>NW_024424341.1:51908588-51953537 GCF_017311325.1 Ursus maritimus | reverse complement strand
CCCCCCCCGTCCCATCACCCACCAAAAAATGAAGGGGGGGAGTCAAGAGGGAAAAACAGCAGGGAGACTGACCCTGGAAGGAAGCAGACTTAATCAGCCATAAATGACCTTTCCCTACTTTCTGCCCCAGTCCGGCCCGCCTCCCGCCCCACAGGCGCAGCCAATGGACTCTTGGGACTGGGATCAGCTAAGCAGGATCTGATCTGATTGCTCCAAAAAAAGAAAAAAAAAAAGCGACAAAGAACAGCCCAAAGGCAGGAAAGTGCCCCACCTCCACCCTGCTCCAGCAACCCTTTCACAAGTACCTGCTTTAAGCGACTCCTTTTCCTATCTATGTCCCCTCCCCTCTCACCTGGCCCATCCTCTTCACCCTCCTCCCCCGCTTCTGTCCCTATCTAGAATGTCTTCCCATAGATTCTACCTTCCTTTCCTAATGGATTAGGGATCAGAGGGTCAGACCCAACCTCACAAGATCTGGACCGTTTTCCCTCCAAGGGCCCTCACCAATGCAGGTCCTGCCAAGGTCAACTTCTTTCTTCTCCTGATCTCCAAGGTCAGTTTCTGTCCCTTCCCTCCACCCTCACTTTCAACAGTGACCAACATTCCTACTGTCCTTATCAAATACCAGGTCCAGTTCTCAGCACTTTACATTTTTGACTTTTACTACAAGGTGATCAGTTAGCATTTTAGAAAGAGGGAAATGCACCCCTCTGTAGAGATCCAGAGGAGCAGTCCTTTGCCCCAGGCCACACACCTGAAAAGCACCAGATTAGGGATATGAACTCACCTTCCGAAACACTGCTCTATGATCTGTGAAATTTCAATTCATGGCTCTTCCACAGCTCAATGCCTCTCTCTCCCTCTAATCAAACTGCCAGCTAGACTTCTGTGTGAACTTGCTGTTAGCGGCAACAACCCAAGGGGATTCTGACCGTTTTGATAAGAATTAAGCATTTCGGGGCGCCTGGTGACTCAGTTGGTTGGGCGTCTCCCTTCAGCTGGGGTCATGGTCCGGGGGTCCTGGGATCGAGCCCCGGAGGAGCGGGGAGCCTGCTTCTCCCTCTCCCTCTGCTCTTGCTCTCTCTCTCTCAAATAAATCAATCAATCTAAAAAAAAAAAAAAGAATTTATTGGGGGCACCTGGGTGGCTCAGTCGGTTAAGCACCTGCCTCCGATTAAGCATCTGCCTTCAGCTCAGGTCATGATACCGAAGTCTCGGGATCGCATCGAGCCCCACTTCTCCCTCTGCCCCTCACCCTGCTCATGCTCTCTCTCACTCCCTCTCTCTCTCTCGCTCTCAAATAAATAAATAAATAAATAAATAAATAAAATCTTTAAAAAAAAATAATTAGGCATTTCTTAAGTGTTACTCAGAAATGTGGGCAAGGTGGTGGCCTGTCTGGACCTCTCTCCCTCCTCTTTTCCCCAACAAAATTTCACGGATTATCTCCTCTATTGAGCGACCAAAACAGACAAGGTTCCTGTTCTGGCATTCGACTTTTTACATAATTCATTTTGAAATCAGAACTAGTAAAGGAACAAAGAAATGCAGGCACTTTAAAAGCCCTCGTCGGAGAACCCGATCTCTCTTTTCTCCTTTTTGAAGGGGGAGAGGAGTTCTTTACCAAGAAGAAAGTCTCTCCCTTGGCAGTTTCACTCTCCAACGCCTGCGAGGAAATGTCTCGCCTTCCTCCCTTGTCCCTCCACGCGGCCTCCCGTGGGCATGAGTGGCAACTAAAGAGGAATCTCCTCCCTCTCCAAGTTGTCTCCCTCCCTCGGGGCCCACAAAGGAGCTGCTTCACTTTTCTTCTCCTGAGGAAGTGGAAGTTCTTCCCGAGTGTCCCTTCCGATTAGTTCTCCCAGTCCCTGTCCCTTCTGTGACAGCCCTTCCTTCACTCCCTGCACAGATTCCACAACGGAAGACGGCTTGACATCCCTACTCTCCCTCGGGGAAAACTCCCCAGGTACTCACAGATCTAGCCAGCCCCCGAGCCCCAGGCCGCCGCAGGAGCAGGAGGCCAGCCCGGTCCAAGCCTCGACTCGAGCCCCAGACCCTCGCTGCTGCAGCCGCCACCGCCATCTTGGCTACCAACCCCTCAGCACTCCGCCCCTCCCCCAGCTAGACTGGGGGCTGACCCTTTACGAACCTGATTCAAATGCTAGCACCGCCCTTCCAGAAACCACGAGCTACCAATCCTGAGGTCTCTAGGGCACGGGTATGGGTGGATCAAACAATCTAGCTAGCCAAAATCATTCTGATCACTTCATCTTACCTGTTTCTGTAACAGGCAAAGAAGAGGACAACCTAACCGGAGCCTCAGGGCTTTAGGGCCCGGGGGCCTCGGGCAGGACGAGCCCATGCCAAGGCCCGCCCCCTCTTCTCTACTCTCCAATGGCATTCCTGGACTTGCGAGGCGGGAGTGGGAGGGGCCAGATTGTTAGTAAACGCGGAGCCACGTGCGGGCGCGGGTCCTGGCGCCCCGGAGCGGCGCGTGCGCACTGCACTAGCAGCTTGTACGCAAGCGCGCGCTTTAGGGCGGAAGCTAGAGTCCCCGGTTGCACGTGGGCTCTGGGGCGATGGAAGGGGCGATGCAGGCTGACGCCAAGATCCGCTCTGAGTCCGGAACAGAGTCCGGCCCACGGGGTCCGGCCTGCAGCCTCCGGCACTTTGCTTGTGAACAGAACCTGCTGTCCCGGCCTGATGGCTCTGCCTCTTTCCTGCAAGGTAAGAACTCAACCTACGTAAATACTGCCCTGGCCATGTTCGCCACGTTGTATTTGTTTTAGAAGGAGGTTACAGTGTACTATGCAAAGGAGTGCCAGTTGCAGATAAATAACCCTCCTGGCCTGCTGCAGTTCTTCTTGCCCGGGTGGGTACTACTGGACGTGCCAGAATAATGTATCTTTCCCTCCCGGCTACAAGGGAGACGGTATCGCCACCCCCTGGCTAATACTCAGGTGAGAGAGGGTTAGACCTCCTCATAAGACCAAATACTCCAGAACAGAGAAAAGCTTCTCACCAAAGTAAATATCTCTCTTGACTAGATTTGTCTCCCGCCTCCCCCACGCACACCCCGGGTCAGTACACGCCAGGCTGAGGCAAACCTGACCTGATTTATATGCATAAATACCCGTAGACTGGCAGAACCCACTACTGGCCTCATTACACTGTGGTATGTCTTTTACCCAAGTAAATACTCTTCAGATTGACAGTGATGTCCCCCTTCCTCCCCACCACTGGGGTAAATATCCCTTTGACTGTGATACCCATCTCCCCATATGAGACTCTCCCTAAGTTTGGGGCAGGTCTTACCTATTGGGTAAATACCCCCTTCCCCTAGCCAAATGCATCCCAAACTAGACTCAACTCCTTGACCCAGGTAAATATTCCTCTGGAGATAGGCCTGAGTATCACCCCCATAAATGCTTCAGTCTCCTCACTAGGGTCATTATCTTCTACCCAGGTGCAAAACCTGTTTTCATTCGTTCCTTCATTGAACACATGTATTTGTGCTAAGCACTGTTCTGGGCACTGGCAATGTGTTGATAAAAAAGTATTTTAAATCCCTGACCTAACACTTTACATTCTAGTCGGGGAGACAGACCAAGGATAACTAAATAAAACATATAGGAAAATGCTGTGGAGAAAAATACAGTAGGGAAGGGGAATAGGGTGTGCCAGAGAGGGTTGCTATCTTAACAGGATGGTCAGGAAAGGCCTTGATGAGATGGTAACATTTGAATAAAGAGCTAAGGTAGGGGGGCAGACCCCGAGGATACCAGGAGGAAAAACCATACCTGGGGTGGAGAACAGGAGGGGCGAAGGCCCTGAGGCAAGGGCTTGCCTGGTATGTTTGAGGAATAGTCTGGAGGAATAGTCTGGAGACAGTGTGGCTGGAGCAGTGAGGATGCTGGAGAGCGCTAAGAAGGATGGCCTGCCATTTGAGGCCTAGTGAATGAGCTGGGGGCCAATGCTCCCAAGTTTTGCTCAGAGCGGTGACATGATCTGAATGTATTTTAACAGACTTTCTCTGGCTGTGGCGTTGATTTAGAGTTGTGGGGAGAAGGTGGTAGCTCAGACCAGAGTAGAAGCAGTGGAGATGGTGAGATTCGGGGTGTATATTGAAAGTAAAACTGACAAAATCTGCACATGGCTCAGTGTTAGGGTGTGAGAAGGAGAGGGGTAACACTGAGGTGTTACCGGAGAAGCTGAGGAGTTCAGTTTGGAACATTAGGTTGCAGGGCCTGGTAGGCATCACAGCAACCATACGGACAGGGCAGTAGGACATACGAGTCTGCAGTTCAGAAGAGAGACCCCATCCGGGCATATAATTTGGAATCCTCTGGCTATAGATGGTATTTCAAGCTATTGATTGGATGAAATCAAGAAAACGAGGGTAGATGGAAAAGAGAAGAGGTCGCAGGACTCAACCCTGGGTCCTCTAACCTGTGAGGAGCTAGGACAAGAGAGAAGAGCAGCCGGGAAGGTAGGAGGAAAACAAAGAGAGGCCACTGACCTGGGGCCCGGAGAAGTGTTGGAGATGGAAGGGCCCACCAGCCGCATCCGTCCTCCAGACCTGTGGCTGGACAGTCTAGGCGAATGTCATCATGACACTGGCAAGAGCTGCTCCGGTGAGCGGTGGGGTCGGGGCGGAGAAGAAGGTAGCAAGTTAGAGACATGTCTTTGGGAGCTTTGCTGTATGGGGATCAGAAATGTGGGGCAGGAGTTGAAGATGGATGTGGGTCCAGAGAGGAGAGAATTCGCGGAAGCCACGTCCCTGAGAAGGTGACAGGGAGGGTCTCCCTCGGTTCATGGGGACCACAGGCGGCTCATCCGGAGTAACAAGAATGAAGACCGCCCTGTGGACCTCGTCCTGTCAGTGTGGTTAAGTTCCCCTCGGAGGGTGGATTCTCCAGGAGCCGAGACGACCCCTCAGTTCTGCTGTGGCTCTTGCTCCCCAATGCAGGAGCTTCCCAGGCCCTCCCCGAGACTTCACTCTTCTGCATGATTCGCATGCCTGGAGTTTCTTCGACGTCAGAAATATCGAAGAGGGTAGCCCCTCCCCTGTTCTAAAACTCCCAAGCCCCAGGACCCCGTGCAGACCCCGGAAAGTGTGTTGTCATTCCCCACCCCCACCCCACCCCCGCTTCTGGCCTCGGCATCTCTGATGGGGTTTTTGAAAAGGCAGGGTCCCAGGATCCACCGCGCACCTGCCAAGGCTGGCCCCAGTCCATTTGTAACCACCGCGGAGATTCTGTGTGCAGCCCAGCCCGGTGTTTTGACGCTGTGCCCCGGCTCTGTGTCTCCCAGTGCAGATTGCGGGCCCAGCTGCATCTTGGAGTGACCCGTGGAGCTGGGGTGCTGCCAGTGCCGCGGCTGAGTTGGGATCTATGGGGGAGGGGGCTGGGCGTCAGGATCTTCTCAAGCTGCCCGGTGATTCCAGTGTGCAGGCAGGGCTGAGAACCACTGCTGTGTTCCGTAGTGGTTTTTCTGGTTTTTTTAATGGAATAGAGTAGGGGCGTCGGGCTGGCTCCATCCAAGGAGCATGTGACTCTTGATTCCAGGGTGGTGAGTTCGAGTGCCGTGTGGGGTGTGGAGGTCACTTAAAAATAAAATCTGAGGGGCGCCTGGGTGGCACAGCGGTTGAGCGTCTGCCTTCGGCTCAGGGCGTGATCCCGGCGTTGTGGGATCGAGCCCCACATCATGCTCCCCTGCTATGAGCCTGCTTCTTCCTCTCCCACTCCCCCTGCTTGTGTTTCCTCTCTCGCTGGCTGTCTCTATCTCTGTCAAATAAATAAATAAAATCTTTAAAAAATAAAATAAAATCTGAGAAGTATGGGGTGCCTGGGTGGCTCAGTCATTAAGCATCTGCCTTCGGCTCAGGGCATGATCCCGGCGTTCTGGGATCGAGCCCCACGTCAGGCTCCTCCGCTGGAAGCCTGCTTCTTCCTCTCCCACTCCCCCTGCTTGTGTTCCCTCTCTCGCTGGCTGTCTCTCTCTGTCAAATAAATAAATAAAATCTTAAAAAAAAAATAAAATAAAATCTGAGAAGTAAATAAGTAAAAGCAAATTAACCGGAATAGAGTAGAGAGTATCAGAGTATGTCAAAGCAGCGATGGTAAGAGTTGTTTTGTGAGGCCCTTTGTTCTGTTTACACACACAGACATTTGCATGAGTTTGAAGTGGCGCCCAGGACATATATTTTTTTACTGGGAGTTGTGGTGAGAAAAGTTTGGAAGCCACTGGTGTAGTCCAGTCTCTTCATTTTGCAGATGGTAAAACTGAGGCCTGGAGAAGTAGCACAATCAGCCAAGGTTACAGAGCCAGTGCGAGGCAGAGAGGACTAGAAGACTGGCTGCCGCTTTTTTTTCTTTTTTTTAAGATTTTATTTATTTGACACACAGAAAGAGAGCACAAGCGGGGGGAGCAGCAGGCAGAGGGAGAGGGAGAAGCAGACTCCCCGCTGAGCAAGGAGCCCAATGCGGGGCTCAATCCCAGGACCCCCGGATCATGACCTGAGCCAAAGGCAGATGCTTAACCGACTGAGCCACCCAGGTGCCCCAGAAGTCCGGCTTTGACTTCCCAGATCTTACCCCCCGCCAGCCCCCGTTCATGCCCACTCAGGACCACTCTGAGGTATTTCTCCCTATCTCAGGGGTCCTGACTACTGCAGAGTTGGGGGACGTGAGCCTGAGGGAAGAGAGCCAGGTTGGAGGAAGCTTTGGAAGGAGTTGAGATGCAGCTGGAGTAAGGGGGAGGAAGGTTAGCTCTCAGGAAGAACTTTCTGTTCAGAACAGCAATAGCTAAAGTCAGTCATGTGCTCGGCACAGGCCAGGCAGCGTCCGCAGTGTCTTATGTGGACTGCCTCACCTAATCCTCACGACACGATGAGGGAGGTGCCATTATCATCCCATTTCACAGATGCGGAAGCATAGACAGACGGGAGGGAAGCAAATGCCCAGAGAAGCGCCGCCAGCAAATTGGTGCGCTGGACTGGGGGTGACGGGGGGAAGCCTGGCCGCCGGCTCGGTTCCCACACTCTTCAGGGCGCTGCACTGCCCCCCCCCCCGAAAGCAAGAGGTGCGTGAGGCCTCCCCTGCTGTCTCCCCAGGGGATACGTCGGTCCTGGCGGGCGTGTACGGGCCAGCCGAGGTGAAGGTCAGCAAGGAGATCTTCAACAAGGCCACCCTGGAGGTGATCCTGAGGCCGAAGATCGGGCTGCCTGGTACCTGGGCCCAGCAGGATCTCCAGCTTCTTCCTCACTGTTGTCCCCAGTGTCTCCTCCCCCCCGCCCCCCCAGCTCTTGGCGTCTCTCCCTCACCTTACTCTGTCCTCCCTCACTCCTCTTTCCTGGCTCCATCTCCCTTTCTTTCCACTAACCTGTTCTTCCACCCGTTTACTCACCCCCTGGGGCTGGGTTCACGGGGATGGGAGTGGGCAGCAGCAGGGAACAAGGGCACTCTGGGGTTTTCCTCCCCCAAGAGGCTCCTTTGCTGGATGCCGGAGGGGGCAGGGGTGAAGTCGGTATCGGTCAGGCCCTGCCTCCTGCCCACTGGGCATCCTCTGTCATCCATGCAGGGTCCTGTGCCAACCCTGGCGGAGACGGCAGGCCCTTTCCAGAGGGCCTGGGTGGGGCATATGGAGGAAGGTGAGCCAGGTGGAAGGGAAGAGCCTGACCACCCCACCCCACCCCACCCCTGATTTCCCCAGGCGTCGCGGAGAAGAGCCGGGAGCGGCTGATCAGGAACACCTGTGAAGCTGTGGTATTGGGAACGCTGCACCCCCGCACGTCCATCACTGTGGTGCTGCAGGTCATCAGTGATGCTGGCTCTGTATCCTTTCCCCTGGGCTGCCACCTCCAGGAAGTCTTCCAGAAGCTCCCTGATTGCCTGCCTTCTTCTGTTAGCCAGAAGGCCTCCAAACACTTGACAGGCACGTGCTTGTTGAAGAACAGCCAACGCAGCTTGAGCGCTTACTGCGCCTCGGGCGCTGTCCTGAGTGCCTGACACGTATTAACTCACTTAATTCTCACCGCACAACAGATAGGTGCCACTATAATCCCTGTGTTCCAAATGGGGAAACTAAGGCACAGCAAGGTCAATTCCTAACTAGTCATTGGCAGAGCTGGGATTTGAGCCCAAGCCACCTGCTCTCAGAGCCCAAGGCCCCTGGCAGATGGGTGTTACGTTCCCATGTTTGAGGTGAGAAGCAGGCCCCAAGAGGGGACATCGCTTGCCCAGGGTCATACAGCTGGAAGGCAGCATTGGCAGAACTCCAGCCCAGGCCTGACTGCCTGCAAAGCCTGTGCCATTGACCTCCACTCTGACCGGGAGCAATGCGAGGGGAGTCCGGTCAACAGCCCGGCCTAGAAAGATCCCTGTGGTTCCGTGAGAGGTTGGGGCCGAGGACCAGAAATGGGCATCTCTGGAAGGCTTCAGGGAGCGGGAGACTGAAGGCCAGAGGGGAGGTCATGGAGGGGCAGTGGTAGAGCTGGGACTGACTGACCCTAAAGCTGGACCCTTAGCCTCCGTGATGGGGCTGGGGGCAGTGACTGGAGGAAACTGAGGCAGGGCCGGCTGTCTGGCTTCAGGCCAGGCCCTGCCGCTTCCTACCCCATGTGATTGTGGGAGGTTTCTCCCCTCCCTGCCCTCAGTTTCCCTGAAGGTGCTTGGCACATGCTTCAGGACAAATATGCCAAGATTCGTTATGACCCCCGATTGAGGCTCAGAGAGAGTGAGGCAGGTGCTCAAGCTCTCACAGCTGAGAGGGGGCAGAGGCGGGTCAGGAGCCCAAGGCTGCTCAATCCCAGAACCACTGAGAAGCGCTATGCCCTACTGCCTCCCCGTGATCGGTGAGTGAAGTCGGCCACAAGCACCAGCGGGGTGGGTGGAGGTGTGCGCGCGCTCTGCGGGCCACCCCTGTAGTGGGAACGCTTCTTAACCCTGCCCTGTGGCACCCAGCTCCTAGCCTGTTGCCTGAACGCCGCCTGCATGGCACTGGTGGATGCAGGGGTGCCCATGCGGGCCCTCTTCTGTGGGGTCACCTGTGCTCTGAACTCCGACGGGACCCTCGTGCTGGATCCCACAGCCAAACAAGAAAAGGTAGGTTTGAAGGCCGGGGTGGTGAACGGCTGCGAGTAGACACTCCTCCTCGAGGCCTCACTTCCCCGAAGCACTGGGCTCCTGTTATGTTGGTCCCAGTTGGGCAAGCTCTGGTCTGTTCATCAGGGCAGGTGCTAGAACCCCAGCTCAGAGCCACTTAAGTTAAAAGGGAATGTAGGGACACATTCGCCATGAAACTCAGAACAGTGGTCCAGCTAGAGCCAGGGTCTCGAACACCGTAAGGATTTCCTCATCTGGCTTCTCAGTCTCTGCTGTCTTGTGCATGTTGGTTCTGTTCAGTTCCATTCTCTAGCCAGCATCTTGCCCGAGCCTGTGACCAGCCCCTAGAACCCCATGCTTTCCTCACCAGCCCAAGTTCACAGCGCCCAGGGCTCTGGTTATTCTGAGGTACTCGGCCAGTACTGTGATGGGCACGTTCTGTCAGGAAAGCCGAACCCACCTGACATATTTCAGACTGGGAACATACTGCAGGAAACGGGTCACGATCGTGTTGGAGGAGCCGAAGGAGCAAACAGGAGGAAGGGCGATAACCCAGAGACCAGCAAGTTGTTGGAAGACTGTCGGTTCTGGGCGCACATGAAGCGTCCTCGCTTGGCCCTGGCAGCCGGAGTCCGGAGCCCCCACCCCCACCCCCCCAGCCTCCACGGCTCTGTGGAACCTGCCACAGCCCCTGTTTCTGTAAGAGTGAGGACGGGATGCAGCCCTCCCTCCTTCGGCCTCTCCCCCAGCTTACCGGGGACACCTAACTGGCTGGGGAGTCTGGCACATAGTTTGCCAGCTTCCAGCCCTGGTGGGACAGGGCCGGGAAGGGGAGAGAGGGGCCAAGAGGTGCCAGCTGATGACTGGCTGTGCGGCCGCCCCTACAGGCAGGAATACTGTGCCCAGAAGCCCCTGTTGGAACCATGTGGGTGGCGTTCCACAGAAGGAAAGGCCAAGAGCATTGCCCAGGGAAGCAGGGGCGGTGCGGAGACAAAACACCTACACTTGATAACGCTTGGGGGAATGGGCTGGGAGAGGGGCAGGTCCCCTCTTTGGGACCAGCTGAGACTCTGCCCGAGGGAAGAGTCCAAGTGTCCTACCCCTCATCTCTAGGAGGCCCGGGCCATCCTGACCTTTGCGCTCGACAGCGTGGAACGGAAGCTGCTGATGTCCACCACCAAGGGGCTCTACTCTGATGCTGAGGTACCCGTGTGGAGATGGGGTGAAGGCCAGGTCCCTCCCTCCAGGACATGAGGTCTTGTTGGGACTCTGTGAGGTTGAAGGAGAGCCCCTTCCCTGTGTCCCTGCTGTATGTAGAAGGCATCTTCCGACATAGTAGGCACAGAAACCCATGTGGGGGTTTTAAAGGGAAGCCCCAGCCCCAGAGCAGAGGAGGAGATAGCTCAGGTTGCCGTCGTGAGGTGAGGCACCTCCAGCTCACTCCCGGAGTCCCGGCGCTCTGGTCTCCGAGGGCACTTCGGACCTGGACATCCTGTGAGCCCAGGAATGTGTGGTGCTCAAGGTCCGCGGTCCCAGATGCCACGGCTGTGCCAGGTTGAGACCTCTTCCAGGGGTCAGGATGCCTGATCCCACCTGTCCACGCTTCTGGAGCTGCTGGAATCAGACCCCCAAAGCCCTCCCCTTTTTCTGTGTCCCCCCTCTAAGAAAGAGCCCACGGAGTGGGGAAGAAAGGCCCCTGGGATACTCCCCTGGCCACCTGCCCCACTGCAGGGGAGGCAGGAGGTCTGGGGGCCCCGGGAACCATCCGGGGTTGGGGCAAGCCATGGGGTCAGCCGGGCGGGGTGGGAGCAGGGAGGCCCGGGCCCCACCAGCTCTCTCCGCCGCCAGCTCCAGCAGTGCCTGGCCGCGGCCCAGGCTGCCTCGCAACACGTCTTCCGCTTCTACCGGGAATCGCTGCAGAGGCGTTACTCCAAGAGCTGAGACAAGCCAGGGCAGGGCGCCCCTCCCGCCGCAGCCACCACCCTCTACCTCTGTGGAAAATAAACCAGCAGCCGGCCTCGCCTCTCAGTCCCTGTGCGCCCGGATGAGTTTGCGGGCCCACCCTGCCCCCCCCAGGAAAGCATTTCCAACCTGGGCAACCCCTCCCTTCCCCGCCTGCCAGCCTGACAGATACCTGCGGGGCAACTGTGTGCAGGCCCTGCGAGGCGAGCCTCCGCCTCCGGGGTGAATGATGACCCCCAAGTCCCAGGTTCAAGGAGTAGTGGGGTGAGGGGCAAAGAAAATCGGTGTTTGTCAGGGGGTGGTAAATGCTCTGAAGAAAGCAAAAAGCAGGAAAGAGGGGTTTAGGGAGGGCGAATTTAATACATTAGTCAGGGATGACTTGGCGGGGGCAGGGGGTGCATCCAAGGGAGGCCTGGGAGAAGGCCTGCGGGGGGGTGGAGGACCAGCAAGGCTTCCATGTGGCTCTGGTGTTGGCTGGAGCTGAGTGAGATGGGTCAGGGAGGGAACGGGCACAGGGGTGAGGCCTTGTGGGTCTTGGCATTCCGGTCTTAACCTGAAGAAACAGGCTCAGAAGCCAGGGAGCTGCCAGATGTCACCAGCTAGTCCGTGATGGAGCAGGGGTTCCACTCAGGAGTCCAGCCCCAGAGCCTGTCACTGCTCAGACAAGCCGGGGATACACCAGCGCTGTCCCGACTGCTGTTCCCCATCTGTGACCGGAAGTGGCCGAGGCCCACTGTTTCTCACGGGGTGGTAGCACCCTCCTAGGGTGTATGGAAATATGGGGGGTTAGTTGCCATTTGACCGCTGGGTCCCCCACCCCCATATTTAGTGGGCAGGAGCCAAGAACATGACAGCATCCCACGAGAAGTAATTGTCCCACAGCTGGGCCACATGGTCGCCAGATTCTGTGGGGCACGGACATTTGGGGGTTTACAGTGAAAATTATATGTCTGCCGGGCCCTCTGCTGCGTGCTTCACATGCTGGAACTAGTTCACACAGTTCCCACAATTGCCCCTTGGAGCCTGTGTCATTTTCGTCCCCAGTAACCAAGAAGAAAAAGCATCAAATTCTTCAGCTGGAAATCCTGCTCCGTGAGACTCAGGAGAACTCCAAATGGAAAAGTGTTTTCTAGTAAGATCCACTGGAATGGCATTAAACAGAAAATGAAACTGCCTGTTACGTTGTTACTTGGTCATGTCTCAGGCCCACTCCGTGACCACTCCTGTGGTTTGGGAGCAGTCGGGGACTGCGGGGGGTTTAGCGCCCTAGTGCCTTAAGGCTCCAGCCCTCCTGGTCTCTGGCCATGTGATTTCCCATGGGGTGCCTCAGCACCTGGGGCCACCTTTCCCCCCAGAAACCTGTACAGAGTGAGGCCAACAGGAAAGGAGGGCCAAGAGATGGAGAGACCAAACCATTCACTTCATTTGAGCCCCTGAGTCCAGTTTCTGCCACTTGGCTGTGGGAAGAGCTCAAAGGGATACTGCCCTTTACAGGTGTGACCCATTGGGTCCACCCCAGAGCTCCCAGGGGTGGGGAAGGTCCCATTTTGCAGAAGGGAAACTGGGGCTCAAAGAGAAGTCACTTGGGCCAAGGTGGCACAGCTGAGGACGAGTAAACCCTTGGAATCCGGCTTGCTCTCATTCTCTACAGACCATGGTGCTGCGAGAACATTCTGCAATTTGGGAACCCTCTGCCCCTCGGATTCCCCCTTCTCCAGTTCCAAGGTCTCCGGGGACAGCCTGTCGTCACCCTGGTCTGTCCCTTCCTGGTCTCAGCGCCCCGAGCTCCCTCCCTTGCCCCCCCCCCCCATACATACACACACACAGAGGTTTGGCTGCGGAGTGTCTGGAGTTTAATCTCACGCCGCGGCGGCCAGGAAGGAGGGGCTTGCCGCTGCCACCGCCTCATCCACCCGGATTCTCCACGTTGCCCGCCGACGCGCCCGGCTCCCGGCCCCTGATTCACAGTGGGGGCCGCAGGGGCCACTAGGGCGGCTCTCGGGA
This sequence comes from Ursus maritimus, assembly GCF_017311325.1. Lineage (NCBI taxonomy): Eukaryota > Metazoa > Chordata > Mammalia > Carnivora > Ursidae > Ursus > Ursus maritimus. Next base: position 51,940,470 of record NW_024424341.1, on the reverse strand, counting down.
GGCCAGGTAGGCGGCCAGGGTCACCAGGGCGGCCGCATATGTGCACACGCCCAGCCCGACGGCGAGGACCCCCAGCAGGAAGGCGCGGCGGGAGGCAGCCCCTGCCCCCTGGACGTCCCCCTTGGCCCAAGCCTTGTTGGTCTGTGGAGGCGTTGGGCAGCAGTGACTCAGGCATCCCGCATCCCACCCCGCCGCCCGCAGCCCCAGACCCTTCCCCTGGACCCGCCCACACCGGCACACCCACGAGCTCATTCAGAGATTCCAAAAACAGGGAGCAGCTACTGTGGGTCGGGCCCAGCTGGGCACAGGGGAGCCCAGGTGGCTAATAAAAATAGAACCCCTGTTCCAACTCATTTGAGCCTCACGATGATCCAGAAGTTGGAATTATTCCCGTTTTACAGATGAAGAAAATGAGGCACAGGGAGGTTAAGCGGCTTGCCCAAAAATCTTAACGGAGTGTGCCAGACCTAGGATTTGACCACCACTCTGGGCTTTCACTCTGAAACACTCGTTTTACCTTTCCATGTTTCTATGCAGATCCTTCTCTCCACCTTTGTTCCCCCCCCCCACGCATAGCACCTCTGTCCTGTTCTGAATGTGCTTTTCTCTTATACCCAGCCCCCTCCCAGCCCCACCCACAGACTGACCTTCTGGGCCAGGCAGAAGGCAGCGATGCCCACAGGCCAGAAGCAGCATAGCATGGAGAAGACAGCCAAGCCGAGGTGGTCGTGGGGTAGGAGCGGGGAGAGAAGGCTGCCCCCATCCCAGTCTGAGTCGCTGTCACTGGATGATGCATCCTGTGGGTAGGAAAGGGCCTGAGTGGGCTTCTCCACCCACCTTCCCCAGAACCCCCAAAGACCAATACCAGGGCCTCCCCAGAAACACCAAAAAGAGGAAAATGTTCCAGGAGATAGGCTCTTAACTTTCTACAGCCTGGATCTCCTTGAGGAGAAACTGTGTATCCTCTCTCCAAAGAAGAACGCCATCCACGCCCAAAGTTTTGTGTTCAGTGTCGAAGACTTCACAGGTCTCACCGTGGTTACTACAACTTCAGAGTTAGAAGTGGAGGCAGACATCAGTGGGGACAGGAACCGGCAAAAAGTTGGAAATCAAGAGAGACAGCTCTGGTAGCCTAAGTTACTAGGACAAAACTGCCAGCTAAAAACTATAAATTCTAGATTTAAAGAAAAATTTTTGTTTAATCTTGCATCAAATAGCTCACAAGATTTCAAGCAATTCTTATAAGGTCCAAACTGCAATTAAAATCCAAGTTAGCGGAGAGGTCAAACAAACAGAGAAGGCCTCTTTTGCCCTGCAGCCAATTACCAATCCCAGAAAAATAACCTCTCAATCCAACCGTGAACTAGATGAAAAGTGATCTCTAACCACCAGTAGTGGCCCCGGGCAGCTGGCAGAAGCAAACCAAATCCTCTCTGGAGAAAGGTACGTACCTTCAGTCTAGGCCTCAAAAATAATTTTTCCTAAAAATAGTTTTTCAACTGTGATGACCAGCATACAGTCCAAAGATAACCAGGCACACAAAAAACCCTAAACTGCAAAAATAATAAGGCCCTCCCCTCAAAATCTTCAAAGAATGGGATTATCAGACTCATAACGATGTCCCAGTGACCCTAACCGCCACACTGTGGCAGACCGTGTTTCCAAAAATGGCCACAGCCGTCTCTCATCCCACATGCTCCTCTTAGAGTGTGACTGACACTCTTCCCACCAAGGGGTGAGGTCTGTGTCCCCTCGCCTTGAGTCTGGGCAGGCTGTGACTCACTCATAATTGGTAGAATGTGGTGGAAGTAATGCCGCATGGCTTCCGAGCATAAGCCAGAAAAGGTGAGGCAGTTTCTGCCTTGCCGAAGCTCTCGTGCTGGAGGCCAGAGGCACAGAAGGACGCGGAGTGTGTGGAGGCTGCCATGTTGTGAGGAGGCCCAACCCAGCCCACAAGGGGAGCCTCCTGCAGAAGCCCCAAGACTAGGTTAAGAGAGAGATACCCCCCCCAGCCCCCAGCTCCTTCAGCCCCAGCCTGTTTCAGCTCCAGACGCCGGCTGACCGCAACCTCATGAAAGACCCTGAGGGATAACCACCCAACCCGGGCCCTCCCAGATTCCCGACCTGTGGAAACCATGAGCCATAATGATTGTTGCTGTTTTAAGCCACTAAATTTTGGGGGGATTTCTTATGCAGGAATAGTAACTGGAAAACCATGTAAGAAATAAAAAACGAGGCGGGGGAGTTTGGCTGGCTCGGTCAGTAGAACGTGCAACTCTTGATCTCGGGGTCATGAGTTTAAGACCCCATGCTGGGTGCAGAGATTACTTAAAATCTTTTTTGAAAATAATAAATACGAGACAAGCTTCACAGCGTATACAAGGAATAAGAAATTATACAAATTAACACACTGATTTGAAAAAAAGAGACCAGGACCGACACAGAGAGAGAGAGAGAGAGAGAGAGAGAGAGAGAGAGATGGAAAGACAGAGAACAGGGGAGCCAGAAATCAGAGGGAAGACAGAGCCAAAGATGCAGGAAGAAAGATGAGTGACAAATCTAGAGAGAAAAAGATGAAGAAACCAGAGGAAGCATAGAACACGCAAAACCACAACTGTACGTCTAGGAAGCCCCCTCACATTTGGGAAGTGAGACTCCAGGCTGATGGTAGATACCCCAGCCTCCAACCTACCCGGGGTTGGCCACAGCCCAGTTCGTTCGCCTCCAGCTCCCTCCCCCTGCTCCCACTAAGGCCTGCTGCCCCTACCTCCAGGTCAGGGGGCACTGGCTCCCCAAGACGAGCGCTCACAGAAGGAAGAGGCGGTGGTAGGAACTGCCAACCCCCTAGGGACTCCGCGAAGGCTGTCTCTCGAAAAGGAGGCCCCAGCTGGGGTTCCCCAGGCTTCTGGATGGGGGGCCCACAGCCCACACCTGCCAGCAGAGGCTGCTGGAGCTCTCGGAGACTGGGGCTGTCCATGGCTGGGGAGGGGCTCCCGGAGGGGTTTCCTGGAGGTAGAGGAAAGAAAAAAAGACAAGTTGTCGAAGTCTCACCATCTTTCCCCTAACCCCTGACTCTGGAGAGATTCCTGGCAGAGACTAGTTAGTTCATTGACCCTCAGACTCGGAGAGAGACTGAAACTGAGGCCCACAGGATAAAGGAGGCTGGACCAAGTTGGGAAGAGAATTTCAGGGAGTCTAGACATTCAATTCTGGGATTCTGTCTCCTCAGGCAAAAACCACATACCTGTTGCACACTTATTCCAAACCATGCCTTGCACCCTTACTTGCCCCATGAACTACACATGCACCCTGAATACCCAAGTCTCCTGCCACACATACTCATCCAGGCAAGCCCAGCCCCGACCTCCTCGCATACTTGCCCTGAACAACATCAGTTCCCATTAAATACCCCTCTGGAGCCCCCAAACTTCTCACACACTCATCCCAAATGACCCCTTGCATACTCCTAATCCCCCCAGCATCAGATCCCCTATCTGCACAGGCTTCCCATGCATGCACCCCAGACACTCTTTCTTGTTCTCATCACTTGCTTCCCTTGCACACCTGCCCCAAACGCCCGGTCCACACATCCCTCCCCTACCCCACTCACATCCACGGAGCTACACAATTGCCAGCACACCCACCAGCTCCCCCACGCCTCCTGTTTTACCAGAATCCACCTTTGCACCATTCCCCCATAACAGCCCCAGCCCACCACACTCATTACACAGTCAACCGCAAGAAATATTGCCACCCCACGATCCCCCCCGGGGCCTCCCAAGCCTCCCGCCCTCATTCCAAACCTGGCTGGAGCTGATTTCCTCACCAAGGGTTGGCCTCCCCATCCCCAACACTAGGACCCGGCGGAGGGGCCATGACGCCCACCTGTGCCCCTCACTCACCGCCCACGGCCATATGTCGGGACCTCCTGGGCCCCTGCACCGGCACTCGCCCCGACTCTGCGGCCCGCAGGTGACACGCAACTCAGGGAGCCCCGTGCTCCCGGGGACCCCAGGCCTGGGGGCGCGGGGTCTGCGCGCTGCGCTGGGCTCCCCTCTCGGCGCCCCAGGCCCGCAGCGCGCGGGGGCGGGGATGGGGGCGGGGCGGCGGGCTGCCGGCTCCGCCCTCCGCCGCGGCCCGGGAGGGGGCCTTGAAGGCCGACGTCAGCGCCCAGCGCTGAAACCCTGCCACCCCAGGTGTGCGGGCGCCAGCGGGGGGGCTCCGAGGACTGCGGACCCTGGCCCTCCCCCCCCGCCGAGCCCAGGCCCAAGCGCTGCAGGGCGGAGGAGGGAGCGCCCCTGATTCTCCTGGGCCTTCCTGGCTCGGCCCCGCCTCCACCCCGCCACTCTCCTCACCCAATACTAATAACAGCAACGGCGGCCAACTGTGTGCAGTGCTCTTAGTGCTGTGCATGGGCACGCACACGTTTATTCCTCAGCACGACCGAAGAGGAACCGTCATGTACCGTCCTGTGGTACGCAGGAGGGAACAGGTGCAGAGAGGCCGGGGACTCGCCAGGGCGCAGGCCGCCGGGTCACTGGGCGCGGGCTAAGCCCGGACCCCTGGCCCTTGCCATAGACGCTTTACAGCCATCATCGCATTGATTGTCCTCTGCGGCTCTCTGCCTCTGTCTTACAGATAAAGAAACTGAGGTTCAGACGCCTGTGCTCTCTTGGCCGAGGTACACAACCGGCGCTAAGCCAGGCAGATGGCAACCCCGGGCTGTATTCGTTGCTGTTCCCCGCCGAGGGAAGGAGAGGACGCTGGGGGGGGGGGGGCGGAGGGAGGGATGATCCTCCAGGGAAAGGAGGCCCAGGAGGGATGGGGTGATGTGCTGATTATCAGGTGGTGCAAGTGGTGGTCATGAGTCAGTGTTTGGACCCACACAGGCCCGACTGGCATTCCAGGCTCTTCAAGGCACTGCTGTGTGACCTCTGGATGACGGCAGCACCTCTCTGAACCCTAATTCTTTCACCTGTGAAATGGGCTACACACTCCCTGCTTCTTGGATGTAGATGCGATCGCATACATAAAGCGCTCACATCAGGTGTGATCACCAGTGTCCCACACTTCCCCAAAGCCTGGCTATGCAGGCACTCTGAGTCTGTTTGCTGATGTTTATATCATTATTCACTGCTGGCTCCGTCAGTCTGAATAAGGGACCCTCCTCACCCTCTCCCTCACGGAGCCCACCCGGCTTGCACCGGCTTCTCTTTCCCAGAGGCCCTCCATCTCACCCATCCCAGTCAGCCAAACTAGAGGATTCCCCTCCTGATGTGGGGCTGGCCAGAGTTCCCTCGCTCCAGGGCTCCAGGGCTCCAGGGCTCTGTGCCAAGAGTCCAGACGCTGGAGTTGGCACGGGCCCCACTCCCGGGGAGAGCAGATGGTGTCTGGAAGTGCACTTGGCTCAGCCAGAGTTTCTGGCAGACGACAGGCGGGGAGACCCACCGGAGGGTAGACGAGAGGGACCTGGAGCGGGGCTGTTTAAAGTGGGAGAGATAACCTGTCACTAGCTCCTTCACCAGGCTCTGGTTGTGTTTTCATGCAGCTTATCACTACAAAACATAGTCTATATTTCTGTTTGGAGTTTGAATTCTCCCCTCTTCAGTATCAGGTTCCAGACAGCTGGGATTTGATCTGCTCGCTTCTCTTCACCGCTGTGCCTCAGGGCCTAGAAAGTAGCCCTTCAATACGAATTTGTAGGAAACTGGGGGGGTTGTGAATTCCCACCAGCCTCGGTTTTCCACCAAATCTTGGAGCACTTTCTACTATCGCTCAGCATATCTTATGACCCAGAAATTTCACTCCAACCAGATGCGAATATATGTCCAGCAGAAGGCAAATCTGCATTTAGGGCTGGGTAAGTAAGTGGTAGCATCTTCACACAAAGGAGACTATATAGCAGAGAAAAGGAAAGGTCTACAGCCACATGGAACAGTGTGGATGAGTTTGCTGAGCAAAAGACGGAAGACACGGGGCGCCTGGGTGGCTCAGTCGTTGAACGTCTGCCTTCAGCTCAGGGCATGATCTCAGGGTCCTGGGGTCGAGCCCCACATCAGGCTCCTCCACTGGGAACCTGCTTCTTCCTCTCCCACTCCCCCTGCTTGTGCTCCCTCTCTCGCTGGCTGTCTCTCTCTCTGTCAAATAAATAAATAAAATCTTAAAAAAAAAATCCCTTAAAAAAAAAAGACGGAAGACACAAAACGATACCTACGGTGTGATTTCATTCATATAAAATTCAAAACCAGGCAAAATTGATCCATGTTGGTGGAATCCAGTTAGTGGTTAACCCTCAGGGGCACCCTGGGGAAAGGTCCTGTTCTTCTCTTGAGCTGACTTCTGATTATCGGGTGTGTTTCGTTTCTAGAATTTAATCCAACTGTTCACTTATGATTTATGCACTTTTCTGTACATAGATTATACTTCAAAACAGTTTTTTTTTTAAGTGAGTTGGCTCTCTACAGATTGACCTGGGTCACTTTCTAAGATGTATCACTGAGGGATAAAAGCAAGCTATAAAACAATACGTACCGTCGCTATGGAAAGCAGTACGGCAGTTCCTCTGAAAATTAAAAATAGAATTACCATATGACCCAGCAGTTCTACTTCTTGGTACGTACCCCGGAGAACTGAAAGCGGGGTCTCGAAGAGGTATTTGGACAGCCGCGTTCGTAGGAGCGTTATTCGCCATAGCCACCAGATGGAAGCAAGCCCCGTGTCCATCAACGGACGACTGGACGAAGAAAATGAGATGTACCTTATTCAGCCCTAAAAAGGAGGAAGAAAATTCAAGGGTGCCCAGCCGGCTCAGTCAGTAGAGCGTGCGACTCTTGATCTCAGGGGTTGTGAGTTCAAGCCCCACGTGGGGCGTGGAGCAAAGTAAGTAGAATAAATAAAACAAAAAGGGAGAAAATGCTGACATGCGCAACAATGTGGACTAACCTCGAGGACATTATAAAAGGACAGCGGCTGAACCATGCTACTTCTGTGAGGCACCCAGATGGTCGTATTAATAGAGACAGGAAGTAGAGTGATGGTTGCCAGGACCTGGCAAGATTGGGGGGGGAGGGTGTTGGGTTTTGTTTGTAGTTTGTTTGTTGATTGATTGATTTAATTTACTTTTAAGTAAGTCCAATGTGGGGCTCCAAGTCATGATGCTGAGATCAAGAGTCGCAAGCTCCACTGACTGAGACAGCCAGGTGCCCTGTTTGTTTTTAGTTTAGTTTAGGGTTTTTGTTTGGTTTTCTTTTTTTTTTTTTTTTTTTTTTTTTTTTTTTGTGGTTTTTTTTTTTTTTTTTTTTTTTTTTTTTTTTTTTTTTTTTTTTTTTTTAGTATCGATGACACACAGTGTTACATCAGTTTCAGGTATAAACATAGTGACCCAGCTGCTCTATACCTTATGCTCTGCTCACAAGTGTAGCCACCATCTGTCACCCTACGGCACCCTTACAATGTCATTGACCATACTCCCTATCCCGCGCGATCCATCCCTGCCTCATTCATTCCACAACGGAAAGCCTCCTTCTCCCACTTCCCTTCATGCGGCTCACCCATCCCCCATCCCCCTTCCCTCTGGCAACTATCAGAAAGCATCATCTTGGGTAGTTGTTTTTTATTTTTATTATTTATTTACTTTTTTAGAGTGGGAGAGAGAAAGCAGGGGTGGGGGTGGGAGGGGCAGAGGGAGAGGGAGAGAGAAAATCTTAAGCAGGCTACACGCCTAGCATGGAGCCCACTGCAGGGCTCTATCTCATGACCTTGAGATCGTGACCTGAGCTGAAACCAAGAGTCAGATGCTTAACCGACTGAGCCACCCGGGGAACCCCAGGGACGTTGTTCTTTCATGGGTACAGAGTTTCAGTGTTGCAAGATGAAGAGTTCTGGAGATCGGTTGCACGTTTATGTGAACGGACTTAATGCCACTGATCTGTACACCCTAAAAATGGCTAAAATGGTCCCTTTTATGTCATGTATCTTTTACCACAGTTCTTTTAAAATTTACCAATAAAAAGTAATGAAATATTCAGTTTGCTTCTTGAAAAAAAAAAAGATATGTAAAGTATTCTCGTAAAAAAAAAAAAAAGGAGATGTGAAATATTCCATTTCGGTAACACCAGCAATGAAACCCATTGATAATAGCAAACACTGGGACGCCTGGGTGGTTCAGTGGGTTAAGCGTCTGGCTTTGGCTGGGGTCATGATCCCAGAGTCTTGGGATCGAGTCCCTCATAGGGCTTCTTGCTCAGCGGGGAGCCTGTTTCTCCCTCTGCCTGCCGCTCCCCCTGCTTGTGCTCTCGCTCTCTGACAAATAAATAAATAAAATCTTAAAAACAATTGAATAATAGCAAACATTTAGAGTATTTCCTATTTGCCAGGCCCATGGTCTTAGATTTATTACATACTTGTATTAGTTATCTACTGCCCCAGAACAAATCATTCCCCAAAACCTAGTGGCTTAAAACAAACATTTATCATCTGATATAGTTTCTGCTGGTCAGGGATCTGGCCGTGGCTTCGCTGGGTGGTTCTGACTCCAGGGGTCTTGTGCTGGCCAGAGCTGCAGTCATCTGAAGATCTGACTGAGGTGGGAAGATCTGCTTCCAGCATGGATCACTCACATGGTGCTGCTTGCTGGCACGAGGCTTCAGCACGTCCCCATCTGGGTCTCTCCACGGGCTGCTTCTCTGCTGTCATGATACGGTGGCTGACCTCCCTCCCAGTGAGCCACCCAAGAGAAAGAGCAAGGAGGAAGCTTCAATGCCTTTCATGACCTCGTCTTGGAAGTCACACAGCAACACTTGTGCCACATTCTATTGGCCAGAAGCAAGTTGTAAGTGCAGCCCGTAATCAAGGGGGAAAGGAATTAGCTTCCATGTATCGAAAGAAGGCGTATCAGGGGCGCTTGGCTGGCTCAGCGAGAAGAGCATATGAGATTCTTGATCTCAGGGTTGAGCTCAAGCCCACATTGGGTGTAGAGATTACTTAAAGAAATAAAAACTATAAAATAATAATAATAATAATAATAATAATAATAATAATAGAAAGAAGGCATATCAAAGAATCTGTGGACAGGGGCGCCTGGCTGGCTCAGTTGGAAGTGCATGCCATCACTCTTGATCTCTGGGTCATGAGTTTGAGCCCCACAGTTGGGCATTGCGCTTACTTAAAAAAAAGAAGAAGAAGAAGAAAAAAAATATGCGGTCATAGTTTGAAATAGCTTCATACATTAAGTCATCCAGTCCTGACAATAGTCCTACAAGGTGGGTCCTATCATTCATCCTCACGTTACAGAAAAGAAAGGTACAGAGATGCTATAGGTGACACAGAAGGGGCAGAGCTGAGACTTAAATCCAAATAGTTGAACTGGGAACCATTTTTGTAATCACCAATATCAACCAGTAGGAAGAAAACCGATTAAGGAGAAGATATTTAAGAAGGAGCACTGGGCCGGGGGGAGGGGGGCAGCACCTGGGTGGCAAGTAAGTTAAGCCTCCGACTCTTGGGTCCGACTCATGACTCGGGTCATGATCTCAGGGTCCTCCAATAGAGCCCTGCCTCTGGCTCCTTGATCAGCAAGGAGTCGGCTTGGGATTCTCTCTCCCTCTGCCCCTCCCCCCACTCAGGCTGTTTCTCTCTCTCTAAAAGAAATAAATATTAAAAAAACAAATGAAGGAGCACTGACAGGACTTGACTGGTTGGACGTGGGAAGTGATAGAGTCTTGGATGACACCCAGGCCCAAACTCCATATTCCTTTGCATACTGAAAGACATGCAGCCAAGAAAGGAAGGACAGCAGAGAGGTTGAGAACATTAAGTTCAGAGGCACCTGGGTGGCTCAGTCCGTTAAGCGTCTGCCTTCAGCTCGGGTCATGATCCCAGGGTTCTGGGATTGAGTCCCTAGTCCCAGCTCCTTGCTCAGCGGGGAGCCTACTTCTCCCTCTGCCCTGCTGCTCCCCCTGCTTGTGTGCTCTGTCTCTGAGAAATGAATAAATAAAATCTTTTTTAAAAAAAAGTACATAAGGTTTAGGGACAGAGTTAGACAGAACTATAGTCAATTTGGCTTAAGGCAAATGATTTTGCCCTAATTTCTTCATCTTAAATAAAGCGAATATTAACTACCGTGTGGGACGTCTGAGGATTAAACAAAATCATGCTTGTAAAACGATCAGTTTACAGGTCTGGCACAGAAAAAACACTCGCTAAATGGCAGCTTGCTTTCTTTCTTTTCTTTTTTTTTTTTTTTAAAGATTTTATTAATTTATTTGACAGAGAGAGACGGCCAGTGAGAGAGGGAACACAAGCAGGGGGAGCGGGAGAGGGAGAAGCAGGCTCCCAGCAGAGGAGCCCGATGTGGGGCTCAATGTGGGGCTCAATGTGGGGCTCAATGCGGGGCTCGATGTGGGGCAGATCCCAGAACGCCGGGATCACGCCCTGAGCCAAAGGCAGACGCTTAACGACTGAGCCACCCAGGTGTCCCTAAATGGCATCTTTCAAATACATCTCTTTGTGAAATGTAATCCTATTGAATTATTTTATTTATATAAATACCATCCTATTAAAATGTTGCCCCTTCCCTGTAATTTTGAATATTTTATTTCTTTGAGAGAGAGAGAGAGAGAATGAGCGGGGGAGGAGGGGCAGGGACAGAGGCAGAGGGAGAAGCAGACTCCCGGGGGAGCAGGGGGTCCCAGCAGGGCTGGATCCCAGGACCCGGGATCATGACCCGAGCCCAAGGCAGACGCTTAAACGCTTAAACGACTGAGCCACCCAGGCACCCTACACTCCCTGTAATTTTGAGGCAGCGGCTCTAACTTGTGCAGTCCCATTTTGCTAAAAAGTAGGAAAATGAGTTTCCTTTGGACTCCTGGTCTGGGCTGGAGGCATGTGGACTAGGGTTCAAAGGGATTTAGAGGGTGGAGTAGGCACACTGCTCGGGAAATCAGAATGTGTCAGTGACTCTGACTCAGTCACTCTACTTGCACCCATTACACGGATGAGTTAACTGAGAGCTGGAACCGTGCAGGATCACAAGACAAGTTCCTGGCAGAGTCCAGCCTTCCAGAACCAGATTTTCTGCAGATAAAGGGGCCTCAGTTCCTCATTTCTCATACCCCTCCCCCCACGCTCCCCCTCCTTGCTCAGAATCAGTACTAATAGTGAACTGGGCGGTATTCCGGAGAAGGAAGTTGCATTTATCATTACTTGAGGAGCCACGGGAAACTAAAAAAGGAAGGAAAACCCCCTCCCAAACTTGAGTCTCTCTGAAGGAGGAAGGATTTTTTTTTTTTTTTTCATGATAAGACGTTGGGATGCACGCAATGACCACAGGGAGCTTGCCCGCTGCTCCTGGCTCAAATTTCTGATTTATGGTCTGGGCTGGGAGAGAATTTCGGGAAGCTCGCAGCGTCGAGGGCTTCACTTATTTTGTGAGGAAATTATCCTGGGGCAGCAGTAGGCGCACAAACTTCCTCAGCCACACTCAAGATGGTAGAGGCCCGACCACGCCCCAAATGGCGGAACCACGAGTAGTGTTTGGAGAGGCGCTTTTCCCAAAATGGAGTGAGAGGGGAGAGAAAACGTCCATCACATTTTAGCTCCGCCCCCGAAGGCTGCTAGGGCCAATTAGCGGCCCGCAGGGGCGGGCGCCAGACTAGAGGAGGAGGCTGCTGTTGCCCCAGCAACAACCAGGGAGCCCGAAGGCGGGCGCAGCCTCGGAGGGATCCGCGCCTCAGGTCTCTCGCTGCCAGGAGGATCCTGGGAGAGGCGCGAGGCAAGCCTAGGAAGTCGGCGTCCGCGGAGAGAGGGACAGGTCAGGCCCATGAACTGCGATATCCTCTGCCTCTTCGCCCCACCTAACCGTTAGGTGCGCTGAGGTAGGAACAACGCATGCGCGGGCTTAGAGGCGGGGCTAAGGCGGCCCTGCACTTAAGGCGCATGCGCTTCTTGGCACTCGGCGATCGGACGCGACGAGGCGGGGCTTTGTGTCTGTGGGTGGGGCCACAGGCCCTTGGGGCGGGGTTTTCCGCCGCGCTGAAAGTCAGAAGTTATTTTAGAGGCGGGTAGTTAGACGCCAGCTCCTCACCCAGCTCTCACCCCACCCCCTTCATTTTTCCGGGGCTCTCCTGGAGAGGCGGTCAGGATCGTGGTTAAGACTGCAGCCTCAGTAGTTTGACGAAACTAGCTGAGAATGCTAGTACCACCCCTTACTTGGTAGGCCTCAGTTTCCCCATCTGTCAAGTTGGAGATAACAGTACACTGACTTCACAGGGCTGTGATTACATTTTTCCCTCAGGGCCATGGCTGAGGTGCACGTGATCGGGCAGATCATGGGGGCCACCGGTTTCTCGGAAAGTAGCCTCTTCTGCAAGTGGGGCGTCCACACAGGTATTCCCTGGCCCGGTTCATTTCCCCACCCATACCCCCAACCCAGAGTTTCTACCCTCCTTCCTTCACCCCCTGGCCTAGTCCCTGATCTTCATCTTCCATTGGCTCCCGGGACTCCTAGCCATGACCATACTCTGACAATGTGACTCTCACGTTGTTCTTCCCATCCCATCGCTCTGGAGGCTCTGACTCCCCCTCTCTGAACACACAGCCCCCAAAGATATGGGACTAGACACCCCCTGCCACACACACACACACACACACACACACACACACTCTCCCAGTCCTCAAAACACTAGCCAGCCTAACCCCACTGGACTTAGGGGTGCCCTGGGTCCCTCCCCCATCTTCATTCTTTGCTTTATTGAGTTCTTCCTGTAAAATGGGTTTTCACCCTCCTGTATTCATAATTCCCTGTGGGAATGTAGGAACCCCTTCCGATTTTCCTTCTCAGTCATCCATGCTCATCCACACAGGCCCAGGAGGGACTGCGGAAGCCCCAGTTTTCATGCCTCCCCTTCAGAGGCAGCATAACATCCAGTGTAATGGGTAGGGCTGTAGGCCACCAGATCTGGGCTCAAATACCAACCTCACCCTCCTGTATTCATAATTCCCTGTGGGAATGTAGGAACCCCTTCCGATTTTCCTTCTCAGTCATCCATGCTCATCCACACAGGCCCAGGAGGGACTGCGGAAGCCCCAGTTTTCATGCCTCCCCTTCAGAGGCAGCATAACATCCAGTGTAATGGGTAGGGCTGTAGGCCACCAGATCTGGGCTCAAATACCAACTCCCTTACCTACTGATTGGTGGCCTTTGGACTTGACCTCTGTGTTTCCTTGTCTAAAAATGAAGCTAACAGCAGCTAAGAGAGAGCAGAGTGTTGAGGTTAAGAGCAAACTGCCTGAGTTCAAAACTGCATATTAATTATGTGGCCTTGGGCCCTTGTCTTTGCCTTGATTTCCCTGTCTATACAATGGGAATAATAACGGTGCTTACTTCATGGGGTTCTCTTGAGGACCAAATGGGTATCAAGAGCACTGAGAAAAGGGCCTATCCCATTAAGTGTTTGCTTAGCTTGTGTAAAAACTGGATGCGGTTCTGTTAGTAAAGTCTTGGATGTGCTGCCCCGCATAGAATAAACGCTTACGAAATGAGTGGCTCTTGCCATCGTCACCTCTGGAGGTCCTGGGTCCTTTGCGATTTCGCTGTAGGTAGAATGGTGGCTGAGATTCCCGGGGAAAGGAGGGGGCGGTCCTGTAGCTGAGCAGATAAGAGGCAGGTCTGGAGTCAGACTTAGTTTCCAGTCTGACCTCGCCACTCACCTGCTCTGTGACCCTGGCCAGGTGCTGCTGCCTCTTGGAGTCTTGTTTTTCCTCATCTGTAAAGTGGGAACATTTGTCTTTCAGAGGGGCCTTGGGACATCTTGTATGTCTAGAGCCTGACTCAAGGCCTGGTACTTTCCTCACCTGGCCCAGAAGGGAGCGATAACCGATGTGATTTTTATTATCTCAGGGGGCTCTTGGTGGGGGGACAGTTAATCCAGCTCATGGGCAGCCAGATCAAGGGCTTGGGTCCTGCAGTCAGAGAGAGCACAGTTTGAGTCCAGCGCCACCGTGGCACCGTGGTCAACCACGTTCCTGCTGTGCCCAGCATGGACCACCGTGAGTAAGCGTTCATGGAATAAATGGCCAAGTGATTTTCCTTCTCAGAGGCTGTTTCTTTACCTGTAAAATGGGGATTATATTGGCACCCACCTCCTAGGAGCACTTATTTGCCCAATAAACATTTATTGAGCACCTTCTGTGTACCAAGATCAGAGTTTGAGGTCCTGGGGACCTAGCAGTGTGCAAGAGGCATGCTCTCCTGGGGCTCCCAAGTAGAGGAGAGAGAAATTTTAAAAAGCAGGTGAGGACATGAGCACAGGGATTACTGATAGTGGTCGCTACGGGAAGCAGTGAGAGGAGATGACGTGACAGGGACTAGCGTTCAGATAGGAGGGTGAGGGAGGACCCTCTGTGAGAGGTGGCACACTTGAGCCGATCCCTGAAGGATGAGGAAAAACCAGGCATGGGTACATTCAAGAGCAGAGCTTTCTGGACAGAGGCCAAAGCCAGTGCAAAGGCCCTGAGGAGGGGAACAGAAATCAGGCCAGAGAAGCTAGAGGGTGGTGAGGGATGGGGAGAGTGATGGGAGGTGAGTTCAGGAAGGGGGCACAGACCAGGCCATGCAGGGCCTTGTGGTCTCCCAAGGGGAGTCTAAAGTGGGGGTGGGGTGGGGATTCAAAGCCCCAGAGGGCAGATTAAATGAATTTGTGGCTAAAGTGCTTAGCACAGCGTCTGGCTTTCTTTCGCTATTATTATCAGCCTCGGGACAATTGCTATTATTGTGCACCTTTCACCATGTGCTGGAGCTCTTGAAGGACACCCTCAGCCCCATTTAGTCCTTGGACGAGGCCTCTAATGTGGGGTGAGAAGAGTAATAAAATGCTATCTAGCACTTACCCGGCGCTCACTGTGCCCGAGAGACTGTTCTAAGGGCTTTCTGTGTATTGGCTCGTTGAATCTTTTCACAAAACTATGAGGGATGTGTTTCTTATGACACCCATTTTACAGAAGGGGAGACCAAGGCAGAGACAGGTAACTCGCCCGAGGTTGCACAGGCAGGACGAAGTAGTACCAGGATCTGAACCCAGGCTCTTGAGTCCACACTTTGTAACCCCTGACCCCCACTGCCAGGGAGAAACAGGGTCCTTCAGCCCCAATGGCCTCGCCTTCCTGATGTCTGCTTCCCACCCCTCCCTGCAGGGGCAGCATGGAAGCTCCTGTCAGGTGTGCGGGAGGGCCAAACACAGGTGGACACCCCCCAAGTAGGGGACATGGCCTACTGGTCCCACCCCATCGACCTGCACTTCGCCACCAAAGGCCTCCAAGGTGGGTTCCCGGCATAAGCCCTGGGCCTGGCTGAGGGGGAGGGGGGCTAGCTGGGCGTGGGAACACCAAGTCCCATCCCTGTTCCCTAGGCCCTTTGGGTCCCTTTCCTAGCCAGGCCTGGCTCCGGAGAGGCAGAGCTGATGGCCTCTGCAGGCTGCCTCTAGAGTGTGTAGGACTAGGCCAGGAGCCAGGGCTGCAGGGGGAGAGGGGAAGGTGGGGACAGGGAGAGAAGGGAGGTGGCTTTCAAAGAGATAAACAGAGTCTTCAGTCAGGAGGAAGCTGGGAGGGGGTTATGAGAGGGAGGCAGGGCTGGTAGCCCTTCTGTTCTGCAGTCTCTTGGCTCAGCTGCTCACAGGGGAAACGAGTGTCCGGGGGAGGAAGGGTATCAGAAAACCTTTTCTCGTGGAAAATTGAGATCACTGGAGAGGAGTGGATTCTAGGAAATAGCCTAGGTAAACATGCCATGTATTTCAACAATATAAATAATATTTACTGAGAGTCTGCCCTGTGCCCCACCTGTGTTGGGTGATGCCAGGGAAATGTTGGTGATTGAGACGGCACACCCCCCCCAAGCCCTGTCCTCACGGGGTTCACCATCCCCTTGGGAGAGAGAGACAGAGCTGTCCCCAGACAGGGTAGCCCAGAGGGGGCAGGTCTGGGATGGGGGAATCCTAGAGGGTAGGGGAGCCCAGAGGAGATGCCTGACTGCCAAGGAGTTCAGGGAGAGCTTTCTGGAGGAGGGGATGTTTGAGCTTTGCCATGAAAGGCTAGTAGGAGCTGAGAAGCCCGAAAGATGGAAGCGGGTTCTAGGCAGAGAGCTGTGTGTGAAAGGCCTAAAGAGGAAAGTGAGCCAGGGGCATTGGGAGGATTGAGGGTGAATAAGAGGAGAGCTAGGGGTGAGCTGGCAGGGGACAGGGGACAGGCCACGGCCCTGAGGCCATCTCCTGAAGGCACCGGGAGCCACAACAGGTGACTGACAAGTCAGATTTCAATTTTAAAAGATCCTTCTGGCTGCCTGTGGGTGACAGACCAGAGTCTGAGGCAGGGAGCCATCCTTCAGCCCTGCAGACCCCTCGTCCTCCAGTGTGGGTCCCACCCATCCTTGCCTCCTCTTTCCTCAGCCCCCATTCTGCCCATCAGGAAATCCCTTGGGCTGTATCTTTGAAATGTATCCTAAATCCCCCCACTTCTCTCCCTGGGCACCCTGGTCTGCCCACCTTCACCTCTCACCTGGACAATTACAATAACCTCTTCTCTGTGTTCCCACCCTGCCCCCAGAATCTGTGCCCCTGTGAACACCCAAGTTGGGTCCCATTCCTTCTCCATGGTCCCCGTCTTACTCAGGGTAAAATTCAAAGCCTTATCGTGGTTCGTTAAGGCCCTGCACAATCTGGTCTGTCCCCTCCTCTCCCTCTCCCTCTCTCAGTCTGCTCCAGCCACACTGGTGCCACCAGGCAGCTCCCCACCTCAGGGCCTTTGCACTGGCCGTTCCCTCTCCTGGGGCGTTCTTCCCTAGATGTACATCTGCATGGCCCGCTCCCTTCCCTCCTTTAAGCATTGGCTCACATGTCACCTTCTCAGGGAAGCTTCCCTTGCTCACCCACTTTCTAAAACTGCATCCCCACCCCCACCATCCCCAGCTTTATTTTTCTCCAGAGCGGTGATCACCATCTGACATACCCTATAATTTGCTTATTTACTACATTCGTTGTCTAGGATGTCAGGAATTTTTGTCTGCTCTGTTCACCACTGTGTCCCCAGCTTCTAGAATAGGGCCTAGCACAGCGGGGCACAGAAAGGAGGGTGAAATGGGGCCAGATCTCCAAGAGCTTTGCCTACCAGGTTGGGGAGCTGAACTGTGTTCTAAGGACGTTAAGAAACCAATGGAAATGGGAGAAAGATGCTTCCAGCTGCTAGTTGGAATGTGCAGGAAGGAAGGCCCTGGGCCCAGAGCACACAGAGTGGGCCATGGTGAGGAAAGAAGGAAGTGTCCAGGCCTAGGCTCAAAGCACTCACCTGGGGACTGTACTGCACTGATCTGGGGACACGGAAGAGGCGGCCACAGAAAGGGATGTCAGCTGAGGCCAGATCCAGAATGTTGAGGTTGGACTGACACTGAGGGCACTGGGGAGCCATGGAATGGTTTTCAGTAGGGGAAGAACACAGATTCAGAAAGATCCCTTTGCCTGCCTTTGTGAATGGGTGTCCAGAGAGAAGGCTGGGGCAGACACCCAGCAGGGAGGGGACTGGGCCTGTGGAGGTCAAGGAGGTGGGGATCCAGGCTGGGGAGGCCACACCATCGCTCCTTTCCTTCCTCCTTCCCTCCCATCCTGCAGGCTGGCCCCGGCTCCATCTCCAGGTGTGGTCGCAGGACAGCTTCGGCCGCTGTCAGCTTGCAGGCTACGGCTTTTGCCACGTGCCCAGCAGTCCGGGCACCCACCAGCTGGACTGCCCCACGTGGCGGCCTCTAGGCAGCTGGCGGGAGCAGCTGGCGCGGGCCTTCGTGGGTGGCGGCCCTCAGCTGCTGCACGGGGATGCCATCTACAGCGGGGCCGACCGCTATCGCCTGCACACGGCTGCCGGCGGCACCGTGCACCTGGAGCTGGGGCTGCTGCTGCGCCACTTCGACCGCTATGGCGTGGAGTGCTGACCGGCCTCCCGGGCAGACCCTTGTCCAGAGCCCTGCCCACCCGTCGTGGGCCGGGATGGCCCAGGGGTCAGAAGCGTGGGCTCTGGACACTGCTGGATCTGACCCCGGCCAACCAGGGGCATGGCTTCTGTCCTGGCTAGCACCTCAAGCCCCGTGGCTGCCCCCTCAGGTCCAGTTCCCCCATCTGTAAAATGGGGGCAATAAGCATGTGGGGCCACGGGGTGCTGGGTGAGATGAGGCTGCTTTGCCCATGGAAGTGCTCAATAAAGGAGAGCAGTTCTTACAGGCGTGGGTGCCTTCCTGACTTCCTTCCTTGGTCAGATGTCTTGTGCCCTATCCTCCCACTGACACCCTCCTTCAGGCCCACACCTTCTGACACACCCGCATCCCCCATCCTCTGTCCCCCTTCCCGCTCTGGGTGCCCCTCTTAGGACCCCCTCTCCTTGGGCCTTCTCCTTTCTCTCTGCCCCTCTCCCCAGTGGGACCCCCGTCTTCTGGCTGACCCTCTTCCCCAGCCTCCCACTCTCTGTCCGCTGGAGTCCCTGCTCTCCGATCCCCCCCCCCCGCCCCCGTACCCGGTGTTCCCAGCCTCTGAGTGAGCCCTCCCCGCCAGGTCTTCATTCTCGCCGTGACCCCCAGCAGCCCTCAGAGCCACACGAAACCCGTTTGCCCGCTTTGGTCGCACTCAGCCGCCAGGAGGCAGCACCCCGTTCGCGGGGCGGAGCCGGGGTGCCCGCCCCCTCCCCCCGGGGCTTAAGGGACCCCCCTCGGAGCCCGCCCACGCGAGATGAGGACGGTGGCCCGGCCCCCCCATGTCCTCCCCCTGGGGGCCGCCCCCGCCCCGCGCGCTTCCTGGGTGGGGCCGGGGCGGCTTCAAAACCCCCCGCCGCCCCAGCCGGTCCCCGCCGCTGCTGCCGCCGCCGCCCTTCGCGCCCCGGGCCGTCCCACCCCCTCCTCCCGCCGCGGATCCGCCAGACAGCGAGGCCCCCGGCCGGGGGCAGGGGGGACGCCCCCTCCGGGGCACCCCCCGGCTCGGAGCCGCCCGCGGGCCGGCCTCGGCCGGGAGCGGAGGAAGGAGTCGCGGAGGAGCAGCCCGAGGCCCCAGAGTCTGAGACGAGCCGCCGCCGCCCCCGCCGCCGCCGCCGCCACTGCGGGGAGGAGGGGGAGGAGGAGCGGGAGGAGGGACGAGCTGGTTGGGAGAAGAGGAAAAAAAGTTTTGAGACTTTTCCGCTGCCGCTGGGAGCCGGAGGCGCGGGGACCGATTGGCGCGGCGCTGCCCTGCCAGGAGGCAGGACTCGGGGACCCCAGACCGGCCCACCACCGCCTCGGACGCTTGCTCCCTCCCTGCCCCCTCCACGGCGTCCCCCAGGCGCCCCCATTCCGGACCAGCCCTCAGGAGCCGCCAACCCGGACTCCCGCGAAGACTTGACCCCAGACCTCGGGCGCACCCCCCTGCACGCCGCTCCCTCACCCCCAGCCTCTCTCCTGAGCCCCTGCGCATCCAAGGACCCTTCTCCGGGATCCGGGAGACGGGATCTCTCTCAGACCTGCCTCAACTCCCCTACTCAAGACCACCCACCTCTGGTACCAGATCTCGCCCATCTCGGTTTTTTCCTTGGGATACCGAGAAACCACCCATCAGAGCCTCCCTCCACCTCCGCTCGGTTCTCCCTGAGGGCATCAACTCCCCCACCCCCACCCCGACCCTCCTACCTTTCTTCGGGAGACCCCCAGCCCCTGTAGGGGCGGGGCCTCCCTTTTCCCACCCCAGCCCGGCTCGCGCTCTCGGCAGTGCCGGGGGCGCCGCCTCCCCCATGCCGCCCTCCGGGCTGCGGCTGCTGCCGCTGCTGCTGCCGCTGCTGTGGCTACTAGTGCTGACGCCTGGCCGGCCGGCCGCCGGACTGTCCACCTGCAAGACCATCGACATGGAACTGGTGAAGCGGAAGCGCATCGAGGCCATCCGCGGCCAGATCCTGTCCAAGCTGCGGCTCGCCAGCCCCCCGAGCCAGGGGGAGGTGCCGCCCGGCCCGCTGCCCGAGGCTGTGCTGGCCCT
Source organism: Ursus maritimus (assembly GCF_017311325.1). Lineage (NCBI taxonomy): Eukaryota > Metazoa > Chordata > Mammalia > Carnivora > Ursidae > Ursus > Ursus maritimus. Next base: position 51,920,452 of record NW_024424341.1, on the reverse strand, counting down.
TTACAACAGTACCCGCGACCGGGTGGCGGGGGAGAGCGCCGAGCCGGAGCCCGAGCCTGAGGCGGACTACTACGCCAAGGAGGTCACCCGCGTGCTAATGGTGGAAAACACCAACAGTGAGCTCAGAGGGGCTGGGGACCCTGGAGGGGAGCCCCCAGGGGGCGCCGGAGTGCAGGGGTCACGGGGAGGAAATTACTGGCAGAGGAAACCGGCTAGAGGAAGAGGACCCCCGGGGTTGCCGGGAACGCGGGAGGGGGGTCTCAAAGACGATAGGACTGAGCTCCCTACCCCCCAGGTATCTGGCCTTGAAGAGGAGGGGATAGTGAGCGAAGTGGACCGCTTCTAGAAGAGGGCCATGGGAACATGCGGGATCGTGGGGGCAGTCCCCTAGAGGAAGAGAAGCGATTGGGGGGGGGGCGGGTGGAGGGGTAGAAAGACTTCCTTCTCTACCCGGCACTAGAGCGTGGGGGGTCGTGGCGTGAGGGCTGCAGAGAGGGAGCCCGCTTTGGGAGAAGCGAAGACCCCGGCATTTGAGGAAGGAGAGGCAGTGGGGAAAGCTGACCCAGAGCTCAGGGTTCACGACGCGAGAAAATTCAAGGACAGAAAAACTAGGTGAAGCGAACCCCGGAGGTGCTGGGAAAGTGGAGAATGGACCCGCTTGCCGCGTGCGCGAAGAACACGCGGGATTGGGGGAGGGCCCACCGAGAGGCGGCGAGTGGGCTGATAAATGCGGGGAAGAAGCGGACCCGAGTTCGTGGGGTGGGGTAGGCCGGAGAGGGAGAGCAGCGGAGACCCCAGGGGGGCGCCGGGGATGCGCGCGAGGTGCCCCGAGTATTTGGCATAGGGACGTGAGAGGAGCAAGCCCAGCGGGGGAAGCGAGCCCCCAAGACACCTAGAATACTGGGTGGTGGGAAGGGATTTAGAGAGAGGGGAGACAAGCATGAGAAAGGGGGGAACGTAGAGGGCGGAGGGCGCCATAAACAGTGCCATGCTGGGAGCAGCGAGCCCCCCACGCCGCAGGAGGGGAGGAAGTGGGCTGAGTGAGGAGTCGAGCCCTAGGGGGAGAGGTGGGTGGGTGCGACTCTGCAAGATCTGGGTGAGAAAACTGACTGGGTCGGGGTGAGGGAGCCCCACGTGGGTGCCACGCGCGGAGGGAGGAGCCTGCCCTCCCGGAAGGGGGGGGAGGAGGACCCCGCTGAGCTGACAGAGTCTGGACCCCAGAGTCCCAGTTCGTCTCGGGGAGGCTGGGGAAACCCCAGCGTCCGGCCGCCTCGCCCTCCCTTCCCTTTCCTTCCCGTGCCGGGGGGACGGGGATCGCGCGCGGAGCCTGGGGCCAGACGGGACAGGTCGGGTCCCCGCCCTCGCGGCGGCGGCGCCTCCCGGCCTCTTCACCCCAGCTCGGGGCGGGGCGGCCGCTGGGCCCGCCCCGCCCCCCCGGCGCCCACGCGGGGACCCAGGTGTCCCGCGGGGCCCGGAGGCTTGGGGGCGGCCCCCTGTTTGTCCTTTCTGACTTGGGTGGCGCACCTGTGGGTCCCCGGGCCTTGCGTGCGCTCAGCTTGCAGCTCCAGTCGGTAGACGCCCCTCCCCACCCACCTCTCAGCCTCACCTTTCCCGTGGTCGCTTCACCTTCCTTGTAGAAATTTCTTTAACACTGACACTTTCCATCCTGTCTCCTTCCCAGTCGGCCTCCGTCTCGCCCCCAGCGCTATGCCTCTCTTTCGTGTGTGTCTGCCCCATTTCTGCCTTCCGTCTCTTCCGCACCCCCATGCGTGGGTCTCCCCGTTTCTGTCTCCTCCCTCTTTCCCCCTTTCTGTTCTCCACGCCCTGCTCCTCCTGTCTCCCTGTGTCCGCGGTCTCTCCATCTCTCCTTCTGACCAGTCCTGCTCCTCATTTCTTCTCCCTCCCTATCTGCCTCCCTACTCCCCTCAACGCCCCTCTGCTACCCTTCCTTTGGGGTTTGCTGAGTAACCCCTGAGTCAAGATAGGGCTTCTTTGTGGGGGATGGGCTGGCCTAGCTAGAGTAGGGAAGAGTAGGGGCAGGGGCCCATGGAAGGAGCTTCCTCTGTCCTTTCTCATCAGATCCTGTCTCCACCATTTCTGCACCCCCACTGCAGAAGCCTAAAGCATGTGCCCCAGTCGATCCAGAAGGTCATGGCCTGCCTGCACATCCCAAACTTTTCCTGGACTAGAAAGCACTCTTACCTAACTTTCTCCCTCCCTTGCCCAAAGCCATTCCTACCTACAATGAACTTTGCCCTGTCTAACCAGCTGAGGGAGGTAGAGAAGAGAGGAAGCAATTAATAATAATAATAGTAATAATAATAATGTTACAATAACAGGGAGGCAGCATAGCCTAGGGTTTAAGAGCACAGTCTTTGGGACCAGACTGCTCGAGTTTGAACCCCAACTCTGTAGCTCCCTACCTCTGTCACCATGGGGCAAATGACCTGTTTCCCCATCTCTAAAATGGGTATAATAGTCTTTTTCTCATGGAGTGATTGTGAGGTTTAAATGTCCTAAAGTGTTGTGAACAGCACCTCGCAAATAGTGCTCTTTAACCCCCCCCCCCCCACACACACACACAACCATGAGCGCACCTCCCCGTGTGCGGACTCCGCTGTTCGCTTATCCGCGCCATCTCACGTACGTCACACGGTAACCCGGCCGTCAGTCCTCGTTTTGTAGATGAGGATCTGGCTCAGAGAGTGGAATTCAACTTGCCCAAAGTTACCCATTGCTTCAGTTAGGAGAGCCTGGTTGGAAGTTAGGGAGCTCGGTGTGGTTGCGGGGTCCCAAACAACAGCAGGAAAGTGAGGCTCTGGGAAGGAATGTGACTTGCCCAAGGTCACAGAGTTGAAAGGCAGCACAAGCCTGGTCTGATCCAGCCCTTGATCCTACACCGCAATTTAATTTGCACCCGAGGCTCCAAGTGCTGGGGGGAGGGGGCCCGAGCAAGCCCAGCAGCACCCCTACTGCCATGTACTGAGTGGACACTTTACCGACGATGGGAGAGAAGGGTGGTTCAGACCCCGTTTTACAGGGCGAGGAGACAAACCCAGAGAGGGCAAGCCACTTGTCCAAGGTCCCACAGCTAAAGAGTGTCACAGTCGGGTCCTGACCCAGGGTTGTCAGCCGTGAAGCCCACGCTTTTAAGACTTGGGGTGTGCCAGCCAGCTCCCCGCCAAACCCCTGACATCCCTCTTCTCTGCTCCTCCCGCCTAGAAATCTATGAGAAAATCAAGAAAAGCCCACACAGCATCTATATGCTCTTCAACACATCGGAGCTCCGAGAAGCAGTGCCCGAGCCCGTCTTGCTCTCCCGGGCGGAGCTGCGCCTGCTGAGGCTCAAGTTGAAAGCCGAGCAGCACGTGGAGCTGTACCAGGTGGGAGCGGCCCCCAGCCCCGGAGGCGGGTGGGCCGCGCATGCGCGCTGGGGCCAAGGTGGGCGCCCCGGGCGGCTGGTGGTTGCCAAGTCCACAGAGACAACTTGCAGAGGTTGGAGGCGCACGCGCTGTGGCATGGTAGGATTCTTGGGAACTTGCAGACTCCTAGCACCCTGGGGTATTAAGCACTCAGAAGGCTGGGATCTTGAAAGGTGAGAGGCACTCGGACCGTGCTGTCCAATAGGGTAGCCACTAGCCACACAGGGCCATTTATGTTGACTTAAAATTAAATAAAAGAAAAAATTCGGCTTGTCAGTCTCACTGGCCATATTTCAAGTACTCCGTAGTCACATGTGGTCAGCGGCTGCTATTTTGGATGCCACAGATAAAGAACATTTCCATCGTCAGAGAAAGTTCCCTTGGATAGCTCTGTTCTAGAAGATTTCGAGTCTCCAGGAAGACTGGGGCCTCCAGAAGGGCTGGAGTCTCCAGAAGGTTCTGTGACCTAGAATCCATGGCCTAGGGAACATTGAGGTTTAATGGTGGGTGGTTGACTCTTACAACAAAGGAATTCGGTCTATTGTCAAACTTCTTGGAGTCTGGAGAATTCAGCTTTACGCTGCCGGGGCCTGGAGCGTTCTGCCGGCCCCAGAGGATCACTGCACAGGGGTGTGGGAGGACGGCTGCATCTGGGTTTGGGGCGTGTCAGACTCCTGGGCGTGAAGAACATCGGTGTCCTAGGACTTGTCAGGCTTATTGAGTGCGGAATTCTTGGGGTGCTCCCGAGCACTGGAGTTTGGGAGAGACTTCTAACATAAGCCCGTAGAAAGTTCCAGACTCTAAGAAGTCAGGGTATCAAATTTGCCGAATTGTATGCTCAGTGGACCTCAAGATGTCCGCGGAGGATCTCAGCATGGTGGGCTGTCCAAGCTGAAAGGGGCCTGGCGTTTCACCAGTGAGGAAACTCAGGCCTGGGGCTCAGGGTAGAGGCCGAGCAGTCCAGGGGCCTTGATCCCCCCTGGCCCGGGGGTCTCTCTCCTCTCCTCCCAGGGCCGCTTTGGGGTTGGTGGTTCCCACGAGGTCCCACAATGTGGGTCTGGGAGGGGACCATCTGAGGGACTCTGGTGGAGCAAAGGAGTCGGGGTACAGTCAGTGTATTTGGGGATGTGGGCAGCACCTACTCACTGTCTCCCTCCCCGAAATTCATCATCCCCCAGAAATATAGCAACGATTCCTGGCGCTACCTCAGCAACCGGCTGCTGGCGCCCAGCGACACGCCAGAATGGCTGTCCTTCGATGTCACAGGAGTCGTGCGACAGTGGCTGAGCCATGGAGGTGAGGACCGCTTCTTTGCCCCACCCCTATTTTGTAATGGGATAGAGCCATTGTTTGTCCTGGGGCTGCCCTGCCTACCAGCTGCTGCGCCATGTTGGTGCCAAAGAGCCAAGGACTGGTCTTCCTCCCAGACCCTCAAAAACCTGAGTGATTAACACTTAATCCATTTCCTGAGCACATGCCCTGTGCTGGGTGATGCTGGGGACACAGCGGTGACCCAAATAGCCCCATCCTTACCCTCACAGAGCCCGTGGTCCATTGTTAGGGTGGGGGAAGTGCGGAAAGACCTGAAAATTGGGTAGGGCTGGGTTGGGGAGCCCAGAGGAGATTCCTGACCCAGCCTTGGGTCAGGGAGGGCTTCCTGGAGGAGGCACCATCGGAGGTGATATTTGAGGGATGAGTGGGATCAGCCCAGGAAGGAGGGACGGGCAAGAGCTGTTCGAGGCAGACCCTGAGTCCAGGGAGAACGTGAGACATCCGATCTGTCTGTAAGAGGACTGTGTCTGTCCTTCCCGTCGTAGTCCATAGCGCCCACATCCCCTTTCCTAATCTCTTGATGCTGGGGACGCAGTGGCAACTAAGACCACTTCTAGATCCTGCTCTCCAGGGGCCCACTGTCACTTCCAGACACCTAGAAAGTCTTGCCAAAGCCCGAGGCAGCAGTGATGACCTGAAGGAGCAGTGTTGGGGCGGGGAGGTGCTGAGCGCCACGGGAGCCGGAAGCGGGCACCTGGCCCAGTCTGTGGGTCTGGGAGGGCTTCCTGGGGGAAGGAAGTGTTGAGACTTTCAGGATAAGTGGTGGTTCAGCCAGGTGTTGAGAGATAGGGGTTCAGGAGCAGGTAGGAGCTGGGAGGAGTGTCCTGCGCGGCTGGACAAAGGCCAGTCTAGGTCACTGCTGAGCCCAGAGCACCCAGCACAGGGCCCAGCACCTAGTAGGAGCTTAGAAAATCAGCCATTTATTCAAGAAACCTCCCCCAGCTGCCCTGTGGGTTTGCATCCCGGCCCTACCTTTTCCCACTTGGGGCAAGTCCTCTCCCCTCTGTGGGCCTTGGCTTCCATGTCTGCAAAATGGGGAGCTTTGGTGAGGATTGAAGGAGATAATGCTCACAGAGTGTTAAGAACAGGGCTACTCAGTAGATGTTTGTTTTTATGACTGTGGGCTAGGCCCAGCGGGGAACAAGAGAACAGGAATCCCTGCCCCCATGTATCCTGCTTTCCACTGAGGAAACAATGAGGGAAATAAATAGCCAAATACAAATGTCAGAGAGGGTAAATACTATGGAGAAAATAAAATGATGTCACTGTGGGGGAGGGGCCTGTGTCCTGGAGGGCCTCTTGGAGGAGGTGACCTCTGAGCTGAGACCTGAAAGAGGAGGAGGGGGAAGCAAGAGGGTGCAGGGAGAGGGCAGGCAGGGGAAGAGGGAGGCAGGCAGGAGCCCCCCACCCCAGGGTTGCTCCCCACCCCCTACAGTGTTGGGTTGAGCCACACCTCACACTGGCTTCCTTCTACCCACTCCCACAGGGGAAGTAGAGGGCTTTCGCCTCAGTGCCCACTGTTCCTGTGACAGCAAAGATAATACACTGCAAGTGGATATCAACGGTGAGGCCCATCTCCCTGGCCCGGCCCCATGCCAGTGCGCGTGTGTGCGTGCCTGCGTGCATGTCTTCCTCCCCCTGCCCCGCCCCCGTTCATCCATCTGAGAGTGTGTGTCTCTGTCTCCCCCACCCCCCACAACTCCAAACCAAAGCAGGGTTCAGTTCCAGCCGCCGAGGTGACCTGGCCACCATTCACGGCATGAACCGGCCCTTCCTGCTCCTCATGGCCACCCCACTGGAGAGGGCCCAGCACCTGCACAGCTCCCGGCATCGCCGGGCCCTGGACACCAACTACTGCTTCAGGTGACCTTTCTGCCTTCGACTGGGGCCTCCTAGGCTGGGGGTGTAATGGCCAGTTGCTGACCAGGCTTGATGTCTTGGGCACCTGGCTGGTGTTACGTGTGGACTGGCCTCTTCTCCAGCCTGGAAGGCTCCGAGGACGAGGTCCGAGTGCTAAAATGCTGGGATGTGTGCCCTGGGAGCTCTAGAATGTTGAGCTCAGGTTGCTTTCTTGCTGGTATGTTGGAATCAGACTGTTGGAATGAGGGGCACGGAGCTTGTGGGAGTTCAGCGGTGGTAGGTTGTGGTTCTAGAAGGTTGGGATTCTAGGGCACTAGGATTCCATGTGAATGGTTGAAATCTGAGAACCCTGGACTAAAAGAATATTGGGATCCTAGAATCTGGGAATTCAGAATTGGAAGATGGTGCATGTTGGATTCCTCTGCCATTGGCAGGTTGGAGTCCTTGAATATTGGGCTCAGGATGGGGAAAGCCTGTGTTCAAATCTTAGCATCCACAAATGTTGGGGTTGGAGAAAGCCAGAGTGGATCCTAGAGTGTTGGGGCTCAGTGTTGGAATGCTAGAAGCTTGGAAGCCTGGGATCTTAGGAAGTAGCAGCTTGGACCTCTTGAGCGATGGGCTCGGGATTGTGGAATGCTCGTATGCAATATTGAAACAGTGGAACTCACGAACGGCAGGATCCCGGAGAGCTGGCATGTGGGAATCCCAGCAAGCTGGAAATGCCACTGGAGTGTGAGAACCTGGAGCTCCTGGAGTATTGCAATCTAAGAAAGTCGAAAAGCTGGATTCCTCAGGATGTGGACACTCACAGTTAAATGTTGCGAAGTTAGAACAATAACCTGACCTTGTCCCTCCCCTGCTAAATATTTTAATGGTACCCCTGGGCTTTCTTATAGGCCGTTCCCCTGCTGGAGAGTCCGTTCTGCTCCGGAGCTCGGCACCAGCCCCAGCCCTCAGCCCAGCAACCCTCTGAATGAATGCACGAAGGGAGGTCTTGAGTGCTAAGAGCATTAATTACCTTACAAAGGGAGGCAGCCAGCCACGTGAGGCTCCGTAGGGAGGGACACAGCGTCCCTTAGGAAGTTGGGCCAAAAAACTGAACATGCAGCTGATCAAGATGGTAGATCCAGCTACCAATTTTCCAGAAATCCCGGGACGGAGGAACAGGCTAAACAACACCACGTGCTTGCAGTCCCCTGCAGTTAGACTGTGGGAAACCTGACCCACTTTCTTCAACAAACACAAGGCGGGGGGGGGGGGGGGGTGGATTTCTAGAAGAATCTGAAGAGCTAGATCAACCAATTGCAATGTGTAGACCTTATTTGGTTCTTTATTGATGTAGATGAGTAAAAACGAAAAGACATTTGTGAGACAGTTGAGGAAATGGGAACTCTGACTATGTATTTGATGATATCAGGGAATCATTGTGAATTTTTCTGATGTGGTATGGTGGTGTTGTTTTAAAATAGTCCTGATTTGCTTGGAGAGAGGTGTGGAAATATTTAGGGATGAAATGGCAAGGTGGATGGCATGTGCTTCGAAATCGTCCAGTGGGGGAGACGAAGTGGGTAGGGGGCAAGACGCAGTGAACTTGGTCGTGATGTGAGACTGTGGAAGCTAGCCTCCCTGAATGCTCCCCCTGCATCCAAGGACGATGTGAGGCCCTTTGGCCTGTCCTGGGGCCTCGAGTGGGTTTCTTTTACCTATCAGGCCCTGACCGGACGGCCGAGAGGGGCCTCGAAGCAAGAGCTTCACAAGAGGGCCAGCTGGCTGGCCCAGTCAGTAGAGCACGTGACTCTTGATCTCCGGGTCGTGAGTTCAAGCCCCACGTTGAGCATGGAGTGTACTTAAAAGCTTTGCCAGAGGCCTCGAACTTGCACTGAACACATGGGTTACACGGTGCCTCAGAGTCACCTGCAGGCTTGTTAAATATGGCCTGCCGCCCCCCAGCCCCAAGCCCACCCCCAGTTTCAGATTCAGTAGGTCTGGGGTGGGGCCGGGGAATTTGCATTTTGCGCAAGTTCGCAGGTGGTGCATCTGCCGCCGTGGGGACCCCAGGTGGAGAATGTTCCAGGTGGGTGATAAGAGTCACAGACTATTCAAATCTTAGGACCTCAGAAGTCCCGGTCAGAGTTGAACCAGAAGTGAAAGATTATTCTGGACAGGGGTTCTTTCCCTTTTCTGAGTTTAGGACCCCCTGGAGAAGCTGAAAGCCAGGAAATCTCCCCAGAAGTAATGTCTCTAAATGCACACGTGTGTGCCTGTGGTTTCGGGAGCTCAGGACCCTCGCTGAACCCACACATGGACTTCCTGACGCCTCCTTGGCCCTTAACAACACCTTGATTTGAGCTAACATTCCCTGTGTCTTTGGACAGATGGGGAAACTGAGGCCCAACCAGCCTGGGGAGGAACCAGGCTGAGCTCATAGGGATCTCAGATTCCTGGCTCCCTTCTCAGGGCTCTGTGGCTTTTGGAGAGGCCTTGTCTTGCCCCGGGAACTGCTCTATCATCACCTCTTCCTACTCGGCTTGGGCTGACATGGCCGTGCCCAGGCTCCCGGGTGGCGCAGTGTTAGCTGTGAAGCCGGCCCCAAGCTCCACGGCTTACCCACCACGCGTGAGCAGGCAGCGCTCCCTTCTCTGGGGCTCAGTGTCGTCACCCTTCAAATGGGAATGATAATAAGGCCTTCCTCACAGGGTTTTGAGATTAATTCATTCTCTGTTGATTAATTTTTGACTAAGTAAATACATGCACGTTTACCAAACCTAGAAAGAATACTCAGAAACCCTCCGGCTCTGACCCCTGCCCCTCTCCGAAGAGGACCCAGCCAGTTTTATTGTCTCTGTGTCTCCTTCCAGAGACAGTCTCTGTTTGAAACACTTACACATAACCATATGTATTTTTTTTAAAGATTTTATTTATTTGACAGAGAGAGAGGGAGAGAGAGAGCACAAGCAGGGGGAACAGGCAGGCAGAGGGAGAAGCAGGCTCGATCCCAGGACCCTGGGAACATGACCTGAGCCAAAGGCAGTTGCTTAAGCGACTGAGCCACCCTGCGCAGCTCAGCCATGGCCCTAGAGGCCCGCACAGAAAATGTCCCAGTTCCTTCCAGACAAGCAGGCGCCTGGGCCCCCGGCTGGGGAGGACTGGCTTTTGCTTCTGAGGATGATTATGAGTCAAGAGCAGTAGAGTGTTATATATCACTATTCTCCAACATGCTTTTTATTTTATTTATTTTTTATTTATTTATTTATTTAAAGATTTTATTTATTTCTTTGACAGAGAGAGACAGCCAGCGAGAGAGGGAACACAAGCAGGGGGAGTGGGAGAGGAAGAAGCAGGCTCCCAGTGAAGGAGCCTGATGTGGGGCTCGATCCCAGGACTCCGGGATCATGCCCTGAGCCGAAGGGCGCCCCTTACCAACTTAGCCACCCAGGTGCCCCTCCAACATGCATTTTAACACACACACACACACACACACACACATTTATCTCTACGCCCGATGTGGGGCTTGAACTCACAACCCAGAGATCAAGAGTTGCACGCTCTCCTGACTGAGCCAGCCAGGCACCCTATGTGGCAATAAGTTTTAAGAAGGAAAATAAATCAGAGGAAGAGGAGAGGAAAAAAAAAAAAACAATCTATATATTGGGGACTGTTTTTCCTGTTCTGGTTAAAATTTTCTTCTATTATGGAAAATTTGACATGTAGACAAAAGCAACCAAGATATAGTATAATGAAGAATTCCCATGAATTCTCATCCAGCTTCAACTGGTATTAGGATTTGTCCGATTTGGCACGCCTGGCTGGCTCAGTCCGTAGAGCATGCAACTCTTGATCTCAGGGATGTGAGTTCGAGCCCCACATCGGGTGTAGAGATTACTTCTAAAAAAATGTTTTAAAAAATTTGCCCCGCTTCAAATAGAGACAGTGTCATCTTTTCTTGCATGACTGCAATGCCTTGATTACTCTGAATGGAGTTCATGATCATCTGGATTGGCATTTTGGATATGGATTGAGCACCCGCTTGTGTCAGCCAGTGTTCTAGGAGTTAAGGCTCCCTGCGTAAAGGACATCTGAGCAGACGTTTAAATGAACTGAAGAAACGAGCCAGAGTGGCTATCTGTGAGAATAGCAAGCCAGGAAGAGAGAAGAGCAAGTGCAAAGGTCCTGGGACAGGACTGTGTTTGAGGAACAGGGAGGATGCTAGTAGGGCTGGAGGCAGGGAGGGTGGGGAGGGAGTTGAGACCAGCCGACCAGGCAGCATCTTGGGGTTCCTGGTGAGGACTTGGTCATTTGCCCCGAGTGATGTTGGAGCCATGTTCAGAGCAGAGGAGTGACATGACAATCTCTAGCATGTTGCCCCAGAAGTCGGGGATTTCTGTCTGTTTCGTTTGTACCGAGTCCCTAGGAGATCCCAGCCAAGCACACGGTAGTGGTTCAACAAACATTTGGTGCACGCATAGAACTTAACGCATGTGGACCGTCGTTTGGCTTCTTCCAGGCGGTCTGAGCCTTGCATGAGATAGGCTTTACTGATGCCCTTAGCACAGGGCTTGACTAGCCAGAGTGCTTTATCAGTGTTAGTGCTTATGGTTGCTATCACTGTTATTGCTGTTATTGTCACAGGCGGTGCAAGGGAGACAGAGACGGGGACTGTGCTGGGGGCGACCGGGGTGCCCCCCCACCCCCGCCCCCGGGGGCCCCGCCGCCCTTGCAGCAGCCCCTCCTGACCCGGGCTCCCCCCTCCCGCCTGCAGCTCCACCGAAAAGAACTGCTGCGTACGGCAGCTCTACATCGACTTCCGCAAGGATCTGGGCTGGAAGTGGATCCACGAGCCCAAGGGCTACCACGCCAACTTCTGCCTGGGGCCCTGCCCCTACATTTGGAGCCTGGACACGCAGTACAGCAAGGTGCGTCTGGCTACAGGCAGGGGGCGGGCAGGGGGGAGAGGGGACCAAGGGAGTGGAGGGAGACAAACAGGTAACATCAGAGAGGAACGGGCCAGCTGGGAGGTAGAGAGAGACGGCGGAGATCGGAGCGCACGGTGCAGAGATGGGAGGAGGCAGGGTCAGAGCAGGTAGAGAGAGCGCAGGGGGAGACCCACAGAGACGGAGTGAGTGACGCGGCGGGGCGCGCGGGAGGCGGGGAGACGGAATGGGAGAGACAGCATGCGAGAAAAAGGCTGAGTCCACAGATCGGCACCGAGAGAGAGAGAGAGAGAGAGAGAGAGAGAGAGAGAGAGAGAGA
>NW_024424341.1:51900167-51908578 GCF_017311325.1 Ursus maritimus | reverse complement strand
GAGAGAGAGAGAGAGAGAGAGAGAGAGAGAGAGAGAGAGAGAGACTGAAGACAAGGCCGGAGTGGAAAATGGGGAGAGTGAGACTGAGAACGGAACAGACCAAGAAGAGACAGGGGGAGCGGGGGAGAGGCGGGAGGGGGCGGGGGAACCCTACCCACGCCCCCCGACCCTGACGCCCCCACGCAGGTCCTGGCGCTGTACAACCAGCACAACCCGGGCGCGTCGGCGGCGCCGTGCTGCGTGCCGCAGGCTCTGGAGCCCCTGCCCATCGTGTACTACGTGGGCCGCAAGCCCAAGGTGGAGCAGCTGTCCAACATGATCGTGCGCTCCTGCAAGTGCAGCTGAGGCCCCGCCCCGCCCGGAAGGCCCCGCCCACCCGGCAGGCCCGGCCCCGCCCCCGCCCGCTGCGCCGGGCTGTATTTAAGGACACCGCGCCCCAGGCCCCCCCTGGGGTCCATTAAAGGTGGAGAGAGGACTGGGGTCTCTGTGAGTGTCGCTGGGTCATTGGCTGGGGTCTCCCTCCCGACATTCCCGACGTTCCCGGATTCCCGCTCCATGTGCCCTCTCTTGTCGCTCTCACAAACACCTGCTGAGCACCCCTTAAGTTCCAAGTACTCCCTGCAGACGCTAGATTTATTTAGTGAGCGCCCGGTGCCCTCTTCCAAATGCCTTATATTGAGCACCTCCTGTAATCACCATAACAAAGCTCTGAGATAGAGTGTCATCTGAGATAACACCCTCTTTAAAGGTGAGGGAGCCAGAGCCCAGAGAGGTTAAGGGAACAGTTCCTGCCCACCACGAGCCTACTTCCTGGGGAGGAGACAGATGTGGGAAGTGACACTAAGACAGGAAAGCAGGATGGAGTGAGAGATGGTTTGGGGGAGGAGGGAGGGCTCCTTGGAGGAGGCAGCATCTGACTTGAAGGAAGTCAAGAAGGCAGTCTGGGGGAGCACTGGGGAAGAGTGTTCTCGATAGGAAGATCTAGGCACAGCCTGGGGACGAGCATGAACTTGGAGTGAGTGACACTGGAAGGAAAGGCCAATGTGGTTGGAAAGGAAGGCACAAGGGGAAGGGTGCTGGGAGCTGAGTCAGTTGATTAACGCGCAGGGGCCAGAGAGTAATAATATTCCCCCTGCCAGGTATGGCTGGAGGAGCTCCCTGCATTCTCCCCACAGCCCAGCAGAGCAGGGCTTGGCAAATTACCGCCTGCAGGCCAATTCTGGCCCGCTGCCTGTGTCTGTAAATAAAGTTTTATTGGAGCACAGCCACGCTCATTCCTTTGTGTATCACCTAGGGCTGTTTCGTGCTACACAGGTACAGCTGACTAGAAACTGTGTGCAAAGTCACAAATAGTTACTACCTAGCCCTTTATAGAAATAGTTTGCCTTCTCCTGCTATAGAGACCGTTTGCTCTCCCACTTTACAGATGGGAACACCGAGGCACAGAGAGGTTCAGTTACTTGTTAAGATCACACAACTAGCACATGGCAGAGCTGGGATTCGAGCCCACACAGCTGGAGTTGAGGATCTAGGCACATAAGCTCTGCACGGATATTGCTTCCCAGTGCACATCGGGCCTGTGGGGGCCTGTGGGAACTTGTACTCTGAGGGAGATGGGAGCCATGTCAGGTTGTGTAGACTGAATGCGGGCGAGGGCAGCTGCAGGGAGACCATTTGTCCAAGGGAGAAATGCCAGGGCCCTGAGCCAGGGTGGCTCCCCATTGGCTGCCCTGTTTCTTCCCATCTGCTCTGGTTTTGCCCCTGAGCTCTCTCCTGCTTCCTCCTCCTCGGCCTCTCCAGTTTCCCCTCTTCCTCCCAGGTTCCCCCCCCCCCCTTCCCAGGGCTGGGCCTTGACCTGCTCCTGGCCCAAGGATCACCCTAGGTGGGGGTCACTGTAAGGACATGCTGCCATTTTCACCAACCTCCTGTGTAGAGACACCTGCAAGCACACGGTGACACAGACGGTCGTCACTGCAGCCCCATGAAAATGCGGCACAGCTACACGCACGTTCACACGACAGAGGTCCGAAGGTGGACCGTGTCCCACAGTCTCGCAAACACATTCATCTTTCAGAGCCACGGTGGCTACACGAAGACTTCTGACACCGCCACAGCCCATGCGTGCCACCGCCTTACGCGTGCACAGCCCCGCCTTGGAGCTTCCCCGGGACCCGGCAGAACACAGTCACACGAATACGACCACCGCACCCCAGATACGGATTCTGGGAGGGTGCCCCGCACACACAACTCCCAGCCTCAGAGCCCCATCGGGAAGTGAAACAGAGACTCCTGCTGGGACCCACCAACAGTTACACAAACGTCCTCCTGTGGGGTCACGCTCACGAACGGGCACAGTGCACGCGCACACAGCCTGACATACCCCAGTCCCACCCAGACACACACCACACATGGAGACACACGTCACGATCGCGCAGACTGCGGGCCGGTCGTGCCCACTCAGTCTGACATCTCGTGGCCCCACACACTGAGGCCTGGGGAGTCCCACGAGGCCCCGCAGACAGCAGCTGGCCCCGTCATACCCAGACACGCTGTCACACCCCGGGTCCCAGACGGAGCAGTCCCACACACCCAGACACACCCCCAGGGTCGCGGCCCTCGCACGCCCAGCCCGTGCCTGGGCCCGAGGACAAGTCCTGGCCGCACACCCGGGGTTGCACACCCCGCGGTCGCCGGAGCCCTCGCCACGCCCTCGTGACACACCCCGCCCACCTGCCCGCCTGGCTGAGTTGGCGCGGAGGCCTCCCAGGAAGGGAAACTTGCGGGCTCAGCACCTTCCTGGACTGCCTGCGGGCGGCCCCAGCTCTGTACCCAGCAGCCCCGGCCCCGCGGGGGGGGGGCCAGGCCCCGTGGGGACAAGGGAGTCCTGGCCCCCTGGCCCAGCGCCCAAGCGCGGGGGCAGGACCGGGGTTCGGGGAGCCCTGCTCCCCTCCCCCACCCGAGGGCAGCCCCGGGAGGGGAGGGAAGTCGTGGGGGGAGCCTGGGTTCCGGCTGGAGCCCCAGCTTCCCGTCCAGCCCCCACGGGGCAGGAAGCTGGGCCGGGGAGGCCAGCTCAGGCCTTCCTGCCCCCTCCCCCAGACAGGCCTGGGAGCTGGGTCCGGGGGAAGGAGTGGGGAGAGCAAGGGGGGGGAGGGGGGCTGAGAGAGAAAGCCCCTTCCCCCCCAACCTCGTGATTGGTGGTGTCTTTTGTGTTTCTAATGTAGATTTGAACATATTCAGGACCCGTCTGTGTGTGTGTGTGTGTGTGTGTGTGTGTGTCTGCAAGCCCCGTGCTGTGACCTGTGTGTGTCCAGCATGGGGGTTTCTAACACATCAGCCGGCACCCCCTGGCTGTGTGGAGTGTGGACAGCTTCTGTCCAAGCGTGCGTCCCCAGCACGTGTCCCCTCGTGTGTCTGTGCAGCGCGTGGGTCCAAGTGTCCTCCCTGAGCTCTGTGACATGACACTGTGTTGCAGCAAGTCTGTGTGTGGGAGTGGGTCGTATCCCGGGGGCGCGCTGTGTGTCGGCATTTTTTCTCAACATCTTTGCTGTTGTTCTCTGGGCGTAAATGTGTGCAGTCTTCAGTAAGTGTGACTCGGAGTGTGGATGTTTTCTGTGCGTGTTTGTGTGTCTGTGAGGGAGGTGTGTTTCCAGGAGCGCTTGTGCTGTGTTTGCTGGCTGGGCTGTGTTTTCAGTGCATGTGTGTGTGTGTGTGTGTGTGTGTGTGTGGGCGGCTTGTTTCTGGGGGAGGTTTGTGACCGGCGTGCGCCTCGCTGGTATTCCGAGCACGTTGTGTCTGTGGGGTGTGTCTCCAACATGCTTGCTGTCATCCTCCTCATGTGTTTGTGTGAGTGTGTGTCCATTCAGGGACCGGTGTCCTCAGCTCCATGAGCAGATGGTGTTTGCATTTTGTCTCCCCGTTTGTGGGCTGGTGACTTGGGTGTGTGAGCTGTTGTGTGGGTTTCTCGTTCTCGCATCACGTGATCTTCGAGGTGTTTTGAGTTTTCAGTGGTGTCCTGCAGGTCCGTATTTTGTGTGGTGTTTCCAGGGCAGGAGGGGCATGGTGTGTCCCCAGGGAAGCCACCGGCATCCCGAGCGACACGCCCAGTGGCCTCTGTGCTGAGTGGAGGCTGCGTCTGCGGTGTGTCCCCTTGCCGGCTGGTGCCACGCTGGCTCGGGGCTGGCTGTGGCGGGAGGGCAGGGCAGGGGCTGTGGTGGGCACTGGACCCGCGCCCGGACCTCGGTATAAATATCCCAGCTGCCGGCGGCTGTGTTTACTCTGCCCCAGCCCGGGGGCGGCGGCAGCCCGGCAGGTCCCGGGGGCGGGGGGTGACCAGGCCACAGCGCAGACACTTCCTTCTGGCCAGACAGGCCACAGCCTCACTGCCCCTTCCCGCCCCCTTTCTGGATGGGGGTGTGGCGGCAACCCCTCATCCTGGGCTCCCGGGGCCCCTAGTGACCCTCTGGACGTCCTCACGGGGCTTCCCAGGGTCTGGGGGACGGAGAAGAGGGGCCGGGGGCAGGGGGTGAGGGGGCAGGCCAGGCACCTCAGGGAGAGGGAGACGTGGGGGTGGAGACTCCAGGAGGGAGCCACAGGAATGGTCACGGAGGCGCAGGGGCCGGTGTGGAGCTATGAGCAGGAGGGAAGCCAGAGGGGTGGCGGAGTTCCTGGGCAGGCCTGACGGGGGAAGAGCGGGGGGCTGAGAAGGGAGGTGGGAAGCGATGGGACATTCGGGCAGCCAGAGGTGCGGAGGCACAAGAGGAGGCAAGGCAGAGGAGGGAGAGAGGGAGAGGGGCAGCGGGGCAGCGGTGGGAGGGACAGGATGAGAGGGCAGGACAGGCAGGGGGGTCAGACGGGGTGCGGGTGGCAGCCAGGAGGACAGACGGGAGACGGGGTGGGGGCCGGAAGCCCACGGAGGGGCTCTCCCCCAGCGGGCCCTCCCTTCCTGACTCAGCCTCTCCGTCCACCCCGACCCAGGGCTGGGGGCAGAGGGCCAGGCGCCCCCCGGGGCACGTCCGGGTTGTAGCCGCGGGGGCTGTGTCGGGGGTGTGTCTCCCGCAGGCCCTCTTGACTGGCCCCACCTCTGTCTCCGCCATCTGACTAACCCTAATTCTGACTCAGCGGCTGTTTCTCTCATCACTTTATTATGAACAAATCTATGTCCGGCAAAGTATATCACAAACAACATTAATGATCAAATGACAGACGGACGAAAACCGCGCACATCACCCGGGGCTGCTCCCCGGTTAGAAAGCTCTCTGGGACTGCGGGTGCGCACACGTACCCGGGGGCAAACACCGTTGGTCCTCGGACTCTCCAAGTGTGCGTTGGGCCGGCCGATCCTGGGCTTCTCTGGGAGCTGAGGCCGCAGTGTGGACAGTTTGTGCCGAGCGGAGCGCCGCGATGGTTCTGGTCCAGGTGCTGACTTCCACGCCATGGAGACGGTTCCAAGCCGGTGTGCAGGGTGGCGCCGAACGCATGGGAGGGGCCCCCGAAGCCTGGCTGCTGGTATCGCCCTCCGCAGCTCTTCCTCGGTCTTCCCGAGGAAGTCCGTGCATCTGTCCGCTCTGACTGGCCCTGACTGGACAGCTGACACGCAGCCTAGGAGGATGGCCTCCAGGACCTGGGAGGTTCTAGCCCGGGTTTTTCATCTGCGCTGGCTGTGCGGCCTCGAACGACTAACAGCCCCCTTCTGGCCTGCCCTGACTCACGTACGGAACGGAGGCGAGTCCCTAGTTCACAGGGTTGTCTGGAGAATTCAGTGTGGCGCCGGGCCCGGCAAAGGACAGAAGTGCTCAGTAACCAGAAGCTTCCATACTTAACAGTCTCTCCGTGTGAATGCCCCTCGGCCTCTAGGCCAGCTCTCACTTTCTGTGTCTGGCCCTAGTCCTGCTTCACCCACAGGGCACAGCTGAGGTCCAGGGGTCAAGAGTGGTGGCCCCAGGAGGCCTCAGGGTCTCCCCCTTACTCTGGGCCTTGTGCCCGAGGAGGTGGTTTTGAGGGTCCCTCAGGCTTGGCTATGGCGGGGTGCCATCATGCTGGCTCCCAGGAGTGAGGGCTCCCCAGGCCCCACCTCTCGGACCCGTGGCCCATGGCCCTCCCTGCAAGCAGCTGAGCCCTTCTCCATGTGCGTGTCTACTGGGGGAAGCAGGAGCCGGGTGTGGGGGCATGGGAAGGCGGGACGCCTGGGTTCCCACAGGCCAGTGGCTGAGTCACCGGGAGGCCATCTGGCTCCCATTAGCCTGGGGCGGCAGGGGGCTCTGCGGGGCGGGCCCTGTGGCCAGCTGGGGGCAGGGATGCTGGGGCAAGCTGTGTGTGGGATGACTCAGGACCCATGATAACAGCCTGTGCGTATTTGGGGAGTGTAAACAGGAGAGGGAGAAGGAGGCGGAGGAAGTAAAGGAAAGGAACACTGCGGCTGGGGAAAGAGAGGGGCCGGTGGGGCTGAGTGGGGAGAGCCCTCCTCCCCGTGCCCCCTCCTGCCACACCCAAGCTGGCAGGCCCGTGGCCCCAGTGCTGCCTTTGCACCCCCCTCCCAAGTCTGGGTCCTGAGGGAGAGGTGACAGCTGGTAGCCAGCCCAGCGAGGCCTCCTTCCTCAGCAGTCAGGGCTCTGCTGCCCACAGCAGCCAGGCTGGGGGTGGCGGGACAACATGTCCAGAGAGAGAAAGGCGGAGAGGCAGACAGAGGGCCGGAGGCGGCGTGGAGGCCAAGATGGGAGCGTACAGTTGGGGAGAGCCAGAGGCCCAGAGCGAGGGTGAAGGAGACAGGAACGAAACAGCGTTCAAGAGGCGCGAGCTGCACCAGCACCAGAAGTGGAGAAATAGGCAGAGGCCGGGGGTGAAGCTGGGGGCTCACCCAGACCCCACACTGGGCACTGCCGTCGACCTGGCCGGCTCCAGCTACGAAGGGCCCGCTGGCCTCGGTCAAGGGGACGAAGTTCAGCCTGGGCCCTGTCGTGGGGACAGAGACTGAGGTGCAGGGAAGGGGACAGAAAGGCAGAGAGTAAAGAGGTGCAGGGAGAGGGAGACGGATGCAGAAAGCAAGAGACGGAAAGGCAGGGAGAAAAAGCGAGTGAGCCAGAGAGACAGCGAGAGACAGGGGCGAGGAGAGTAGGGGGGGAAGGTAGGGAACCCCGCACACAGAGGGGGCAGGGAGTCGGCTGGGATGGCACCAGAGGCAGTGCGGCTGTCCCCTAGACAGAGTCACGGGCGGGGTGGGCGGCCGCAGCCCTCAGTCCCCATCCAGCTCCGGGCTGGGCGCGTCCTCGGGCTCCTCCTCGTCGAAGTACCTCTCCTCCTCATCCCGCGCCACGATGTCCAGGTTGTCAAAGTCGGGGTTGTCATCCACGGTGCTGCAGGGGGAGGGGGCTGTCAGGGGCCGGCTCTCTGGGCCCGGCCTCAGCCTCGCTGCTTCTCACCCTTCAGAGAGGAGCTGCGGCCCCCAGGGTCAAAGGCCACCCGCCGGAGGCTCTAACTGGGAGCTGCCCCCTGGGTGGGGGGGCAGCACTGGAGTCTCTCAGGGCTTCACACAAAAGGCAACATTTTCCAAAGCAGAGATTCTACGTAAAAACTTCTGGTTTCTCTCAAAAAGCTGGAAGATGTGGGGACGGGAGGACCCACGTTCCCCAGAGAGTGCTTCTCAACCAGGAGGAGTCTGCCCCTCAGGGGACACTTGGGAATAAACTGGAGACATTCTGGTTGTCACAACTGGGGGGCTCCTACTGGCACCCAGCGACTCGACACCAGGGACGCCATTCCATACGCCACCGCGCACAGGCCAATGCGCCATACGAAGAACGATCTGGCCCGGAAGGCCAACAGTGCTGAGGAATGTCTGCCCTAAGGTGACAAGGGATGCTCAGTTGTCGAGAGGACCCCTGCCCCTGCTGTTCCCCTGCAGGAACACTCTGACCCCAGATATTCAGGTCACTTACCCCTCCCATCCTGCACGTCTTTGCCGAAACGTCACCTGCGCAGACAGCCGCATCGTCCCAACCCCCCGCCCCCAGACCCTGCTTTCATTCTCCTTACGGCCCCCTCAGCACGAGATGCTAAATACTCCTGCTTCCTCACTAGAGTGGGGCTCCCTTCAGGGCAGGGAACCCCTTCGCTGGCTGTGGTCGCCGCTTCACCCCCGGCGTCTGGCCACAGCAGGTGCTCAGCGCGCTCTGGCTGAAGGCAGAAGAGGGACCCGCTGGCCCTGCTGCCCAGCCACTGCCCTCCAGAGGGGGTGGGCTTCGGTTCCCCTCATCTCTATGCCTCATGCCAGGCCCAAGTGCCTCACAGGCACCTGCTTTCTGGGGGCTCCCCACGGCCCAAGCACTCTGCACCCCGCTTTGTGTGGGAACTCGGGCCAAGAGGCTCCACCCAGCTTGACTTGCCTCCGGAGGTGATGGCGGGGGGGGGGGGGGGGG
>NW_024424341.1:51892811-51900157 GCF_017311325.1 Ursus maritimus | reverse complement strand
GGGGGGGGGGGGGGGGGGGGGGGGGGCGCTAGATCAGGCCGCGGGTGTGCCCGGGGGCCGTGGTAACGGTGTCCCCCCCTCAGCTGGCACACCCAACCAGGCAAGACGGCCTCAGTTGTCAAAGCCTGTTATCTCTGACTCCGATACTGATGGCAAGATCCTTCCCAGAGCAGTGGCCGTATGTCTCGCCCTGGGGTTACAGTGGGACAGCAGGCAGACTGCAGGGGCGGGTACCACAGGCCCCTCTGTGCAAGACACTAACCCTGCCAGCGGTCACTTCCTGAAGCGCAGGGAGGTCTGGGGGCCTGTGGAAGAAGCTGGTGTGCCTGGGGGCACCTGGGGGGCTTGGGGCGGTGGCATCCTACCTACCAGGCCACCACCACTCACCCGAATGGAAATAGTTCGGTCTTTTGTCACATTTGAGCTGACCGTCAGCCCTGCGCAGTCCCTTCTTCAGGTGAGGGGACTGCTGCTCAGAGAAGGACAAAGCACGTCCAAGGACGCCCGCTGATCTCTGGTTCATCTGAAACCCTCACGCCATCTGAGCCGGGGCCGTGGGGGGCTGGGCTGGGGGCTGGGGGGTGGGGCCCGCGTCACCTGTAGTCAAAGTCCCCGTCCTTGCCGTCCAGGAAGCGCTGGTGCATCCGGCTGGTGAACTCTTCCCGCAGGATCAGCCTCTCTTCTGAGTCGGGGACCCAGGCCTCCGAGTCTTTGCCAGGGCTCTGGTCTGTAGGGGCGGACACCCACAGCGGGGGACATGAGCGGTACACTCGGGGAGGTGCTGAGCACAAGGCCCAGCAGAGCCGCTCCTCTGTGCTGGTGGGATGGGAACACAGTGGTGACCAAACGGCCCGGTCCTGCCGCCCCGGGCCACACGCCAAACACACAATGACAGTACAGTGCTCCGGAGGCTGGAGAACAGGGTCAGGAGCTGCTACCTGGACGGTGGCGAGGGGAAGGCATTCTTGGCAGAGAGAATGGCACGAGCATTGGCCTGGAGGGGAGCGATTGCTGGGTGCCTTTGGCGGGGGGCAGAGATGCTGGAAGGACTGGGAAGAGCCTGAGCACTCAGGGCAGGCAGGGGAGGGACGCGTGGTCTACTCTTGCAGTCGGGGGCCCAGCCTGGGAGCCCCCTAGTCCCGGCCCTCACCTTCCTCATCACCGTCCTCCTCCTCTTCTTCCTCCTCCAGGCAGGCGTCCTCCTCCTCCTGCTGCTGGAGCAGCCGCTGCTGCAGCTCCCGCTCCTGGTAGGACTGGAGCAGCAGATCAGAGAGCGGGCAGGCGGGGGTGCCGAGGGCACCCGGCTTGGGTGGCTGGTGGGCCGGGGCACGGGCACTGAGCTCCTCCTGGGTTAGGTACTGCCCGATGTACTGCTCGTACAGCAGCGGGGCCCGGAACCGCATCTGCTCATCACTGAAGTACTCGCCGCCTGCACCGAGACAGGGCGCGCACGGGCTCAGCGGTCTGGGTGCGGGGTGAGCCTGTCTGAGCAGACACGGGTCCGCGACCGTGCTCGTAGGAAGCCATGCATGCACAAGTGCAAGCCTGTGCGTGCACATTCAGGCGGGAGAGGACGCAGGGGCCTGAGGTCACGTGGCCGCGAGTACTTGTGCATGCGTCAGGCATGTGCGCATCATCGGCCCTGTAGCGCACGCTCAGCTGTGGACACCATGTCCGCCGAGGCGCTGGTGCTCTGGGGCCTGTGCGCGACGGTGCCCGGCAGAGTTCATACGTCCCTGCCCATCGCTGCGCGTGGACACACAGGTGTGCCCACCCTCCTGTGCGCGTGTCTGGGGGTGAATGCGAGTCAGCGTGCAGGCCACAGGCAGGGGTCACGTGTGGCTGTCTGTGCACGCAGCTGGACGTGCCAGATGTGGGCACCCCTGGCGGTCTTCCAGACCCCAGACCTCACCTTTTCCCAGAGTACTCTCCTCTGCAGCTGTCCCTCGGGTGGGCTTGGCTCCCCGCCACCCCCAAACCCGGGACCTTCCCGTCTCCCCTGGTTGCCTGTTCCTGCAGGTGGCTCTGTCCCTCAGAAAACCCTTAAACCTGCCTGGTCCCTCCCACCCACTGGTCCCAGCCCCGCCTTCAGAGCCCAGGGCGAGAATCTGCCCAGAATCCCGGCCTCTGCAGCACTGGGGTCTGTGGTCGTCCCTGTCCTGTGTTTCCCACCATATTCTGTTTCTCTCCCTCCGTTTCCCTGGCTCTGTTTCTGCCGCTCCGCCTCCGCCCACCTGTCTCTCCTGGGTTGCCCGTCTGTCACCTCACCCCCCATTCATTTATCCCTCCTCCTTCCATCCTTCTTCACGACCTGTCGCTGCATCCCACCCTCTCCAACTCCATGGCTCTAGGGTCTGCGTCTTCTCCCTAACCGGAATCTTCACTCACTCTCTGCCTCGTTTGCTCTGATCTTTCAACTTTAGTTCTGGTGTCTCTGGTCACAAAGATGCTCGTAATTATGCTACAGGCAAGAACGTATCGGTGTTTTCCTTCATGCCTTCCACACGCGTGCCTTGTTTCAGAGGGACTTTGTATCCCGGGTCACAGACACACTCTCCTGGGTTTCCTCAGCACCTCTGTGTATGGTGTGAGGGAGGGAATCTCGTTTTCCTGAGGGATAACCACTTATCACAGTGCTGGGTTGTGTGTCTGTGGCCCACTGACTTGAAATGGCACTTGCGTCATCTACTAAATTCTGACCCTTCTCAGTGCCTGTTCCATTCTCTTCCCTGGGTTCCTGTCTGTCTCCACCTGTCTTGTCTCATCGCTTCCCGCTACTGTTTCAACCTCCCTGTGTCCCTGTCTCAAAACTTCTCTCCCAGGACCTCTGTCCATGTCTCCACTCTTGCATCCTTAGTTCTTACTTCCTCTGCCTCGGTCTCCCCACCCGCCCAGCCCACCTGTCCCCACACCTTGGATGAGCTCACGCAGAGCAGCGTAGCGCCGGTTACGCAGGCGGGTGCGCAGGGTGCGGGGTCGGGCACGGCCCTGCCGGGCCACCTCGGCGCAGTAGAAGTCTGCACGATGGTCGCCGCGCAAGTGGCCAAAGCAGGCCAGGTGCTCCTCACGGAGGCCCGTGCGGAAGCGCTCCAGGAACACCAACGGCTTCTCATGGTACAGCTGGCCCAGGATGGCCACCTTCTCCCGCTCGGTGAGGTCAGGCTCGCCCTGCTGCTGGCTGCACACGGGCAGGCGGCTGGCAGCCACGGCGCGCAGCATGGCACTCACCGCCGCGTTCTCAGCCCCCGGGGCATCATCATCTGGGGCCCTTGGGGCTCCCTCTGTGGCTTCCGCCTTGTCCTGGGGTCTGGGTGGGACCGGCGTCCAGCTCAGCTCCCCCCAGTGCCCAGTACTGGGCTGTGTGCAGCCTGTGGGGAGAGGGGAGATGTGTTAGTCCTGGGATGGGAGTGCAGGGGAGGTGGAGTGGGTGGAAAAGACTCATTTTACATTTACTGAGCACCTACTATGTCCTGCACACTGTTCCAGGTCCCAAAGAGACCACAGTAAGCACAAAGTTGATATTTTAGTAGGGGACGCGGACAGTGAAAAACGCAATTGCTGAAAACATATGATGTGTTAGCAAACTTACAGTCTCTTGGGTGGTCCCAAGAGCTATGGAGAAAAATGAAGAGGGAAGAAGGAGGGAATGGGGTCAGTTGGGGGGCAGGCTGCAATATATTTATTTCAGAGAGAAAGGGGAGGGGCAGATAGGGAGGGAGAAAGAGAGGGAGAAAGAATTTGAAGCAGACTCTGTGCTGAGCACAAGCCCCATGTGGGGGTCAATCCCCCAACCCCAAGATCATGACCTGAACCGAAACCAAGAGTCAGACACTTAACCGACTGAGCCACCCAGGTGGCCCAGGCGGCAATTTTAAATGGGGCAGTCAGAGAAGCCCTTGCCAAAGAAGTGACATTACAGCAGACCTGAGGTGGTGAGGGACTGAGCCGTGACATTTTTGGGGGAAGAGAGTTCTATGAACGGGAATAGCCAGTGCAAAGGCCCTGAGGCAGGAGTGTGCTTGGTGAGTTTACTTGGGCCTTTGCCACCTCATTCACTGACTCACACAATTCTTTGCCTTTTCACCTGTTCACAAAATCACTAATGCATCCACTAAATTGTTCACTCATTCCCTCTCTCTGTCCTGCTCCTTCACACATTCATGCAGCCACTCTTCAGCAACTCTAAATCTGTGCGAGGCCCTGCGCTGGGCCATGCTGAGGATCCACGGGAGCGAGCCAGCCCAACACCAGCCCAACACCTGCCCTCAGGAAACAGCCAGTGTGGTGGGGGAGCCAGGACGGTCAAAGACAACATGGGTGCTGGTAACGGGCAAGCTGGGTGCTAGGCAGACCATGTCGAGAGCTGTTTCTCAAAAGGTGTGGGAACCGGAGTGAGGCTGAGCAGGCAGGAAATAAGAGAAGACAGAAAGTACAGGCCACTCCTTTGGGCAGCCTGGCTGCGGCGGGGAAGAGGGAGGGGGTGAGGGTTACGAGTGCAGTGGGTTTCAGGGAGGGTTTTAATCGCTGAGACCAGAGAAGACAGAGCTGGGCAGGGGCTGTGGAGGAGGGCATAGAACGGGTGGTGGTTCGAAAGATGCTCAGGAGGCAGAGGAGACAAGCCTTGGGGCTGAAGGGCTGGGAGGCGGGGGATGCATCCAGTTCAGGTCCAGGGCTCTGGTCTGGGGACTAGTCAAACTGTCCCTGAGACAGTCACGGACGAGGAGCGGATCTGGGGGTGGGGGGAGATTCTGAGGCCAGTTTCAGACATGAAAGGTAGGAGAGGCCCAGGGCATATCCAAGGGGAGACATCGAAGAGACTGCTCTTCCGTGGGGCTAGAGATTTCTCAGGAGAAAAATGCAGGGCTGGGGACAGAGCTATGAAGACGGCAGAGCCAAGACAAGAACCAAAGCCTAAGCAAACAAGAGGTCACGGGGAGCACGAGGGGAGTGTGTGAGCGAGAAGAGAAGAGTGGGCTAGGAAAGAGCCCCTCCTGGATGGGGAGAAGTCATGCCTGTGAAGGAGGCCGTGAAAGGCTACAAAATGGGCCACTGAAAGACAGCCACGTTTTAATTCCTGGAGCCTGTGTTACTGCTGATGGCCAAAAAATGGGTCTCTGCAGATGTGAGGAAGTAAGGATCTTGGGACAGGGAGATTATCTTGGATTGTCCAGGTGGGCCCTAAATGTCATGTAAGTGTCCATAAGAGAGAGTCCGAGGGAGACTGGACAGACACAGAAGAGAAGGCCACGTGAAGCCGGACAGAAGCAGAGATCAGAGTGATGCGGCCACAAGCCAAGGAACGCCAGGAGCCACCAGAAGCTGGAAGCGCCTCTGAGGGAGCCCTCCACAGTCCTGCTAACACCTTGATGTCAGCCTCGTGGTACTGATTTCAGACCTCTGGCCTTCAAAACTGTGAGAGAATAAATTTCTCTTGTTCTAAGCGCCCTGCCCCTGGCTTGTCGACATCTGCTGCAGCAGCCATAGGAAACTGATGGAGGCTGAGCGGGAGGAGCCCGAGAGAGAGGAAGGGAAAGGGAAAGAGTGGTGTCNNAGAAACCAAGGGGCGCATCTGGGTGGCTCAGCAGGTTGAACATCCAACTGGTAGTTTCGGCTCAGGTCATGATCTCATGGGTTGTGAGATGGAGACCTGAGTCGGGCTGTGGGCTCCTTGCCCAGTGGGGAGTCTGCTCGAAGATTCTCTCCCTCTGCCCCTCCCCCCACTCTCTCCTTCTTTCGCTCTAAAATAAATAAATAAATCTTAAAAAAAAAAAAAAACAAGCAAGCAAGGGAAAACTTTCAAGAAGGATGGAGGGGGTCAATGGCATTGAATTCTACAAGTAGTCTTGTAAGAGAAAACCTGAATGGGGTGACTCCATTTAACTACACGGGGGAAGCCACCGGCAGCTTTGATCAGAGCAGTTTCTGGAGGTAAAAGCCAGAATGCAAGTGGGTGGGAGGTGAGGAAACGGAGGCAGGTGTGGATGACTCTGGAGAAGATACATGGTATCTTTGGTATCTGGAAGGCGCATGGAACTGAGGGAAAGACTTTCTTTTTAGGTTAAAACATTTTTTTTAATGGAAAATTTCCAACATGCACAAATGTAGAGAATACAACCATATTCCCACCCCCACCCCATATACCCACCATCCAGCTTCAACAAGGACCAATTCTTGGCCAGTGATGTTTCAACCAACCTCCCAACCACACCTCGCCCCACCTGGGATGACTGAAGCAGCGGGATGAAATTTTATTTTAACTTTTAAAGATTTTATTTATTTGACAGAGAGAAAGAGCACACAAGCAGGGGGAGCAGCAGGCAGAGGCAGAGGGAGAAGAAGGCTCCCCGCCGAGCCAGGAGCCCACACGGGGCTCAATTCCACGACCCTGGGATCATGACCCCAGCTGAAGGCAGACGCTTAACCGACCGAGTCACCTAGGCGTCCCAGGATGAAATTTTAAGATGAGCAAAACGAAAGCGTTTTAGATACTGATGGGAAGGCATCGGGAGAAATAAAGAGGTTAAAAATGCAAAGGACAGAGGTGGAGGGAGCACAGAAACGGATTAAGGACCCGAGGAGGCAGAGAGCACTGTGGACTTTGGGGGAAGGGTAATGAGAATGAAATGGGGGAGCTGTGAATCTGGAATAAGCAGAGTTTGCGTGGGACAGGAGGAAGGTCAGCCTGGTGCAAGGGAAGGGTCAGTGTGATGCAGGGGAGGTAACTGAGAGGCAGGGCTGACTGGACACTGGGACTCAGCCGGAACGGGGCAGGTTTCTGTTGGCCCGAGAGTTAGCCTGGTAAGGAATCGGGTTACCCTGGTACAGGGAAAGGGCTGGCCTGGAACTTGGAAGAGGTTAATTTCGGGGGAGCGTACGGCGTAAAGGACAGCAGCTCGCAACGAGAGGGATTAACCTGGACAAAGCGGCGAAGGGGACTGATAAACCTGAGGGCAGGTGTCCCCGTATAAAGAGTCCTCCTGCGCGCCCACGGGGAATCATTTCCCAGTGACACCGCAGCCCCACCCTCCCGCCGACTCCCTGCGGCCGGGGCCTCACCTTCATCGGGTTCCCTGGCCGCCGCCGCGGTCGCCACGGCCTCCATCCCAAATCTGTCCTAGTTAGCCGCCGCGGTAGGATCTGGCCGCCGACTCCGGGCCCAGACCCTCAGCGGCAACTTCCGGCTGAGCACACTCCGGGGGCGCCCGGTGCTCCGCCAAGCCCGAAACAACAGTTCCGGGGGCGAAGGCGGACCTCCTTTACGCATGCGCATATCCCTCAGGTCCCGCCCGCCGCCGGGAACGTAAAGGGCGCCCGGGCCGGAGGCTCTTCCACGCCCCCCCCCCCCC
>NW_024424341.1:51741543-51892801 GCF_017311325.1 Ursus maritimus | reverse complement strand
GGGTGCCTCCCTCCCCCCCCCCCCCCCGCCCCCATGGGATCTGCTACGGAATTGCACCAGGAGGGATCTGAACCATCGTCAACCTGTTCCCTGCTGGGACACCAGAACCTGGCATGCTTACTTCTGGAATGGACGGTTGAATGTTGAATGGCCACCGTCCAGAGCCTCTTGAGGGTTTGTGCTTTGGTTTAGTCTCCAATCCATCCCTTTTTCCTTCACCACCTCAAAGAATATCTACTAAGCTTTATTTCTTGCTTGTGATCAAAGCCAACCCCTGGCTAGCATGAGATGGGTGGTGAGCTCAGATAGAACTTCCCACTGTGTTCCAGGACCCTACAAATTTGCAGATGTGGAGGGGGACAACCCTGGTCCTGATCTGCTCTAGGTGTTGGGTAATGACTCATTCAGGTGTATTACCAACAAAGTGGACAGACATATCCCAAGTGACCACCCTGAATGGCCCGGGCTCTGATGGGGCTGTCCACCCCAGCCTAAAGGGTCAGGGAAGGTTTCCTTCTAGGAGGAGGGGACATCCAAGCTGAGACCTGAAAGGTGAGCAGGAACTAAAGAGGAAAGTTTCAGGCAGCAGGAAAGGCGAGGCAAAAACCCAGAGCGCAAAGCAGGCATGGGTATTTTCTGGTTACTGCAAAGACTTCAAGGTGTTCAGGGAATGAAAAAGTTCTAACTTGAAGGCCACCACTGGGCTGCAGAGAATTTGAGAACCTCTTGAATATTTATGCAAAATTCCATGTACACGTGCTTTTTCCAAAGCGGGGTTGATG
Source organism: Ursus maritimus (assembly GCF_017311325.1). Lineage (NCBI taxonomy): Eukaryota > Metazoa > Chordata > Mammalia > Carnivora > Ursidae > Ursus > Ursus maritimus. The sequence continues at coordinate 51,892,019 of NW_024424341.1, read as the reverse complement.
GCATTTGGTTGAGAGATTTGTGACTCCCCCAGAACCATCGATCTGAAGTTCAAAGGGGGAGCAGCAAAATATGAAGCCAGACAGGTCACCAGGGGTCAGGCACACAGGGCCTCATAAGCTGCACTAAGTAGCTTGAGCTCTTTTATCCTTCGGGTAGCAGGCGGGAGGGGGGAAAGCATGAGGGAAAGGGACTGGAGGCAAGGGAGATCTGTGAGGAAGCTGGTGCAATGATCCTGACACTGTGGACAGGAGCAGAGAAATAACTTCCTATTTGCATTGCCAGGATCAGGGACCTAGAGGCCCATTTGCCACAGAGAGGTGGGAACTAAGTTTAAGACAGATTACTCAGAGAGGCCAGCAGAGGGTGCTGTTGCCCAACACGTGGACCAGCAAGGAAGGGGACTTTCCAGAGACCTGAGGCCCTTCCCCTCCTGCTCTCCCTGAACAGGCAGACAGGGGCACTCTAGGGTCCCTTTTAGCCCAGCCAGCCACCAATTTTGGCTCCATCTCACATTCAGATGCCTCATCCCTGACCTCAAACTAGCCAGCCTTCCTCCTTTTGGAGCCTGTGTCCCATTTATAAGGCTCTGAGGTACTTCCTACAAGGAAAGGGATGGGGCTCAACTGGCACTCCTATGGCCCAGCATTGTCCCTCACAAGGGGCCAGGAACACCACATATCCAGAGGGAATAAAATGACTCCAGTTGCTGGGAAAGAATACTAGGCTATATGGAGACAGCAAACATGAAGTCTTCTATCCTGGCTACTTAAAAAATTATTCCCTTCTCCAGGAGCACCTTCCCTTACCACACTCCCCACCCTCAGGCTTTCATAGCTGACCACTTGGTGCTATCACCATCTGATGAAAAGTCTGTATTATCTCTGGACTGGTAGACCTGTGAGAGGAGGGCTCAGGGCTGCCCTGACCACACTGTATCCCCAGCACTGCCCGGAAAGAGTGAGGCCCAGAGCAAGTACCTAACACACAGTGGCTGGATAAAGAAGTTCCTGGAATCCCCGCTAGCCTGGATCCAGGAGTGCAGGTAGGACCAGTCCTAAGTCCAGCACCCAGGCCAGGACCAGGGTGGATGAGCAGTCACACCCAATGATGAATGTGACACTCTAGCCCTGGTCTGCATCCCGTTGGCCCTACCTCGCCCTCTGCTGAGGGACCTGCATGTCTTCTAGTCACAAATTCCTGGAGAGATTTGGGGCTGAGTGGACCAGAAAGAGCAGGGACCAGAGAACCACTTTAAAATGAACTAGTGGATTTTAAATGGAGAGCCCCAGGTTTAAGGGGGGCATCCCCAGCTCCCAAAACAGGGCCAGGCACATGAAACTTTCAGTAAGTGTTTAACGGATGAGTAAATAATGTCCCCTGCGAAAAGGTCCCATCCCAATTAAAGGCCAACTGCAGTAACACTTCAGGGTTTCAACCCTGCTTCCTTCCTGCTAGGAGGTGCCATGTCATTTATTGAAAGAAAACAAAACAAAGCAAACACATTTCTTAATAAGTGCAGTTTGTTAAAATCCTGTTAAAACATATGGGTCAAGGGGGAGTAAAAATAATCAGAGGATCATTGTAGGAAAAACCTTTAGGTCTGGCACCTGGGAGACCTCTGGAGAGGAGGCGGTGGGGGAAATTTCATGTTCTGAAGGGAAGGAGCCCCCACCCCCAACCTCCCCTTCTTCCCTCTTGCCCGCTTAATCCCACCAGAAACTACCAAGACGCCCGGAATAAAAGGTTTCAAGTTCAATAGTCACACTCTCTCCAAATACAAAAAGCAGTTACAATTCAACTCAACACAGAAGCTTGTGTGCAAGGTTATGGGAAACTGAGACATCGTATAAAAAGTTAGGTTAAAGATGATTCTGTGGTTTTGTTTTGTGTGTGTTTTGTTTTGAGGGCGTGGCTCTTCCTCAGTCACCTGAACTCAGCAAAGAAATGGTTATCCTGATGAAATATCAACAGCCACAGTAAAAAGAGAAATTCTAAATATTAAAAAAAAAAAAGCATAATTACCAAAAAATATCTGTCACTGCTTCCTCCCTCCGCATTTTGCTTTTTAAACTTGTGGGGTTTTGTGTGTGTGTGTGTTTTTTTTTAAGTTTTTGATTTTTTTTTTTTTTTTTAAATCCTGAAAAGTAGACAGTAAAACAGCTCCTGGAAGAATGTACAACCAACTGCATGAGGGTCTGGGAAGCTGAGGGGCTGGAGCAGGGCTGGGAGAGGTGGGCAGAGGGGGCCCTCCCTCAGCCACTGTAGCCTCAATGTATGACCAAGGGGAGGGGGGACGTCTTTAGTCAAAAAGGAGGCAGAGAGGAGGAAGAAGAGGAGGAGGGGGAGGAAGAAGGTAAGGGGACAAACAGAAAATAAAAGGTCATTGTTGCCTGTTTGAATCCAGAGAAAAATGCCCGGCCCTGTGTTGGGGAAGAAGCCCCTCAGAGGGGAGGCAGTGGGCTGAAAGGAGGCAGCCCTGGGATGACCTGTCCCCCAGCACCACAGGACCCAGTGTGGGTAGACGAGGGGGCCGAGGTGGGCGCTGGTGGAGGAAGCCGGCAGGGGCCTCCGGAGCACACTGGCTACTGTGTGCTTGTGCCTCCCTGTGTGTTCCCGGAGTAGCTCCCGTAGTCGTAGTTCCCGTAGTATGGTGGCCACTGGCCCTGGTTCTGATAGTACTGGTTCCACTGCTGGGCATACTGGAGAGAGAAACCAAGAGCACCATGTTTTCCTTACCCACACCCACATTTGGCTCCCGTCTTGACCCCACTCTCACCCAGGGCAGAGATTGAGTGCACCGACAATAGCCAACACATGGGTCCCCTGACAGCGAAATCAAGGTCCCTTGGGAGGACAAGTGACTGACCCAATGCCACGTGGGTGGGGAGTCAGGGACTGAAGCCCAGACCTCTTGGCTTGCCAACCTAATGTCCTTTCAGGTATAGGTAGACACCATATTCAAAACACTTAACAGATATGATGGCCAAGGGGAACGGACACTGGCCATGGTGCTGAAGCAGGATCTGGAGGCCCTGCTATGCCATTTGGTGGCTTCACCGGGAAGAAGAGGTTTGGATACCAGTTACTTAGCAGCCAGTGCAGAAGTGTTCACCAAATGGAATGGCTACATCCGGTGAATGCCAGCCTAAGGCCAGCCCACCTCTGTAGGAATAAACAGGGACTCCGGTCTGGGAATACACAACCATGCGGGTCTCCTGAAGTCTCTTTATGCGTACCTCCCCCCACGCCTCCACCCCGAGTCTGGCACCTACCTGCTGATACTGGTTATAGCTGGGCTGAGGGTAGGTCTGTGCGGTGGGGGGCGGCGGCGGGGTGTAAGGAGCCGGGTTGTAGCCGCCATAGCTCCCATAGTTGTAGGCAGGTGGTGGTGGAGGTGGAGGTGGCGGGGCTGTGTAGCCCTGGCTGTAACCTCCCTGGTTGTAGGGTGGCTGGCTGTAACTCGGCTGGAAAGTGGGGGGAAAAAAACCAGGACGCTGTGAAACAGCTCAGCTGGGATGGAGGAAGGGCCTTTGTAAGCAGCAGGCCACAAAGGAACTTCCCTGGTGGTGGCTGTTTGAGGGCTGAGGAAATGGGTCAGCTCTGTGACATGGTGGGACAGGGAAGGGAACAGGGTTGTGTTCTGGACTCTACTCCCAGCTCTAAGATCCTGGGGGAGCAAGGCACACAGCATCTCCTGAAATTCCACTGCTTTTCTTTCCCCCTGTAAATGAGAATTACAACAGAACTACCCCTTCCGATTGCCTTGCGTATTCAGGCAGCTTGAGTGCACAAGCCACTGGGCACGCCACAAATGGTGGTAGTTGTTTTGGGAAGATTTGCTGAGAACAGTGGTAGGAATTTCCCAAGTGCTTCCCACGTGCAGACCATATCACTAACCCCTCTAATTCCCCCATCAACTCTGTGAGGCACGTTCCACTAGCCTCATTTTACAGAGAAGGAAGTTGAAGCTCAGGGAGGTGAAATGAGTGGACCCAAGTCACACAGTAAAAAGTGGTGGAGCTGGGAATTGACCTCCGGTCTGTCTAGTCCCAGAGCCTTACCCACAAAACTAAAATACCACCCATCCCTCACAACAAACCTCGCAAATGAGTTCTACTAACAACTCTATAGTCTTTTATAAAGAACATGAGGTCCAGAGAGGTGTAACTGTTTGTGCAAAGTTACAGAACCGAGATGTTGTGGGGCTGGGGTTTGAATCCGTGCCTACCCATCCTGTTCTAGGAAACATTCTGGTTAGACCAGGACTGGGAGCCATTCATCTGTCTCTTGGCAGCTGTCCCCAGGTCTGGCATGTGGAAGGCGCTCAGGAAACGGCTGTGGACTGCTCTGGTTAATGGGGCCTGTGCATTCCAGAGCTTGAGCACCGGCTTTTGGAGAACTGGAACTGAGCCAGGAGCTGCTCCAGAGTGAAGCTCTCAGGACACCAGACAAGACCTCCCAAGCTTAGGGCCTGTCTCCATGTGCTGGAGATAAGGGGGTCAGCCTCTGCCAGCATAGGCAAAAGTAACTCCAATCAAGTGCCTTCCTGGGGATTCAGTGGAGGCCAGCGACACCACTGAGAGAAATGCACTTGCTGGAGCAGCCAACACTCCTAGCACACGAGCGTGAAGGGCGGAGAACGGTCGGTTCCCGATTTATCTGGGTCTGGGAGGAATGTCTATGGTCCACTGCAGTCAAAAGCACTGCCAGGAAGAAGGGCAGGATTGGAGGGAAGAGTGGAGAGCCGTGGCCAGAGCATCTGTTGGCCACTGCCCGGATCCACCTCCTCTGGCCTTGCACACGCACGTACATTCTCTCACCTGTGGAGGGCTGTAGCTGCTGACAGTGGGGGTGCTGGTATTGGCGCTTGAGCCGGGGATGTTGCTATTCTTGTTGTAGCTGCTGGCCCCCGGTGGGTTCCGAGCAGGGCTGTAGCTGGGTGGTGGTGGCGGCTGCTGGGGTGGTGGCTGCGGCGGTGGCGGCTGCTGGGGTGGCGGCTGTTGCTGGGGAGCCCGGTTGTAGCTGCCTCGGTTGTTAGAGTTGTTGTTATCCCGGCTGTTGTTACCCCAGCGGTTCTGGTTGTAGCCACCACCTCCGCTGCGGTTGAAGCCTGCGTCGGAAAAGCCAGGGGAGAGGCCCTGTCACTCTGAACTGGTGACCCTCGGGAGCAGGGCTCCACTCTGGGTCTCCCCAGACCCCGGGCATGCCCCCCGTGTGGCCCTGATAACTCAGTCATCACTGTCTGCTGACACGCTTGTCTTGCCCACCGGACTGTGAGCTTGGGACCAGGGCTGTTTGGATTTCTACCGTGTCCCCAGCATCCCGACAGCTGTTGAACAAACCGGAAGAGGGAAACTAAGCACCCAGGCTTGGTCAAATGGGTCAGTCTCTCCTAAGCCCTTGAGCAGCTGTGGCTGGGCCCAGAACCCTTCCCCCTGACAATTCCCACCGGTCTCTGGACCTCAGCCTAGACACTGGTGTCTCGGGAAGCCTTTCCTGAGCCTGCTCCCTCCCAGGCTGGATCAGGTGTCACCCAAGCTCACACTAATGCAAGGCTTTGCCACTCAGCCCAGAAGCCCTCTGGACTGTCACTATAGGCCGATATGTCTGTCTGGGTCATGGCTGTGTCTCCGAACTATTCAGCACAACAATGAAACAGAGTTGGGCGTGCTAGTTAAATCATGATCATACACTTTGCTTCAGAGACAGCAGAACTTAGTGACAGACCACGTGGTCCTAGCTCTGGATTCAGCTGGGCAAATCTTGAGCAAATTAGCCTCTTTCAGCCCACTTCTCTATTTGTTTTTAACACCAAACACCAAAACAGTCCTAACATTTGTCTTGCGCTAGGTCCTGAGGTGGAACCCAAGACTGGCAGTAAACTCAGTCTGGCTGCTGTTCTTTTTTTTTTGGCTGCTCTTCTTAAGGAGCTTATGGTCAGATGGCAGGGAAGAGCTGCAAAAATGACACCAGAGTGACCTGCAAAGGGGCACAGGCTTCAGGAGCAACACCCAAGGGAAGCAGGACAGTGGGAGAGTTCCCCTAAGGGCCCAGAGCTGGACTCACTGTGGTTCTCCACCAGAATTCAGGCCACAGCTGCTGCTAGGGAAATTTCACCTGCTGACTGAGTAAGCAGTCACAAAGCCCAACCCTGCCCCGGGAGCCAAAAGCCGAGAGATCTCTGTTTGAGATGTCTCACCTCCTCGGTAGTTGCCTCCTCCACCGCTGCCGCCCCCTCGGTTCTGGAAGCCTCCTCGGTTCCCCCCTGGTGGGCCTCTGTTGTCATAGCGCTGGAAGCCGCCACCACCCCCGCGGCCCCGGAAGCCACCACCGCCTCGGTTGTCAAAGCGCTTTTCAGGGGGTGGCCCAGCCTTGCGACCTTCCTCGTTGTACTGTCTCACCAACTTGTCTGCTTCTTCCCGCTGCAGCTCAATGAACAGCACCTCGTCCAGGAAGTCCCCGACGTCTGGCAATGTGAAGTTGGCTAGGAAGAAGGCAGGGCCCCAGAGGGAACAGGGAGAGGTCAGGACCTTCCGTGGTCTGATTCCCTACACCCCCAGGACACTGGCCTGCCAGAAAGGAGACTGGAGAAGGGAGGAGTGACAGAGCGAGAAAGGGTCTCAACCTCTCTGATAATTATCAGGAGTAAACAAAGACCTTCCTCTCTCTCTTCTGAACAGGTGGCCTAAGCCCCACCAAATATAAACACTCCCTCCAGCCTTCCCCAGGCAGGTGGAATCAGCATCCTTATTTCTACAGAGGAGCAGGAGGCCAGCTCAGTACCCCACTGGTGGGTGCCAGAGGCAGTGACTGTGCGGGTCTCTTGGTGTCTGCTCCCATACATCCTCTCCCTCATCCTACCCCGGTCTGAAAACCATGCCCCAAGAGACAGCCTGCAGCTCTTCCATTCACAGCTGCAGCAGACAGGGAAGGAAAGAACAGGAGGAAGGAAAAAATGGACGAGATCTAAAAAGGAATAAGCCAGGAGCTGGGAGGAAGGGAGTGTGGAAGGAGCTTTTCTCTGGAGGACCCTGTTGTGGCCGGTCCCCTGGGAACCGCTCATCTCCTACCTTTCATTTCTAGGACTGCGTGATCTGGGACATCCTTCCCTTCCTCGTCGGTTCGCTTTATTGTCCGGTCTTTTAGGTCCTCATCAGTGGGACAAATTACAATGGCTTTGCGCTGGAAGCCTTCAAATGGTCTCATTTTTCGTCTCTGGGCTGACCCATAAACATTTGTCTAGGGGTAGGTAACAGAAGAGGCAAGAGATGGTACATTATGACTTGGGTTTTTCCTCTGTCAAGTATTATGTAGGCCAGAAACTGAGAAAAGCACACTAGTTCTCCTAAGCAGAAAAACTCAGGAGACTGCTCTTTTTGTGCTTTTAAGATTCTTGAGCCCATCCTCCGAAAATGGACTTGGGATAGTGGCTGCTGACAGTCACAGGACAAGGGGTTCCCAGCAGTTGGGCTTTTAACCCTTATTTGTTCTTGGTATGCCACCTTACGTCCTCCCCCCAATTCTAAAAGTAACACAGGCTCATGGTAAAAACTTCAGAGTACAAGGCAGAGTAAGAATTTACAGTAAGAATCCCTTCATCTGCTTACTGCCAGTCCTTCCCAGAGATAACCTGTACTGAATTCATGCATTTCTAAAAAGAACTGTGTAATTTTTTTTCTTTCTTAAAGCATTTACTTTGAGTCATGCTGGGAGAATCTCAGAGGTACACATGGGAAGTGTTTACAGTCAAACTACGGAACGCTTCACGGATCTGGGGGTCATCCTTGCGCAGGGGCTATGCTGATCTTCTCTCTATCGTTCCAATTTTGGTGTACGTGCTGCTGAAGCCAGCACAGATCTGTGTGATTTTTTTTTTTTTAAAGATTTTATTTATTTGACAGAGACAGAGACAGCCAGCGAGAGAGGGAACACAAGCAGGGGGAGTGGGAGAGGAAGAAGCAGGCTCATAGCGGAGGAGCCTGATGTGGGGCTCGATCCCACAATGCCGGGATCACGCCCTGAGCCGAAGGCAGACACTTAACCGCTGTGACACCCAGGCGCCCCAGATCTGTGTGATTTTTAACACAACTGGAAGGGCGCCTGGGTGGCTCAGTCGTTGAACAGCTGTCTTCGGCTCGGGTCATAGTCCCGGGGTTCTGGGACTGAGCCCTGTATCGGGCACCCTGCTCAGCGGGGAGTCTGCTTCTCCTCCTCCCTCTGGCCCTACCCACCATTCTCTCTCAGATAAATAAATAAAATCTTTAAAAAAACAACAAACAAGCAAAAATAAATAAATAAATAAAATAACAGTAGAATCATGCTATGTATTCTCCTGAAGGCTTTTTCACTTAACGTTTCCCTAACATTTTCCCATGCCAGTGTTCTCTTTTAATGGCTACATAATATTTACAGAATGGTTGCCATATTAGCCAGCCCTTTCTGACAGCCGTGTAGACTCTTGTCATCAACACTGTGGTTCTTTTATTTCCTCAGTTCTTCTCTAAAGCATCAGCCCCAACCACGGGCTTTTAACCAGGGAGCTGGGCAAGGGGAGAGCCGGTGCTTTTCCCAACTGCAGTTTTGCTAACGTTCTGCTCCCTTCCTCCAGGTGATGCACAGGTGCGGTGCGTCCTGGGTGGTGCGGGCACCAAGTGGTGCTCTAGAGCACCCCTGACCAAGAGCAGCAGTTGCCAACAACTTCCACTTACAGAGAACCTCCTACATGCCGGGCCCTTTGGAACTGGGGCCCAGACCTGTGGCACGCCAGGGCTCCCCGGGATTTAGCCCATACACCAAAACCACCTGGATGCTACTGGAATTTCCAAACCCGCCCTGGGACCCAGACACCCGTACAGGTATCCACCCTATCCAAACTTAGACACTCAACACAACTAGAGTGATGAAGAATACCTGCCTTTGAACAACTTTTAGAGGCTCTGACAGAGACTCAAGAAGCCACAGCGGGGAACATGTAAAGGGGCATGCACACAAAAAATACTGTATTTTGAAGCAACAGCCTGGCAGGGTGGAAAAGCCCAGGGTCAAGTCCTAGTGTGGCCATTAACTCACTCTGGCCAGTCCGTATAGTTGCTTCATCTGTAAAACAGAGATGAAGAGCCTCCCTGCCAGGGCTGGTGAGGACGGAGTGGAAACAGATGAAAGAGCAACTGTCCCGGCGCGCGAAGTCCATGAGCGGGGGTCCTGAGGCAGCCTCCGGTACGGGAACCGTCCTGACGGAGGCAGGCAGTGTGTGTGTGTGTGTGTGTGGAGGAGTGGCCTGGCACACCCCAGCGCTAATCTGACTTGCTCAGGTCACACCCGAGTGGCCCTGGGTGAACAAGTGCCACTTAGCCTACTTGTCTGTAAAATCAACGTACTGCGTATGTCATAAGTCTCAAGCCCTGAAAAGGGAGAACAGTATGAATGTCAGACAGTCGCTACTAAGACTGCAGGAGTTCGTGTGGGTAAAAGCCCTTGGTTAGCCCAGGGCCTGGCTCACAGCCAACAGTCAACAACCGGGAGCCACTGTTGTTATGGCCGTTACTGGGGAGGGAGGTGTGCCACGGTCAGCCTCACCGTAAAGCAGAGGTGAAGCAATCCACACCTGGGGAAGATCGGGCGACAGCGACTTCCCATCAGAAAGGCATGGACAGGGGCGCCTGGGTGGCTCCATCGGTTAAGCATCAGACTCTTGGTTTTGGCTCAGGTCATAACCTCAGGGTTTTAAGACTGAGCCCCAAGTCAGGCTCTGTGCTCAGCCTGGAGTCCACCTGGGATTCTCTCTCCCCCTCCCCTTGCTCACACTCTAAATAAATAAATAAAATCTTAAAAAAGAAAGAAAAAAAAAAAAAGAAGAAGAAGGCAGGGACAGTGAGACAGGGTAGAGAGAACATAGGCTTTGGGGAAGAAGCTCGCAGCTGAAAGCCCAGCTGTGTCTTCTACTATTTGTGAGACTGTAGACAAGTCACCTAATTAGCCTGCATCTCAAATTTCTTCATCTGAAAGACAGGGATCAGATCACCCTCCTTCTGGCTCTGGTGAGGATATGCAGATGTGAAAATGTCTGGCATGTGGCAGGGAGGGGGCAGGGAAAGTTCCAAGTCAACACACATAGGGTGGATCTGAAAATAGGGCCAACAGGACTGACACTGTCCCAGGAGAAACTTCCCAATGGAATGCACCAAGGAAAGTTGAATTCGAAGAGAAGACAAGTCACAAGAGATCCTCTCCCAAGACACGGAACAGGAAGCTGGGCTGTGAGTCAGCCAGAGGCCAGGGACCCCAGTGCACATCTGCTGGGAGATCTGGGCGGTGGGTGCAGCTGTTCTCTAAACCTATCAGACCCCTGGTCCTAACACACACCAGGCGGGGATGTTCTTCCCTGTTCCCTGGGGAAAATGTCCCACCCTGCAAGGATGGGGAGGAGGACCGTGTATGCCGCAAGCACACATCCCTGCTGTGATCTGGGCCCTGAGGACTGGCCCATGGAGAGGCCTTGGGCCACAGATGGTTAAGAGGCACATCAGGTTACAGAGGAAAAGTCCCTCTCCCCACTGCTCTTCCTGGACTCATTCCTGAAAGCAAAGCAGAAGGTGGCATCTGATCATAGCAAGACAAAATCTGGCCTCCTCCAGCTAAATAATGAGGTTTTCTCCTGGCACAAAAGTCATAGTGACTGTGGCCCTAAACCATTCTGTGGACAACAAATTCCACGGTTCTCGCCCATAAGAAGTGATCCTATTTTGACTGCCTCAAACCCCAAGGACAGGGGTAAATACCTCCCAGGGGTTTTCCAACGGGCAGACATGCCCTGTCAATGTGCTGACAAGGGACAGAGAAGAGAAGCAATGCTGTCAAGAGGGCTAGTTCCTGGGGCGCCTGGGTGGCTCAGCTGTTAAGCCTCTGCCTTCGGCTCAGGTCATAATCCCAGGGTCCTGGGATCGAGCCCCACATCAGGCTCCCTGCTCGGTGGGAAGCCTGCCTCTCCCTCTCACACTCCCCTTGCTTGTGTTCCCTCTCTCGCTATCTCTGTCAAATAAATAAATAAAATCTTAAAAAAAAAAAAAAAAAAAGAGGGCTAGTCCTTGCGTCTTGGCGGGATGGGGGGAGAGGGGACGGAGCAGACTGTGCTCCTAATGAGAGCTGGCCCGTCCCAGGAAGTGGCTAGACTCAGAGGGATAGTTCCTCAGACGCTCTGGAACGGAGGTGCTGAGGACACAATTGGCGAGGGTTTTTAAGACTGCCTCTCCCTCCCCTTATTCCTGGGCTTGGGGAAGGGAAGAAGAGTGTCTGAACCAGGCCAGCAGAAATGCAAATGCTTGGCTTCCTGGAGGAAAGGGAGTTTAGCTGCTGGTGGCTGTTGCTACAGCAAACACAGTGAGGTCAGAGCCCTTAGGCCGGCCCAGCACTGCTCTGGTCACTGGGGGCTGCTGGTGGCTGTTGCTAGGAGACCAGCACAACAGCTAGGTCAGCTTTTCCAGCTGTGTGGGATCCCTCTGCCCAGCTCCTGCTTCTCCCAGTCCCACCCTGAAGATGCTGACTCTAAGAAGGTCTGGGGCTGTCTGTGTTCCCTGGCTATCCCCGGTCCCTAGCAATGTGGGCCAAAGGACAGGAGTTGGGCTTCTCCAAGAAGCTATGTGGGTAGTTCTGGTGGGTGGGGGTCCAGGGGAATGAGGGAGAAATACAGTAGGCTGTTCACAGCCTGAGTTCTGTGAGAGTCCCACTGTCCCCCATGCAGAGCTCAACAGGGTCAGGCTCGCAGGGAGAGAAACCTGGCTGGACCCCAGAGGAGCCCATTTAAAGCCGGGGACAAAAGAGCTCACTCTGGGTGCGGGTGAGGTAAACCCAGTGGAAGGAACCACACATGTAGCAAGAGAACTGGCTGGAGTGCCAGCAACGGAACAGGCTGGGGTTCTGGTGACGGGGAAGGTGGAGAAGAGAAACACCTCCCTCTCCCAACGCCTGCCAACAGGAGGCGGTTTACTCTGGGCCTCTACTCTTAGCCCTAGGTTTCTGTCTCATGTGAAGGCATGGCACTTGTCAACAGGGATGCAAAGCAGGACTTGGAACCACACGTCCTGCCGACTGAGGTGGGGCTGGCTGCGCTGTCACATCCAGCCCTGCTTCTGCTCACTGCCTGGCCTGGCTCTGGGCTGTTAGAGCCCGAAGGGAACTCCTAGCCTGCAGTCTCGACTCTGAGGGTTGTCTGGGGCTCTCACACAAGGCCCTGCAGAGGGCTTCTCAAAGCCTCCAGGACAGCTCCTGCTCCTGCCCCATCTCGAAGCTCCATGGTGGGCCAGGGACAGGCCAGGCAGGAGCTCGTTCCAGAGGCTTTCCACGGGTAAGAAAGGACCCCAAAGAGCACTTGAAGCGATGTGGCCTCCTATCTTTCTGTTCCCCTTTCTCTTCAGCCTTTCACCAGCCAGGCAAAGTAAGCCATGTCCCTCTCTGATGAAAACATGACCATGGTTCCCCACTGCCCTCAGGACAAAGTCTCCAACTCTTTTTACCATCGTCCATGTCCTGGCCAGACACCCCACCTCCAGAAAGCTTTCCTAATTTTCCAATACAGCCCCCACCATTCCTGGCTGCGACTTTCTGGGAAGTCAGCAGAGGCCAGTTCTACCAGTAAACCGACTGCAAACTTTAAATAGGTTCCTTTCCCAGATGAGGCCTCAGCTTCCCCTTTGGTCCATTTTTTTCTTGCCCTGCTCAGATATCCCACAGCTATGACACCCCCATGATCTCAAGAGGACTCAAGTCATCCTGAAACATAGGTCCAGGCCCCTACACACCTGAGAGCTTGTGCTCAATGAGACACATCCTAGGACAGAGGCTGGGATCCTGGCCGAAGGCAGAATACTGGCTTAGACAGCCTCTTTCTCCTTCCCTCTCAAGGATGAGCATTTCTGAGGCCAACCTACATAGGAGAGCCAGGACGGCCAAATGTGGGGAGGTCTGACCACCCAGGACAAATCAGAGGAAAAGGGAGAAGACAGCCCTGAGCTGAGATCCTGGGACTGCAGGAACTTTGCCTGCTGTACTGCTCTGCTATGGGAGTTCTAGCTAGCTCAGGAGACAGCTATGCATCAACTCACCCCTTATCACCGTCCAAGCTGGTGGAGTGGGAGGTGCTGGCATCTGGCCAGGGGTCTACTCTGAATCCTACATCCTACCTCCAGGGTTTTCTGGAACCCATTTTTGGGGCTTAAGCCAAAAACAGGTCAAACCACTGGCTTTAGACCTCTTCCAAGGCCTGAATAACCTACAGCTTCAGGCCCCAAGTCAATCCTCAAATCTGCGGTTAATCCGAGAACCCTCCTCCCCCTCCTTTGGAGGTTAGATTATTTTGCCTCCCTGCTGGCCTGGGTCATCTGGCCTGACCGGCAAGTCCCTCCACCAAGAGGCCAGCAGCCCTGAAGAGCACAGGTGCACCTGGTACAGCCCTGGACCCCGTCCCTGAATAAACGAGCACAGGCAGAGAAGGCCAACAGTAAGTCTTTACAGAGCTCAGCTGTTCTGTGCCGGCTGAGATGCTGGGGGTCTGACTTCCAGGGAAAGCCCACTTTGAAATGCTGAACACATGTTAAGACCATCTACCCTAGGACTATAATCCTCCACTGGGCCACATATTTGAAATGGGCTTCACAGATGATTTATCCAGCAAACTGGGGGTGGGGGGTGGGGGTGGGAGGCAGGGAATACTTCTTGGTATCCAAACAAGGAATCCTCTGAGTGTTAAAAGACCACTGTTCTCTACTTTTCAGGACCCAGAGTCCCACTGAGGCCAAGCTGGACCACAATTTCAAAATGCCCTGGCAAGAAGAATGGGGAAAAGTGAGGCTTGTTTAAAAAAACAAAGTCTTTGGGATACCTGGCTGGCTAAGTTGGCAGAGTACGTGACTGCTAATGACAGGGTTATAAATTAAGGCCCACATTGGGTATAGGGGTTAATAATAAAATTTTTATTTTTTTAAAGATTTTATTTATTTATTGGAGAGAGTGAGCGAGTGTGCACGAGCAGGAGGGGCAGAGGGAGAAGCAGGATCCCAGCCCAGCAGGGAGTCCGATGTGGGACTCGATCCCAGAACCCTGGAATCATGACCTGAGCTGAAGGAAGATGCTTAATTGACTGAGCCACCCAGGCACCCTAAGAATAAAGTCTAAAAAAACCAAAACCAAAACAAAACAAAACAAAGAAAAAGAAAAAAGAAAAAGCAAAAAGAAAAAAAAAGAAAAAACAAAGTCTTTTAAAGGTGGAGAAGGTTGGCTGTATGCATCATGAATGGGGCTGAGCTGGGGCAGTAACCCTGGGTGACTCTTAGATTATCCTGTGCTCAACTGTGTTTTGCTTTGTTTTGTTTTCATTAGCTCAATGAGGTTTTTTTAAATCAAAGTTTAGTATTATGGGATCATGTTCTTTACAAACGGAAGTCTTCAGGGCTCAATCCTATGACTATTGCTCAGTGGAGGAAAGTACACCTTTTTAGATCCACCTTCCAGAAAAGCAATACCCAGAGCGAATCTCACATCTCCACCATCACATGAAGAATGCCACTCTCAATACATAACTGCTTGGCAAGATCCTTTAATTTGTCTATCATAAAGAATTATTACCAGCTAATAGTTTTTTTTCTTTTTAAGAACTAATTTTTGGGGGGGGGGCACCTGGGTGGCTCAGTTGGTTAAGCGTTTGACTTGATATCGGCTCAGGTCATGATCTCAGGGTCATGAAATCGAGCCCCACATCACATCATGCTTGGCGCTCAGAGGGAAGTCAGCTTTTCTCTCCGCCCTTCCCCCAACTTGTGTGCTCCCTCTCTATAATAAGTAAAAAATCTTTTAAAAATTATTTAAAAAAAGAACTAGTTTCTTATTATGTGTTCTTTTCAAATGTTGGCTGAGGCCTCATTTCTTCCACTGTAAAAAGCAGCTTACTGGTTTATTATGAAAAGGATGTAACTCGGGAACAGCCAGATGGAAGAGATGCTTAGGGCAAGATATAGGGAAGGGGCACAGAGAGTCCATGCTGAGTGCACCACTCTCCCCAAATCTCCACTGTCCACCAGCCTGGGAGCTCCTGCTCAATTGTTTTGTATAAGATGCTCGCTTCTAATGCAAAGCCAACTTGGTTCCCTGGAGTTTCCAACCACCTTTCTGACAAGCCTGTCACCACCACCAGCTCTACCCTCATCAGGAACTCTGAATTCATGAGAGCCAAGTATCCAGGGCTACATGTATGAAGGCACCCTATAAGGCTGCCAGGGTGGGGGCGCTATTCAGGTTACACATTTGCACTCACAGGTTTTTAAGAAAGCACAAGTGCAAGGCTAAGGGGAGCAGAGGCTTGTTCATAGGTCCCCAAATACAGGATCTGCTACTTGAGAAAGCCTTCAGGACGTCAAGAATGACATCTCACAGGTGGTAAACACGAGGAACTCATTACTCTGGGACAGGGATCCTTCCTTAACCATGTTTGGGTCCCTCATCCTTTTGAGAATGCTGAAAGCCATGGATGATCTTCCTATCCTAACTCAAAACTGTCCAGTTTTTTTGAGTTTTTTTAAAGGACATACCTGTGCCTACATACAAAATTCTGGCTTAATTTCAAAGGTTCTCAGATCATTTGATGCTAAGAGCCTTCCTCTTAACTGCCAGAAAATATATGACTTAGATACGTACCCAACAGTCATAAAAACATGCTAACAGAAGCTGGGACATACCTTTTTTGTAGAGTAATTAGTAACAATCTCCAGGTACTATGGGCCAGATCATGTGTTACATGGGCACCATTACGATCTCTATTTTACACGCCAGGAGACTGAGATCTGGAGGATGAAGTCAGCTGACCACAGGCGCGCAGCTAGGAAGTAGCAGAGTCAGATTCAAGCCCAGAGTGTTCCGGCTCAGAAATCCATGTCCCTTCCGTTTCACTGAATAGCTCTTACCTGACGATGTTTTTTTGGGCTGCTAAGAGCCTGAGCTACGTCTGGGACTGTGTCATCATGTATGGCTGACTGACTCTCTGATCGGCGCTGTAGTCCCAGAGTTTTATGGGGAAAAAAATAAAGGGACAAGGCATCCAGCAGGCCCCTTCCCTTTCCTGGGGCATGACGGGGTACCAGTAGTACCTGATCTAGGATATAGTTGCGCTTCTTGCGGGCAGCGATCTGGATGAGGCGGTTGAGGCACTGGGTGGCCTGCTGGATCAGGACGTCCCAGCGGCCGGCATAGTTCCGCTGCCGGCGTAGGCCCATCACCTGCGGGCAGAGGGTGGTGAAGAGGTGGGTGGTTCTGGCTGCAGGGTAGCATTCAGGGGTGGGGGTGGATATGGAGAGACCAGGGACCAACCTTACCCGCATTTTATCCATGATGGCATTGGTACCCAGAATGTTGTACTTCTTGGAGGGGTTGGAAGCTGCATGTTTGATGGCCCATGTGGTCTTACCGGCAGCGGGCAGGCCCACCATCATCAGAATCTACAAGAAAGGGACAAATAGGGACCCTGAAGCAGTAGCAGTGGGTGGCATCGCAGCCTGGCACCACCCTCACTCACTGGTGACCTCAAGAGTAATTCAACCTCGTGGCTGCCTCTGGAAAACAGAAGCAATAACAGTGTCGTCCTCACAGTATTGCTGCTGGGGTTCAAAGACATGAGGGGTGCCAGACTCTTTAACAGAGGGCCTCGCATGGGGCAAGCACAAAATTAAGTGCTGTTATTGTGAATATTTACATTTCTGTCCAGGCAGGATTAAGCGGCTTCTGACAGGGAAAAGCCCAGAGAGGGTTATACGCTGGGAATGGTACATGTAGCAGCCACGAGAAGGGGTCAGACCATACACATGAGGTCAAGCATGGTATTTATTTAGTACATTTGGAATTTGGCAAACACTAGATACGACCTAAATGCCTACCAAGAGGGGAACAATTTGTTTGTGAAACCATTAAAAATGAGTCTAAAAAGAGGGTTTCATGTAGTGGGATAAAGCTCACAAAATAATGTTGAGTGAAAAAGGGAGGATATCAAAATGCTTTATGATCTCAATTACAAGTGCATGTGTATAAAACAGGCACCCAGCACAGCAAAAAGGACAGCATAAACTCGAAAACTATGAACTTATTTGCAGACAGCAGAATTATGGGAAACTAGGTCTTCACGTTTAGTTTTTTTTAAATAAACATAAAATCATTTATGTATCTAAAAAAACATCGTTTTCAGAGCAAAGCTCACCAGTACAGCTTCTGCAGCCAAATCACCCCCCAAGATCGTCATTTTTGTTCTTAGATAGTCTTGGCCTCCCCGAAGCAGCAGTGTGGAAGAAGCCATGTGATAACTTCCTTCCGGAACCTTTCCAAGATTTAGGTCTCTCACCTCAGCCCCTCCCCCTTCAGCCCAAGCCACACCCACCACACTCCCCTCTCTCTCCCAGCCGTGGGACGCCTGGAGGAAGAGGCCCCTGGCTCCAAGGCCTCAAGGTTGCTCCCTCGGCCGAGAGGCTGTGCTGCTCTAACCACCTGGCAGCAGCGTCTCCCCTCTGCTTTGGCAACAACATGACTCTGTAGAGGTGGCCTCCAATTCGGTCTTCCAGGCCCACTCACCTCACACTCTGCCTTGCTCTTTGGTCCGACAGTGCCCCGGATCCGTTCACTCAGGGGAAGGTGCTGGATAAAAGTGAAGCCTGGGAGGACAGAACAGTAGGGCTCTGCCCGCTGCCCAAAGTTGAACTCCACCGCACAATTCTTCACCAGGACATGAGGGTAGAGGGCTTGACCCCCCAAGGCTTCCTTCTGGATTCGGAAGGCAATGCCCATCCACTTCCCATTCTTGGTGAAGGAGAGTTCCACATCATTTCCACATTCAAAGTCCTAGGAGAAAAAGCCAAAGGAAGATAACTGTCAAAGCTCAGCTTTGGGCATCAGGAGCCAAAACTGGGAGGGAGCAGATGTGGGAGTGGAAATACAGCTGCCTTCCCATATTTAAGTGCCTCCCTCCCCCAGCAGATACATGAGGCAGCACCAGGAAACAGCTGAGGTGTGGCCCTGCCCTCCTTGCTCCCAAACCCCAAAGCTGGGGGATATGACATGTGTCATTTTAGGAAGCTCCAAGTATTGTGCCCAGCCTGGGACAAACGTGAAGGAAAAGGCGATTCTGTCTGTCCTCAAGCCCAGCAAGGGCAGTCTGCGAAGAGAACAGAGGGAAAGAAAGCCACAGCAGGGCCTTTCGAGCTATGCCCAGCTCTACAAATGCTTTCATTTGTTTGTTCGACACATGTTCCGCAGCTCCTGCTCTTTCTGGCGCACAGGTCTATTGGTGATCCGGGCCTGACGGAGCTCAGGGCCTGGTGGGCAATCAGACAAGGACACTATCCTAATTTGGTAAGCGTACCTACCCAGCAGCAAGATTCTCTGAGGAGGGGACCGGTAAGCCAAGTCCTGAACAATACATGGAAATGAGCCAAGTCTGCGGGGGGAGGAGAGAGCCCTACAGAGAAGTGCTGTTTGTGTATAAATCCGATGGTGAGAGAACAAAGGGTCAGCCTGGCTGAAGCATAAAAGATGAGGGAGAAGTAACTTCAGGTGCAGCGGGAGAGCCAGGCATATTTGTTCATTCGACAGCCACCAAGTTCTTACAGAGCAGCTGGAGCTTAGTGGTTAAGACCATCTGGGAAGGCAGACTGCTTCAGCTGTACTATTCGCTAACTGTGGGACCTTGTGGTTTCATCTAGTTTCCTTATCAAACAAGGAGGGGGGCATGACAAGAGTTTATGTTGCAAAGAGGACTAAGTGGGTTAGTGGGACCGATAAGTCCAAGATGGCAGGCACTGTGGGGAGACATGGTCCCTGCCCTCAGCATTGTGAGGGGCTGTCACCTCGGCAGTTTGGACTCCATGCTGATGACAGAGCAGAGCCCCTGACTTGTTTGAACAGGGAGGCGGCCTGGTCAAAGCCGATTCAGGAAGATCACTCTGGGTGCAGGGTAAAAGTTTACACTTAAGGGAGACTCAAAACTTGGGATCAGATGGCAGACTGAAGCAAAGCACAAGGTCAGGTTCCTGATACAAAGTACAAGACCTGGTATTCTTTCCCTCTTGAATGGGAAGACCACCTTGGAACTTGTCCTTTAAGAAGAGGCAAGAGCCCCTTTCCCTTAAGTAGTTTCCTCACCACCGTCCTCAGTGCTCACAGGACACAGCTCTATACGGTCCTTACCAGTTCATCTCTAAGTGCCCACAGAGGTCAAGATCATGCAGGGCAGACACACAAACATCTGCCAGAGTGAATCCTGCCCAGTCTCTACAGCAGGACCCCCGCCGTATATTCCCACCTGAGCAAGAGTGGCCCAGGTCACCTCTGCTTTCACGTGGAGACGAGCATGCTGGGGGTCACCCTTCCTTTTGGCCACCAGCTTCACTCAGGGAACTTACCATATTGTACAGAAACCAGCACGCTCAACTAACAAATCCACCACCCATGGGGCCATCTGTCCAAGAGGAAAGTGTAGTCCTGTCACTCCTGCTAAAACACCCTGGTGCTGGTCCAGGGCCTCAAACCTCAAAGTCATCAGGCCCGGTGTTACTCAGAGCTTGCCGGTTTTACAGCCTCATGTCTCACACCTCCTCGGTCGTCCTGTCTCCAAGCACAAAACTCCTTACGGTCTGCTGAAATGGGTTCTACTATTCTTGTTGCCTGGCAGCCATTGTGTCCTCTGTTTTTTGACAGTTGAGAACTCGAGATCTAACATAAACGGACTCCCCCTGGCTTCCCTCAGGTCACTGGTTTTCACACCTCCTCAACCTGTCACGCCAAGCCTTTTAAAAAGTTACAACACCCTTTGAAAAAAGGAAACTGCACATGGAATCTTAAAAACGGAAGTAGAGGGGTTCCTGGCTGAATGATCTAGTTGCAGCAGGAGTCAAGGCCTATAGTTCCACATGGGCGCACGCTCACAGAGCCTCACACGCAGATGGGACAGAGTCTGGGGGATGCTGCCATACACTGAGGACATGTTCGACTGCCGCAGCCTCTCTGGAGCGCGGTCTTGGTGGCAGCTATCGAAATTTAAAAATACACCTCTGATCCAGAAAGTACACTTTCAGGAATAAACACTACAGGTAGATTCCCACAAGAATGCAAAGATGGACGTGCCAATCACTTAGCCCAGCACTGCCAACTGTGCTCCAATGGGGACACTACAGCAAGGGGAGATCCAAGTGTGGAAACGCAGAAAGATCCCCAAGATACTGTGGTATGCAGGAAAAGGACACACTGTCACTGCAGCATCGACCACCCCAGCAGACAGCTCCCCGGGCCATCAACAGGAGACCGGCTAAATTAACACAGGGTAAACTGATGCCTGCATCAGAATACGAGGTAGCCACCAAATAAAAAGAAGAGGAACTAACCAAATGTCCACTAACAGAGAACTGAATATATGAATATGGTAGGTGCACACAAGCCCTGCAGACTACATGAAAGAACAGTCTTCTAGGTAGTGACAGAAAAAAATCTCTAAGGTAAATAATTAAGCAAAAACCAATGTGAAATAACATGTATGCTGTGCTACCTCTTGTGTAAAAGAAGAAAAATGACAATCATCTTTCTTGGATTTGGATAAAGGAATCCCGAGGACCGGTGACTCTTGTGTGGGGAGGGCATATGTGAACAATGAGCGGAGGGGAAGGTCTGCAGGAGACTTCGCAGTGTGCACGTTCTGACTATCTCTCTTGATATCTTTGTTTTGTTTTTTTTTAAAGATTTTATTTATTTATGTGACAGAGAGAGAGAGAGTACAAACCAGGGGAGAGGGAGAAGCAGGCTCCCACTGAGCAGAGAACCCGACATGGGGCTCGATCCCAGGACCCCGGGATCATGACCTGAGCCAAAGGCAGCTGCTTAACCAACTGAGCCACCCAGGCGCCCCTCTCTTGATATCTTTGGAAACCAGATATATTCATTAACCATTCAAAAATGTTCTTAACTGAGCTAGATCTGTATTATCTGCATGAAGAAGGAAAGACAGCCAAGACTGACTTAAATGGGAAAAAAAATGCAAGGTTTAGAGCAGTTTGTAGAGCATAAATGTGAATTTTTGGTTAAAAAAACATGTTTCTTTTATTAAAAAGATAATGAGGTCATGAAAGACAAAAGAAGACTGGGAAACTTTCAAACTAAAGAGCCCTGACAAGTGAATGCAATCCATGATCCTGGACCAGAAACAAAACTGCTCTAAAGGATACTGTTGGGACAACTGACAAAATTTAAATGTGGACTGTGGAGGAGATAATAGCATTATAGCCAAGTTAAATTCAATAACTGTACCGTGGTTAAGACAGCAGCTTTATTCTTAGGAAATGCAGGCTGAAGGACTAAAACCTAAAGACATGATGTAGGCAGCCTACTCTCCAGTGGCCCAGATACAAATCAGACACAGCTACCTCAATGTTTGAGACATGGTAAAAGCAGACTGGCAAATGTTAGAATCTGGGCAAGACTGAGATTTCTTAGGGCTTTTGAGTTTTGAAATCATCTTCAAATGAGAGTGAAGGGGAAAAAAAAAGAGTACATGGGTACAAATAAGAGGGAGGGAGGAGAACAAGACCAAGAGGAAGCACCTGGGTAGCCACCCCGCCTGAGGTCTCCTGACACGCTTTACTACATCTAGAGCTCCTAAAAGTAGTGTTTACTGAGCACTTGCTATGCTCCAGGCGTTGTTCTAATGGACTGGCCTAATGGCCCTACACCCAACTCTGACGTAGGGGCAGACTCTCCCTGAGAGCACGCTGAAATACGGGCAGGGGGGCTGCCCAGGGCTGTGAGCAGACAAGCAGGACCTGGGTCCAGGGAGTCTGGCCCGGAGCCGCAGCCATCGTGTACAGCACCATCAAGTGTCAGTCCCTGTTCTTAGGGACTCAAGTTGGACTGCAGGGCAGCCACCCTCTATCTTGTTCTGCTTTGCATCCACCCCTGCCCTTCCAGAAGACAGTGCACTGCAGGAAGCCTGGCTCAAGTAGCGCAATGTGAAGGAAGGGAGAGGTTTTGGGATGAGAGGATACCACAGTGGGGCAAGAGCCAACAGCACTGCCTTCGAGAGCAGACAGGCTACTCCATAGCAAAGAGAAAAGAAATTCCTGGGTGTGTTTGGAAAATGTCCCTCTGGTATCTAGGACTGGAGGAAGGCTGTGCACACCTGACATCCTCAAACCTCTCCAAGGTGCCGTCTGACAGCTTTGCACAAAAGACGAAAGAGGGTAGAATGGCAGAATCTTGCCCCAAATGAGAGCCAACATTCCCGTCCGGTAAAGAGAGACAAAGAGCTATGGCAAGAGCTGCTGGACACAGGGCAGATGAAGGACAGAGGTATTCTAGGAAGCCTGCAGGTCCAGCTGACAGGACCAACGTTTGGCTCTGCCAACTCCCACAGGCTGCTGGCACTCACCGCAAAGCAGCCAATCACGTCATTCTCTGCAAACTTGTCTCCATAGTTCTCAAACCGGCTGTTGGTGGACTTCTTCCCAGTGCCTCCGTAGCCGTAGGAGAAAGGCTCTTCGCCTGATGGAAGAAGCAGGCAAAGGCCAGTTAAACTTGCCATGGTCCCAACAGCCTTTACGGCTGCCATACACTTTTAAAGAAAAAAAAAATTAGTTTCTTTACCCATTTTACTAATCAGATGCTTTAGGGTGGGGGGGAACGTGAGGAATGTCCTGCTGAAAGGAAGTTCCTTGTTATGCAGAACTCTGGGGGGCTTGGTGGGTTTAGGTGTGAAGTCTGGGAGTGGGAGCTGACCTGAACCGCTGCACTAAACAGAGGGAGAATCTGGAAAGAGAGGGAGGATGGGAGAGAGGAACTAGGACTAAGGCGGGCTGCACACGGAGGCGCAACCTTCCTCATAACACTCAACATTCAGTCAAGTCTACTAATGACATCCATTTTTGGTGCCAGTGGGTTCTGGGCAGAAATCTGGGTTCTGCTCCTGGAGACCTTGAAGTTTACATGCTAGGGAAGGCACTGGATTTGCTCAGGCTACAGAACTGGGGGCTGAAGCAATGGGAGGAGTGAGATCCTGAGGCCCTGCCTGACACCTAGGGTGTATGGAGATCCTTGGCCAGGAACCCAAGGAATATCCTGCCAGAAAAGCAGGCGCTGACAGGCACGAATTCCAGGCCCAGTGCTTCTACATACCAGCTGCTGGCCCCGGACATCTGACCGCTCTGGGCTTTTAATCTTTACCTGTATCAACTACCCACCACTTACACCCAAAAACTGAGACAGAGAGAAATGAAGAGGACACAGGCATCTGAAATAAGAAGTGTGAATATCTATCCAAATGCAACTGTACACTCTTGACCTAGGGTCAAGACTTTAAGGGTCAGTCTTAAGTGGTCAGATCACTACACACAATGATAGCTCACAAGTTTAACTGTAAAAAATTGCAATCAACTTACATGATCCACAAAACACAAGTAAGTGACATTACTATAAAATGGAAAATTGTGCAGTGATCAAACAGCTCTCCTTATTTATAAAAATATGCCTAGCATCTATTAAGTAGGAAAAAGAAACCGGCTACAAGATAGTACGCATAGTGTGACCCAGTTTGAGATATACAGAGACAAAAGAACTGTCCAGAAGACCGTAGATAAAAATGTTAACATGGGTTATCTCACAAGTTTGGGAGGATGTTCATTCCCCCCTCTCCATATGGCCTGAACTGTTACAAAGAGTACACTTTTTCATCATCAGAATGTTTGTATGACCAAAGCAAAAGGTCTCAGCAATGGTCATTGCAATCAGTCACTTGGGGCCAGGATGTCACCTGAGGCCTGTTGAACATTCAAAACTTTCAATGGGCAGCCCCTGCCTCTCTCTGCCAACCAGCCCCCTGCTCCCTGCTCCCCCCTTTACTCTGGGTTTGGCTCTGGACAGAGAACTCCAGGCCGAACTGAACGGGCTGAAGGAACTTATTTCAGCATGATTTGAGGACAGAAGACAACTGATCTTTTTAAAGAAAGGGATCAGCCTTCTAAAGAGAACTGTGGACCCTCTCCTAAAAGATGAGAATAAATTTTTCATAGAAAAATTAAGATGATTGTGGTCCTTCCAGTTGAGTCTTATACACCTGAAGACAGGCAGGAGGTGTTCCACCCTGGGCTAGTTGTGTTCTGAGTCCCACGCTGGGAAGAGAAGCTTAGGAAGCTTGAGAACCCAGGGACAGAGGCAGCTGCTCTAGTATCTGGCCTGCTAGGCTGCCCTCCCCTTACCCAGCTGCGTGCTGCAGGAGTCCAGGGACCAGCCGATACGGACGACGTGCGGGTCGGGCTCTGTGGAAGGAAGGTGCTTCACGGAGATTTCCTCATTGATCTGGGGACAAAAAATAAGAGGGCTCAGAACTGATGCTCGGAGGCTTGGGCAGCATGCAGGCATTACAAATCAGCAGTGGCTCTTGTTGCTGGGGACAAGGTGTTGAAGCCACTCGGAAGGGCCTGTGGCACTGAACCCAGGGCCTCTGAAGGGCTTAGGAAAGTACAGGGCCATAGAAACAGGCATTTCAAAATATAGTTATTTTTTAATTTTAACATGCTTCAGGAGAAACGGGGACTCTCCTACTTAGTGTAGAAGGATAAATTGGCACCATGTCTTTGGGCAATTAACAATTTAGCTAATTTAGCTAATTAGCAATTTAGCAACCCCTACCAAAACTGCAAATGCATACGCTCTATAACCCAGCAATTCAACTTCCAGTTTACTCTGCAAATGCACCCATAGGTGTATGTGTGACCACACCACACACACACACACACACACACACACACACACACACTCACTCTCTCTCTCTCTCTCTCAATGTGACACCGTTTATACGAAAAACTCCCCCCACCAAACCATCAGTAAGGTACTGACAAAAAAAAAAAAAAGGCACTGCCACATAACGGCACAACCACGCCACAGAATAGATGAAGGAGCCAGAGCGTGAAGCATGGCTGAGGTACGGGGACGGAACTTGTTGTGCAAGACACGGTACTAAGTACAAGAAGCAGAAAGAATGAACCACGCCTTCTGACTTACCCGACAGGTTGGACTGCCTAGCAACCACACCTATCTGTATTAGTTGGTGCTTCTGTAAAGTTAACCTATTTTGTTGACTTTTGGATGCACATTTCCCACATTTTGATGTGTCCAAATCAACTGATGTGGTAAGAAAGCACCCTGGCAATTTAATTGAGAGAGTTTCTGAGTGGCACACAGAACAATGTGCAGCTCACAACCAACAGACTTAGTCAATCAAAAAATGATAACCCCATGGGGCGCCCGGATGGCTCAGTCATTCAGCATCTGCCTTTGGCTCAGGTCATGATACCAGGGTCCTGGGATTGAGCCCCGCATCGGGCTCCCTGCTCAGCAGAGAGCCTGCTTCTCTCTCTCCCACTCCCCTTGCTTGTGTTCCCTCTCTCGCTGTCAAAAAAAAAAACACAAAAAAACAAAAACCAACTCTTGGTCAGGTTGCTCCTCTAAAAAATGGGGAGAACAGTGCCTATTTCAAGATGGGGATTAACGGAAATGTCCACGTAAAGAGCCTGGTACTGTATCTAGTGCGTGTAAACGGTTCTGTAAATACTAGCGGTAATAAATAAGTTTGGATCTACAAGGGACATGCAAGAAATTGTTAACATGTGTTATGTCTGGAGAGTAGAACGGGGACTGGGAGGGTTTAAGTCTAACTTCTGCTTTTTTTACCCTACACTCTTCTGTGCCATCTGAATTTTCATTGAATACGAGAATGTGTTGTCTTCCTAAACATAACCTGACACGGACTCTCCTTCTGGCCTCTCTTTAACTAGCAGGGTCCACTTCCATTCTTCCTAGCTCATTTTTCTTCCAAACAACTTCTTTTTTTTTTTTTTTAAAGAGTTTATTTATTTATTTGACAGAGATAGAGACAGCCAGCGAGAGAGGGAACACAAGCAGGAGGAGTGGGAGAGGAAGAAGCAGGCCCATAGTGGAGGAGCCTGATGTGGGGCTCGATCCCAGAACACCGGGATCACGCCCTGAGCCGAAGGCAGACGCTTTAACCGCTGTGCCACCCAGGCGCCCCCCAAACAACTTCTTTTCCCAGTTCTACAAACATGTTATCCCTAATGACGTTGGCTGTGTAATACCTGGGTCAAATCCCACTGAAGGATAAAAAAAAACCCACCAAAGGAAAAATCAGCTTGATGAGGCAATGTATGGTTGGCTTGCTTTCCTGACAGGATGTTTAGCAATGGCATGATTCTCCAGAGTCCACCATGCTTTTTTTGCTTGGACACACACGATCTATGTTCAATCAATCTCTTTTGCAACTGTGGCTCTGACCGAAGTAGCTGATGACAGGCTCATGCCAAAGGATGGACCTGCTTTCTGTTCCTAATCCTCAACTGCTCCCACTCACCTTCATCTCGAAGCACACACGGCCCCTTCTGACTCCGTAGCTGGCACGGGCTCCTGACCACAGATAGGCAAAGCCCTCAATTGTGAGAGGGTAGCCACTACTCCGGTCTCGGGCCACCTTGAAGTGGAGATCGCAGTTATCTGTGGAGGAAAAAGCCGGGAGTTGGCTGATATTTTAA
Source organism: Ursus maritimus (assembly GCF_017311325.1). Lineage (NCBI taxonomy): Eukaryota > Metazoa > Chordata > Mammalia > Carnivora > Ursidae > Ursus > Ursus maritimus. The sequence goes on along the minus strand of NW_024424341.1, from coordinate 51,865,415 downwards.
GGACCCAAGAGAGGGACAGGCAAAGGTAAGTCCTCCAAGAGTGTTAACCAGGAGTACACTAGCAGACACATCGTGAGGGCAGGTTCATGAGAAACCAGCCACACTGGCTAGCCATTCTCCCGTTGAGTAGCAAGGCTCCAGACGACTGCAAACTGGCCCATCCAGGATCAAAGCAGCCACCACACATAGGAACTGGGCTCTCCACCTGGCTGGGGTCCAAGGATGCTGATCAGAGGAACCCCCAGAAATTGTACACAAATGTACTTTATGTGAACGTACATTTGATAGGGAAAGGATCCGTATCTCATGATGTTCAAGGGACTTCGCATTTAAAAAAAGGCGTATCCCACAGCCATACACTTTAACCACCTCCCTGTGCTAACTGTCAGTTCGGGAGCCAGACTCCTGCTGCCAACAACTGCACAAACATCTGAGCTGGACCCGCACTTGTCACTCAGGCACCACCGTCCAGGTGCACCGCAGGCTCCCACCTCCTCTGTGGGCCTTGGACTCTCCTGCTGGAGCTCCGACTCTTCCCAGTCTTCAAGGAGCCAGCCAGGCCTCCAAGAAAGTCTTCCCTGACCACCCCATCTTTTCTTTAAAGGCTGAGAATTGTGGTCTGTACATTTGGCATTTGATCGGCCACCACTTCACTGACCACTGCCACCCTATACCTTTACTCTGGGTACACGGGCTTCGAGATCCTGTGACAGAAGGGACTATATACGAGACCTTTCTCTCGGTTATGTAGCCACTGCTCTATAAACTTGAGCTAAGTAAAGAAACACGTGAATTGCTGTTAAGTTTCTCCTCTGTTGAAAAGCACAGTGTTCTCACACTGATCTGGCTTCATTTAAAGTCAGATTCCCAGGTTCCACCACTGAGATTCTGTCTGGGGAGGGGCAGGAGCTTTTATCGCCACTACCCTAGGGTTCAGATGCACAGTCAAGGGGAAGTCACTTATCCAGTGGAAAGAAACTGGAGGACGGAGAGCAGGGCGGGCCAGGCTAATGCCTCAGAGGACAAGGTGGCATTAGTTTCACCAGGAACGTGAGCAGTAGATGGAAACCGGGGGACTGGTCGTCAAAGAGTTAAGTTTCCCCAGCCGCACTCAGATTCCCTACTTGATTAGATGACAACCCCCTGGGTGTTCGGGGGTTTTCCAAACTGCCCTCGTACCCATTCTGAGGAGTGTTACTGAAAGTTCTCTGAGGTATCAGGGCAGGATTGTATCTCCCTGAAGAGAAGGTGAGAGAAGCAGAATGACCTGCCCAGGATCCCAAGCAGAGATGGGAGACCTATGGCCTCTGAACCAGCACCCTCGCTCCAAAGCCTGGTTTCTCACATCCCAGTTTCCCAATACTGACTGCAAAACAGAATCAGGCACCCCAAGGACTCACATGTGTCGATGGCAACAAGAGTGTCGTCAAAGTCATCTTCATCCTCTTCAGCGGGAGGTTGAGGAGAGCGGCCCCTGTCAGGAAAAGGAGTTAAGTCCCATGAGAATGGTTGGATGAGCACAGAAGGAGGGAAATGAAGGTTCTGTTGGAATTTACAAGTGGCCTCCAGATTGCTCCCTGGATTTCGGTTTCTTCCCACAGAGGTTAACAAAAGCACTCAGCCACCCTATACCCTTGCCACGAGCACAATGACTGTTAACTCCTAAAGTGGGGCTGGGGACTAGAGAGAGCACCCTCTGCTCAAGAGGGCCAGCAGAATCATTTAGCTAGCTTGTTCATGGACGACTCTCCTCTCACACCCCAAGATTCTGAGCCATGCCCTGTACGTGTTGAGAGCTGCCTCCATACTGGCCTCTGTTACTGATGGGAGGATACAGTAGTCCACAGGGGCCTGGGCCAGGAAGGGGAATATCAAACCCAGTCATCACAATCTCTCCACATCTTCCTAAGACTCTACATCTGCAAGTGTTTGAAATGACCCATTTTTTTCAGTCTCTTTCTGTAAAGTGTCCTAAATTATGAATGAGACTCATCTCCTACCAAAACACCAAAATGGGACTAACGTTAAAATACTGCTCATTTCCAACTTATTGGAATAAAGGAGAGACGCAGAAGGATGGGGTCCAATGCCCAAGGTCCTGCCTGGAACACTGGACCCTTGCCCACCATGTGCCCAGATCAAGTACCCAAGGCCCACCTTGGAGGCTTCGCTCTCGTGAGCGCCCTGCCGGCACTGCCAATCTAGGGCCAGCACAGAGCCCTGTACGAAGGAGTGCATCACACAGTAAGTCCATCCTAGAAAGCTTTCCCTGCCAGCATCCAATCAGAGCAAGTACTCCTCCTCCACTCTCCACAGGCAGGCAGCTTAAGCCCAGATCTGGTCTGCAGGAGGCACTGGGAAAAACTCATGAGAGGCAGTTCCACATCCTAGCTTCAGTCACAGCCAAGAGACCCAGGCCCTGTCTCAGAGAGTCATAAGCCAGTGAGAGGATAGACTCCACCAAGTAGGAAATAAAATGTGTCAGACAACTAGTCTAGACGGGTAGAGAAGGAATGGTCATTCCTAGTTCTGTGAAACTTCACGTAGAAGCTGAAGGAAGGGAGGGCAGGATTGGGGCTGGGCAGATGGATGGGGAGGGCTTATCAGGAAAGGAAAATGACCAGGGTAGAGAGGCCACGCCCTCCACTAATCTCCTGACACTCACACGCACCCTGACTACTGGCCCCACTAGGCTGTGGCTTACTTATATGTCTGTCTCAGGCCCTACATTGGGACCAAAAAAAGGCAAAACCCACTGTCCAAATCATCCATGTCCCCAGTGTCCAGCCCAACGGCAGGCACCTAGTGAAAGTAGCATGAGTGTGACAATGAATAAACGAGTAGACAGATGGAAGGGTGCGTTTGGGAGAAGGGTCAGGAAATAAACCTTTCCATCAAGGGATATTAAGCAGCCATGAAGAAAAGGACACCACTCAGGACAACAGAGCAGTGAGGCAAAGGACTGAAAAGGCAGGATGGCACTTCACATGTGAAAGGCAAAGTGTTTGGACTTTATCCTGCAGGTAATGAGAAGGGAGGAGGTGAGGGAAGGAGCAAAAGTTTAGCAAAGCTGAATCTGGCAGTGAGTGCAGGGAGGGCTGAGCAAGTGTGTAAGGGCAGGGAGAGCTCTGCCCCCTTGGTTACTACAAAGGTCCCAACAGGCACCAGGCTACGGACACAGAAACCTACTGGGAAAGGGGTGACTATCACCTCACACACCCACCTCCTATCCTCTCGGTGCTCGAAGTACCCCCGTCCCCGGTTTTCTTCATAAGGCCTCTTGCGACTCTGGAATTGCTGTCTGTCTGGCTTGAGTTGAGATGCTTCGGGCGGGAGGAAGCTGGCAGGTGCTTCTTGCTTCATCTCTGTCTTCACTTCTACTGTTAGGACAAATCCAGGCGGTCAGGACACTTGGAAACTCCCTAGCTATCGCTTTCCTGGTCCCCTTTATTTCAGGAGAGGTTCGCAGGACCCTGACTACAGTGATGATGGGCTGGGCACAGGCGGCTTGCTGGGTTCAACGGAAGCCTGCCAAGGGAGCCTAGAAGGCTGTACTAGAGAACAGGGCCAGGGTAAAGGGAGGCCGGAGATGGCCAGCCAGGCACAGCAGCACTGGCAGTTGATGAGGTGACAGATGTCAGTCAGATAACTCTCAGGCCTCAGGGGGAGGGAGAGGGGAATTTCAGCACTGAATAAAGGCAAGCTCTCTTAAAGGCCACCCAAAGGCAGAATGGCTGCCTCTGGCTACTTTGCACCAAGTGGGAGAGAGCCCTAGAAAATTTCTCAGATCCCTTTAAACTGAGATCCCATGATTCAACATTCTCCCAATTTCTCCTCCCAGAGAATCTCTCCACCTCAGTTCTTACAAAGCTTCTTTAGTCTGGCAAGGGGGGGGGGGGGTCAATTCAACAGGACACTGTGGTCCCACAGCTAACTCCACTGGCTTCCATCACTCTTCCACAAAGCCAGAATCACCCCGGGCAGGGGGAGGGGCTGCACTTAACCCAGCCTATAGGTGTGATGGCCTTATTAAGTCACACCGCAAATACAAAGTCAGGATGGGATAACATGCTGTAAACCACGGGAAAGGCCCAGTCCCCGGCAGTCTTCAAGAATAGAACCAAGAATCTAAGAACCTAACCGAGAGCAAACTGGAGCCAGCGTCTATGCCTTATGCTGTAGATCACCCCCATCTCCGCCTTTCAGCACCCAACCCAAGACCACCTCGGGTCGCTCCCTAGCTCTGGCACGTACAGAGGGGGCTCCTGGGCCTCCAGGGCAGGGACTGCGCTCACCCATCTGAAGAGAGCCTCCATGGTCCCAGCACAGAGCTGGGCTCACGGGACACCCTGATAAGTGTCTGTTGGTAACAGCACAGAAAACACTCTCCTTGGGCCAAATGATCCCACAAGTCTCACAGAGCCTGACACAAATCTGCAGTTTAACCTATATTAAAATGAAAATCCTGAGCCACCCACAAGATGTCTAGGGATTTCACTTTGTGGATGAACCAAGAATGGAATTAGATACAATCTACTAGATTCACTAAGAAAAGGCACCGGGGCCACAACGCAGTGAAAGGAACACAAGACTGGGAGGCAGTCCTGGCTCTGTCATTACTCAATGGTGGGACCTTGCTTTCCAAACAGTAGGACACAAATGGCCGGGAATGCTCCTCATTAACCAATAGCAGTGGCCCAGGCACAGTTTCCCAGGTTCTAACCCCAGCTCTGCCATCAGACAAGCCACCTCCCAGTCTGCAAAACGGGAGTTGAGAGCTGAGTTACATCTGTCGTTCCCAAACTGACAATACAGGGAACTTTGTTCTACAAAGACATATTTAGGAAACTCTGGGTTTAAACAATGTAACACAGGGTTTTTTTCAGTCCAGGACTTCTCAGGGCTTTCAATGCTCTGAGTACAGTGATTCTCCCACGGGTGGGATAGCACGTGCTGCATTTTTCAGATACATTTGGCTAAGGAACGCTTTCCTGGGAAGTCCCTAATGATACCTTCTGGAACAATATTCTTCAGAACATGGGAACAACTGGACTAGATTTAGAAGGTCCTTGCTGGATTCTACGTTCTGAGATTTTAAATAAGACTCAAGTACTGGCCTCTGAGTCTAAACTCTCCGGGGTTTTGATACTAACATCTGAAAACAGACACCACGAAGACTTCCCTCTCTCAACACCTGGGAGCGGGATTAAGTTCTCGCCTTCAGAAGAACCTTGCCAGAGTGACAGAGCCCAAATGGACTGCCCAAGAGGAAGACAGGCTTAAGTCAGAGGGTACGGGCCACGTAGAGTCTATTTCCTTCAAAAGAGATGTATAACGTGCACTTTCCCACCTGGGCGATAGGCCTGCTGCTGCTCCATTTCCAGCGGTCTCCTCTCGTAGCCAGACTCGTTCTCTTGCTTGATGACCTGGCTCTCATAGAATTGGTTTTGCCTGGTAATATTGTCCATGACATCTTAAAACAAAAAATGGCCAGTTAGAAGGGTGCTTCTTGGGACCGGAGGTGGTTTTTTGGTGTTCCACAATGTCACCCCCACTGGGAACAGTCTGCCAAAGGCTGAAAGGTGTGACAACACCTTCAGATGGAAACCTATCTGGGCAGTCAGTGGCCCCAGCTGCCTGAGGACATGCCCTCTTGTACCTCAAGTGGTTGGTGCTGTGTCTGTGACTGGGTTGTACAGAATCCCACAAAGAAAACCAACTGAAGTACAACTGCTCTGGTTAAAGTGAGGAGGTGGGAGGGTCAGAGAAGGTATCCAGCTTGACCTTACCCTGGAAGTCCCCACTCCAGGGCTGGGGTAACTCTACAGAAACCTGGGACTCCATGCAGCAGTTTAAAATCCACCAGTCTGGCCGTCCTCAGAGGACACAGCGTAATGCGTAGGGAGTTGGCTTTAGGGCACAACCTTAAAAACTGCTCAGAGAACAAATCAGTCCTCTGCCTGGCCCAATTCACTCCCATTTGGACAACCAACCCTCTTAACGAATTTCTTCCATCCCACAATAGCTGCAAAGATAAAGGGTATCCAGGGATGCCTGTGTGGCTCAGTCGGCTAAGTGTTTGCCTTTGACTCAGGTCATGATCCTAGGGCCCTGGGATCAGTCCCACATTGGGCTCCTTGCTCAGCAGGGAGCCTGCTTTGCTTCGCCCTCTGCCTGCTGCTCCCCCTGCTTGTGTTTTCTCTCTGTCAAGTAAATAAATAAAATCTTAAAAAAAAAAAAAAAAAAGATAAAGGGTATCCAACCCAGTTGAAGGGTAAATGGGGGGTGGGGGGAGGGAGAAGGAAAGAACTGTTAAGAAAACAGAAGTCCTAACAGTGGCCTTTAGACTCATTAGGGAGTATGTCCTGAAATATCTGGAGCTAGGTGGGAAGGGTCCTAAGAAGATATCTTATGGAATAAGACTAAGAATAGAAGCTTATTCTTATAAGAATAATATTAACTATCTACAGAGCGCATACTACACACCAGACCCTAGGGTACAGATAAGAATAAGCTTGCCCTACTGAAGCCTTCAGGTTAGTGAAACGGACATACATTAAACAAGTACTTATACACAAAGAGCAAATTCTAATTGTGTTCAGGTCTACGAAGAAATTAAGACAGGGCCCAGAAAGTAACAGAGAAGCCTTGATTCAAGGATACATCGGTGAGAGCTCAGTGATGACAACAGAGAAAACATTTCTGGGGTTGGAATAACATGTGAAAGCTCAGAGGTGAGACTAAAACAAGAGTAGCAAACTCAAGACCCTTGCAGCCAAAGCCAGAGAGAAGTCTGGAAACCCAGGATGAGCAGCAAGTAGGCTTTCCACCCGAGGGGCAAGCTCTGCTAGGTGCCTCTAGGGCCCTACTAGTGGCTGTGCCAGGACTGGCAGAACCACAGGGAAGGAGAGACTCTTCTGCCACTTGCTAACTGACTGGATCCTTTCTCAGAGGACAAATACATCTGGGCATAAACCAGGTGCAGCCCAAAGGGAGGAAAGTAACAGATCACGTGGTTTGCTAAAGCCCTGTTTATCAGAGCTCGAAGGAAGGGTTGCAGCGGGGCATGAAGGGGGCTCAAAGGAGTTTGTTGCAGGGGTAAAGGGAAAAAGGAAGAAATCCTTAATTGGAACACAAGAAGGGCTTTTCAAACCATTCGGTTTCTTCTAGGCTCCAAGCACAGTGCTCTTCTTTCCACACATATTCACATCTCTCTTCTCAAGAATTTCCCTTGTGCCCACAGAGGAAGCCTCACCCGGACAAGCCATGATCCTGGGGTCCTTCTCCACTCTAAAACATGTGCCTCCTAATTATAGGCAGGCCCAGTGCTAAGCTCCCTACACATGTGACCTCATTCATAACAATGCTGGGGGGCACTATTATTATCCCTGTTGTGCACACAAGGAAACCACTTGGAGGTAAACTGACTTGCCCAAGTCATAAAGCCATCTTTAAAACAAAATCCATCTAACATGCCCTCTTCTGAGGCACCTCTGGTCACTGGGCCTTCCTCCCAGGCATTCCTGCCACACCTGCACACTGGGCCACTGCTCCTCCCTTCACAGGTCTCTGCAAGGGGAAGTTTTCTTCCCAGCACGGGCACATGGGCCCTGGACAATCCTTCTAGGCTGTCCCCACTGCAAATCTATACTCCAGGACATCCCACCTCTCATGAATGAGTCAGTAAGCACCCAATGCCAACTCAATTTCTTGTCTCCTCTCTCACCCCCTTGCTCTCCTCGTTCTCTTAACCCCATAGCACCCTCTTTTCAGAGAAATACCACAAACGCTGGATGCCGGAGTCTTTTCTACTTACTCCCAAACTTCTCCAATCTCCAATCCCCAGTCTGGCTAGAAAACCATGCTTTACTAACTCCAGATTTCCTCCTTTCCATACCAGGGTCTTCTCTCTCCAGACAATCATAGATCTACACTATATCCTCTTATTGTTAGTCATACCCTCTGGCTCTTGCTGCAGTTCCCTACTACACCCTGAGACCCCCAATCCCTGGGCACACAAGTAACTGTTTCTGGGGACCAAGGAGCCTTCTCGAGGAGGAGACACTCAGCCTCAGAAACTCCCCTCACTCCATCCTGAGGCTCCTAGCCAAGTCAACAGGTTTTCTTTCTCTTTCCATTCTATACTCTCCCCTCTCCCATATTTGCTAGACCACATATACATTCCTGTACTGGACACAAGATCCTCTGTCCCCCAGATACTCCACAACCTCAAACTCCACCAATTTGCTACCTGCCCCACCCCACCCCCAGCTACCTCTGTTCTTCAAACACTCCACACTGTTAGTCCAAGACCATTCAGCAGCAGCCCTCAGAACCCACCCAGCTCAAGACTTCTAGGTTCCCTACCCAGTGAAGCATCCTTCCCTCCCCTGCCTGCCTCCAGTGACTAGGGTTCCCTAAACCTCCTCTGGAAGTCAACCAGAAGGTCCCCAGATTTCCCAGCATCAAATGCCCAAGTTGGCCCTGCCTCAACGTTGGCCTTCCAGCCCTGGATCTGAGAGTCCCCCAGGTCATCCTCAGAGGTGGGTCCCTCACAGTCCAAAACATGGCAGTCTCCCACATTCCCTAAATGCTCACTAGCCAAATACCAGAGCACTCAGTCCATCAGATCCCCCTCTGGCCAGACACCAGCACTTCCACCTCACCAAGCCATCCCAGTACCAAACAATTCCCCATACCCCACCCAGCTCCAAACTCCAAGATCCTCTAGTCTCAAAACTCTCCCAGCCCTAAAAACACTGCTCCCGAAGCCAAGCCTATACGCTGGGTTTAGCAGAGCCCTCAAGCCCACCTCAAGCCCACTCAGCTACAAACCCTGAAATCGTCATTCCCAAGACCCTCCTCAGCCCCCGATTAGAAAGCCTCTTGTTCTTCCGACTCTTCGGCTCCAGAAGCCACGGCTTCCGGTCTCCGAGCAATAGGCTCCCGGAATCCTCTACACCCCCGGACCGTCCTCATCTCCGAAACCCAGAGCCCCCACTCCAGTATCTCCCCTGCCTCGAATGCCAGGGTCCACCCTCCAGTCGTCCCGAGGCCCACGGCCCTAGATCCTTTTCAGCGACGGGTAGCGGGATCCCCCAATCCTCAGGCCATCTCCCCGACCTTAGGCGCCGGACTCCGCGTCCCACAGCCCTTCCTCGGCCCGGACTCCGGGCTCCCCGACCCCCGCCCCGCGCACTCTCACAATGTCCGTCCGGCCCCGAGTAGCCGCCAGGCTCCGGGTGCGGCTGCAGCCCGGACGGCGGTGGCTGCGCGGTCCCCTCCAGCTCGGAGCCCCCCTCGGTCTCGACCTCCTCGTTGTTGTGCCCGGGTCGCCCCGGTTCGTCGTCGGCCTCGAGCTCCCGCTCGTCGTCGGGCTCCTCGGCCTCCAGCGCCGCCTGCAGCCGCTCAGCAAGCTCGGCCTTGAGGCCGCGAGTGTCCAGGCCGCGGCGCTGCAGCTCCTCGCGAAGTTCGTTCACCTTCAGACGGCGCACATCCATGGCCCGGGCCCCCGGGGCGGCCCCCGAGCCCGGCCCGGCCTCCCAGGGCTCTGTCCCCCTTAAACCTTTCCTGTCAGGAGGCGAAGGGGGAAAGGGGGGGGGCCCGCTCCAATGGCGGCGGCGGCTCAAAATGGCCGCCGCCGCCGCCTCCCCCTCCTCCGTGGTCCCATACGATGCAACACGGGTGCCAATTGGCCACCGCGTGGAGGCAACGGGCGCGGGCCTGGAGAGTCAGCCAATCAGAGCGCAGCTTTCAAAAGAACAGAAATGAAAGGGCTCAGGAGCAGCCAGGGAGGAAGCGTTGGCCTACGTCGCTGCCGCCGCCGGGGCGGAGGGCGGGAAAAGTCGGGAGGCGGAGCACGTGGTGATTGGGTAGCGCCCGCGCGCCCGCTCCCGTAGGGTCAAATGAAGAAAAAGGAGTAAAGACTTGGCCCAATCAGCGATGGGATTTCAGAATGAACCCCGTCCCGCCCCCCTCCCAAACACTCTCGGCCTTTCCTGCGCGGTCCTTTCATCAAACTGGGGTCTCCTGTAACACATACCCTGATTGGTCTAGATCTCCCGCCCCTAGAGGAGTCCAAGCGGGTAAAACCACTAGAACCAATCAAATGGAGGGTCGGCCGACCAACTCCCCCACCTCCTTTCACTGTCTTCTTTAAGAAACCGGAAAGATGAATTCCCGAAGGACCCGCCCCCTGCCGTTAGGGCGGTTTCAAAACAATCTGCCCACCAATCGCAATTATTGTTTTATCTCACTAAAGCTAGTACAGTTGAATCGCTTTAGGAAAAGCTAACCAGATTGGCGGTTCTTCAGCGGACGGCCTCAGAAACGTCGCTGTAAAGGGAGGGCGACGATATAAAGTAGATAAATTATCCTTAATCTGGAAGAAACTCAGTTACCTTTATGGAAAGGAACCTTTTGATTTCAGAGAGTACCGAAGGTTTGAAGATAGAGGCTAAGCTGACAACGGGAGAAAAGTTGTAAAGGAAACCGCACCCTCTTCCCTTTGATAGTTCATCTCAAAGGGGCGCCTCTTCCCACGATCATAGCTTCGCCGCCGTCTTTCTCTATGGTTCGTATCTTACGTGGACTGGGCGCTCTGCACGTGACCATAGAGCCTTCCCTTCCGGGACGACCTCCAGAAGTTCGCGGGTCTCTACCCCAAATCCTCTAAATAAACCGCTGTTCAGAGTTCTGGCTGTTTGGCGTCTGTACTGACAAGTTCAAACACACAGGTTCGTAGTTCAGCCTAACGCCACAAATGCAAACGCCACAGAGTTTCGCAATGTCTACCGCTGTACCACCTGTCGCCTCTAACTCAAAAGCCACGAAACTTCTGTAAGAGACACAATCGGGATACACAATGCAAACGCCCGCTGCCCGCTGGGCCATACCGTAAGCCCACAAAAAACACACACCGCCTCTACTTAGACAAAAACACGCAACACAAACAAATGGCCGTGAGTCAGGTCAGATGCATCAGTTAAGGGGATAATACACCAAACTGCAGCGCCGATGTGGCCACTAAGGTCCGCACAGGCAGGCGGCATCAAATGATAAAGACAAAGGACAGTTACGCTACAAGCTGACACGGCAGCCTCGACACACAGCACCCACTCAGAAACGGGGCAGACACTCACGTGGGCCCGGAGGTTCCAGTCCAGACACCCCGCCCCTCGCCCACGTCCGACTTCCTCTCTCCTCCCAGCTTCCCACAAGGATTTGTTCTAAAAAAGTTTGTGGCCCGGATTGAACTGTCCTCGGTTCTCAGGAGGCGCCACCGGGGGGCGTCCGGGCGCTGCCAACGGTTTCTCCATGTGCTGCCGGATCCACCCAGGAACGGGGCCCTCGATGCGTGCAAAGCACAGTGGGTTTGTCTTGGCAGGAATCCCTTTGTGGGCCCGTGATGACTGGAGGTGTTCTGTGCCTGTGTTTCTATATGAATCTGAACATTTGAGTCAGTCTGTGAGTACCTGCTGTACTCTGTGTGTCTCGGTGTTTACTCTTTGTAATCTGTGTTACTCTAGTTTATTGCTATTGCTGGTGAATATCTGCCTTTCATATGTTTGTAAATATGTTTGTATCTATATAGCTTTTCACGTCTGTTACTATATGTGTCTGAATTTCAGTGTCTTTCTTATTTGTGGCCAAGTATGCCTCAGTATGTCCTAATGGGTCTGTTAACTTTGGGGTGGGGAGGAGCGTGTCTCTGGCACCGAGTATCTAAGTGCCTGTTCCTCACTAAGGATTTCCGAGAGTCTGTGTATCTTTGTGTCTCGTGTCTTTTTGTCTACGTGTATGCTCATTTCTACCCTCTTCGTAAAGGGAGAACTCCTAGACCCCCACCAAACCCTTCTTTTTACTGATAGGGAAACGGAGCTGCCAGGGAGAGGGGCCACGTGACAGCTGAGTGGAAACAAGAGGAGACAGAAGTGTGGTTATAAAGTTTTATGTGATCTGAGCCCCTCCGGAGGTGCCAGAGTCCACACCTCTGTACAGGGGGCTTGAGGGATTGGCTCAGGGGGGCAGCATGGCCCAAAAGGAGAGAAATTGTCTCCTGGGGAAAGGAGGCATCCCCAATGCATTATTGCACAGGATTGAGGGGAGGCATGCCCCCACATGAGGGGAGGAGGAAGCAGAGGTGGCTCAAAAGGCAAGAGTCACACAGAAGAATACCATAAGATTAGAACCTTGGAATCATACCTTGGAATTCTAGACCTGTAGACCTTTAGAAACTGACAACGTTTGAATCATAGAACTACAGTGCCTAGGATTTTAAGATTTAGAACTGTGGATTCTTGGACCCTTAACTAAAATCCTAGAAAGGTGGACTGCAGCATAGGACCTAAATGTGTCCAACATTAGAAATGATTAGAACTTTGGTTATCTAGCTAGTCACAACTAACTGTAGTCTTATACCTTAGATGCTAAGGATCCAGAATCTTGGACCAATAGAGTCTAGAGCGTCTTGGAACATAGAACAGAACAACATTAGAATCTTAGAGTTTAATAATCTAGAATCTTGAAGCATATGGTCTAGAATTTTAGACACAGAATCTAGGTTCTTAGACTAAGTCTTAGAACATCCCATCTTAGAACATTAGACCTTCGAACCTCCATCTTTAGACTCTTAGAACTTTTGAATTGCAGATTCTAGAATCTTAGATCTTTACGATCCAGAATCTCATAATAAGAGCTTCAAGGATCATAAAGCCTTAGAACTTATAATAAACCACTATTAGAATCTTAGAACCTGAGAAGATAAAATCTTGAAGGCTTATGATGTAGTCTTATAGCCAGAAGATTTACAGTCTAAGAGGCTTAGAACTTCAAATTTTAGAACATTAGGCCTTAGAATCTCCGTGTCTAGAATTGCAGAATCTAGAATCGTATACTGTAAGGACTCAGAAACCCAGAAAAACAAAATCTAGAATCATAGAGCCTTGGATCCTAGAACTAGAATCTTAGAGCTTCAGAACCTAAAATCTTGCGGGCTGTATCAAGAATTCTAGAACCAGAAAAATCTCGAGCTGTGGACTCTCAGAGCCTTAGAATATAGGCCTTGCAAATTCCATGTCTGCAACCTTGGCACTTTAGAATTAGACACTTTGGGATTTTAGGTCCTTAGAGCCAAAGACTAATAGCATCTTTGAAACCTTGAACCTTTGCATCTAGACTCCTTAAACCTTAGAATCTAGAATCTTGGAATGTTAGACTTGGAAGGACCCTTAGGGATTGCAGCCCAACCCCTTCATTTTACACATGGGGACACCGAGGCATGGAGAAGAGAGAGGATCAGTCTGGGGGGGAAGTGCAGTAGGTAGGAAGAGAAGGCTGTAGTCGGGAGTGAGACCTGGAGTGGGGAAATAGTTGGGGGGAGACTCCCCCAGTGGCAGTGCCGAGCTTGGGTCCTGAGAGGGAGTCCCAGGTGGAGTGTCGTCTCAGGCTCCATCCTCCTGCCCTGGGGGAGCTGGGGAGCTCCTGTCGGCAGGCAGGGTGGGGCCAGGGGCTGTAGAAGGGCAGAGGACATAGCGTCCAGCGGGATGGACCTCAGCCGCAGTGAGACAGCTGCAGGAATCCTTAGGGTCAGGCTGGGTTGGGGGGTCAGCTCCTCCAGCAGCTCCAAGTGGTTCAGGATGACCCCCGCCCTCATCCATGTTGACATAGAGGATTTCATCGGGCTCCTGGGCAGGGGGCAGGGCCTTCAGCGTGTTCTCCAGATCTTCCCGAAGCTCTGAGAAACTCGGCCGGTCCCGGGGGTTTAGCTCCCAGCACCGGGACATCAGCGCATACCTAGGGCGGCAAAGTGAGGGGTGGGAGACTGAGGAGGAGCTCAGAAGGGGAGCATTCTGGGAGTCTGGGGACATTTCATGGAACTGGAAGGAACCATGAGCAGTTTGGGGGCTTCTATTGGGATTTGGGAATTCTCAAGAGTTTCCAAGGGGGGTCCTGGGACACTGGGGAGCTGGAAAGGGTCTTGGGGAAGTTCTCTGGGTATCGGGTGGTGTTCTAGTGAGGGTTTGCTACAGCAGACTTTGCCCTCAAAGCGCTGGATGAATGCTCTGCTCTCCTCTGTGCGCTGTGAGACAGCAAAGTTTGATAAGCTCTATCCTAAAGGATCCGGAGGACATCTCAGAGGAGACCCGTGAGTTTGGAGAAGCTCAAGATGGCAAACTGGAGGGCTGGCAGAGGGTCCTGGGTGTTGAAGAACATTGGGGGAAGTACAGGTGCTCAGGAGTCTGGGGTGAATTAGAATTTGGGGGAAGTGGGGGATCTCAGCATGGGTTCCTCAACAGTCTGAGGGATTCTCTGCAGCTTTTAGAGGGTTGGGGCCATGTGTGGGTGCTCAGGGTTTTGGAGTGAAATCTGGGATGGGGTGGGGGTGGGGTGGGGTCCTGAGGATCCTCACAGTCCATCCAGACAGCCCACAGGCTGCTTCAGCCGGTTTCCCTGGCACAGGTAGTCGTAAATCTCGCTGTTTTCCACTCCGGGATATGGGGTTTGGCCCCGTGTGGCAATCTCCCACATCGTCACCCCAAAGGACCACTGTGGGGAGTAGAGGGGAGAGAATTAGAGGGTTTCTCCTGCACAAAGACACCCCAAACACATGGGTTCATAAATACACCCACACGTATGTGCACACATGTCCACAGCGACTTTAGCAGGTGCCTCCTAGCTCTTCATAGCAACCCGGCGCAGGGACATGCTCCCAGAGATCACTTTTGTGCACATACAGACATGGTCATCATGCACACATCCATACACACTTCACAGACACATGGTCTCGTGTGTTGCCCTTCACACCCTGGCTGTACACACATATACATACTTACCACTGCCTCTCCCAACCTAAACTGTCCACGCGTTCCCCCGTATGAACCTGCCACCATGCACACGTGGACCTGTACATATTCCCAACATGTCCACACCACCATTCACAGATGCCCACCACACCCCCAGACATGCCTAACCCCTGTGGTCAGGCCCCTGTGCTGCCCCCCACTCCTGTCAGGGCGGCACCTACCACATCGCTCTTGCTGGTGTAGACACGGTCAGCCAGGCTCTCGATGGCGATCCATTTGACTGGCATCTTGGCGATGCGTCCCTGGCGGTAGTAGTCCCCATTGTAGATCTTCTTGGAGAGCCCAAAGTCCGCCACACACACAGACATGTTCTCATTCAGCCTGCCCAGATTGGGGAGAGGAATGGGGTGACCGCCCTGCCCCCTCCACCCAGAAGCCTGCCCTCACTCTCAGACGCGTCTCCATCCCCCGCTCTGGCTGTCCTCCTTGGGGGTGAGGATCTGTCAACCCCAGACCAAAGGGAAATGTGTCTCGTCTTGTTCCCTCCATGTGAAGTTCCATAAACACACCCATGTAACCATCACCCAGATTAAGAAACAGAACATTGTGGGACGTCACCTGAATAAGGAATACCACAGAGCAAAGGAAAAGAAGGAACTAACCAATATGTACAGAGATGTGGGCTAACCTCAAAAACATCACGCTGAGCGAAAGAAACCAGACGCAAAGGAGTACAAACTGCATGATTCCATTTACGTGACATTTAAAAACAGGGGACTCGAGTCCATAATAAGGGCTTTCCCCTTGGGGCAGTGACTGGGAAGTCCGTTAGGGTGCCTGCCAGGGCCTAGAAATGTTCTTTGTCTTGATCCAGTGCTGGTTGGTAGAGGTGGGTCTACAGACAAGCAAATATTCATTGAGCTGCACACCTAGGGTGTGTATGTAAAATATACATTGATTTTTTTTAAGTGTGAGAAAGAAAGAAACACATTACCAGTCCTCCTTCCTAGTCCTCCAAGGGAAGCCCCAATCTCCCTCCCTCCCTCCCTCCCTCCCTCCCTTCCTTCCTTTCAAGATTATTTATTTGGGGGGTGGCAGAGGGAGACAATCTTCAAGCAGACTCCCTGCTGAGCACAGAGCCAAAGTGGGATGCCGGGCTCAATCCCACCACCCATGAGATAGTGACCCAAGCCGAAACCATGAGTCGGACACTTTACCGACCGAGCCACTCAGGTACCCCCACAATCTTCACTCCTAACACGCATGGATTGCTTTTGCTCGCTTTTGTGCTTTATATAAATAGAAGATTCTCTAATTTTTGCATCTGAGTTTCTTGGGATTCTATTTTTTTAAGAATTGATGATTTCTAGCTAGGGGGATGGGCTTGGGCAGTGACCAATCAGAGCAGACCCTGGAGGCCCCTCCTGTGGCAGGAGTTAACCTTCAACTGCTGGGTCCAGGGAAGGTCAGAGAATCACGGCAGGGAGGCAGAGGGGTGATGCTTAGGCATCCAGGCTGGTGGCTGTGGAGGGGGTGGGAGGCTTGGGGTAGTGGCTAGTTGCCAACTAGGTGAGAAAGAATTTCAATTTTTTTTTCAAAGAACTTTCTTTTTTTCTTTTCCTTTTATTTGTTTATTTTTTAGGAGGTGGGGGAGGGGCAGTGGGAGAGAGAATCTTAAGCAATTCCACACCCAGTGCAGAGGCCAACACACGGCTCTGTCTCACGATCCTGAGATCATGACCTGAGCAGAAATCAAGAGTTGGACGCTTAACTGACTGAACCACCCAGGTGCCCCAAGAACTTTCTTTAAAAAAAAAAAAAAAGATTTTTAAAATTTATTTATTTATTAAGTAGGCTCCATGCCCAATGTGCAGCTTGAACTCATGACCCGAGATCAAGACTTACATGTTCTACTCACTGAGCCAGTGAGGTATCCCTTAAGATTTTTTTCAGTAATCTCTATATTCAACATTAGGCTCGAAATCACAACCTGGAGACCAAGAGTTGCACACTCCACTGACTGAGCCAACCAGGCACTCCTCGATATTTCAACTTAACAAAAAAAGCAACAGGTGCATTACACTGGATGGTCTACTCTGATTTTCAGTGCCATTGTTTCATAGGGGGCTTGCCTAGGATCAGCCCAAGTTGCAGAAGGAAAGGAATTTCCATTTCGACTGAGTCTATTGAAGCCTTTACATACATTTTCCAGTTAACAGGAAATACAGGGAACAGAGGAACAAGGCAAAAGCCACCTCAAGGAAACAGACACATATATGTCATTCCTACAAGACAACAGGCCTGGTCTCTTCCAAAAGAATATGCCGTAAAAATATAAAAGGGGGGGTGGCGCCTGGGTGGCTCAGTCAGTTACATGTCCGACTCAGTTTCGGCTCAGGTCATGATCTCAGGGTCCTGAGATCGAGCCCTGCCTTGAGCCCCTTGTAGGGCTCCACACTTAGCAGAGTCTGCTTATCCCTCTCCTGCCCCCTCTGCTCCTCCCCACCCTAACACGCATGCACACTCCCTTTCTCTCAGTGAATAAATAAAC
This sequence comes from Ursus maritimus, assembly GCF_017311325.1. Taxonomy (NCBI): domain Eukaryota; kingdom Metazoa; phylum Chordata; class Mammalia; order Carnivora; family Ursidae; genus Ursus; species Ursus maritimus. The sequence continues at coordinate 51,848,060 of NW_024424341.1, read as the reverse complement.
TCTTAAAAAAACAAAACAAAACCAAACGTGGTGGTGGGGGAGGCTATTCCAGATTAAAAAGGCCCAAAGGGACATAACAAACAAATGCATTGGGAGGACCTTGAATAGATTCTGATTTGGGGGGGAAAAACAGCCCTACAAGACATTTCGGAGGACAACTGAAGAATCTGAATATGGATTGGATGGATATGAAGTTATGTTGCAGAATTATGGTTAATCTTAGGTGTGACAACAGAACTGTAATCATTTACGTGTAAATCCTCATTCTTAGGAGATACCTACTGAAGGTTTAGGGGTCCGGTATCACCATCTTGGCAACTCAGTTTGAAGAGGTTGAGGAAAGAGAGAAAGACAGAGAAGAGAGAAGAAATATGGCATCATCCCCACCACGATGATGTATGGGTGTCCACTGCACAATGCTTTCAACCTTTCTGTGGGACTGGACTTTTTCCACATAAAGAATTGGAGGAAAATAAAGAAACGTTCATATCCCCAAGAGTCCTGCGAACGTTTACACGTCTTGAAGAAGATTCTGGTTCTCCAGCTCCAATATTGTAAGGAAATTAATAGTCAAAGCCTGTGTTTATAAATACATGCACCAACCCCACCTTAGTTTAATTCTGGCCTATTTTCTGGCATGTCTATTGGCAGGGCGGTGGGGGGGGGGTTCTGGTCCCCTTATTCAGTGTGGCCCCTTCCTAAGGGCAGCCCCAGGCAAGGCACTCAGCACAGAGGGGGAGAGAGATGAGGCTTCAATGTCCCCACTGTCATCGGTCATCTCTGCCCCTTTGCTCACCTCATGCCGCCCACTGAACCCACCCTCTTGCCACATCCAAATACCCCTCCAGGATCTCAGGTCCAGGCCCCCTTCCTCCAGGAAGGCTTCTCCAATCCCCTTGCTGACCTCTCTATCCCAGTCCTGAGTTCTGGTCTGTCTGAGGGGTATGTGTGTCTAGACCCCTGTCCCATCCTGGAAGGAGGGATGCGGTTCCCCTGAGGACGGGACGGGGCGGGCGGTAGGGGGGGTCGTCTGTGGAAGGCTCAGCACTCACATGCAGTTCCTGGCGGCCAGATCTCGGTGTATGAATCTCTTGGTACTCAGATACTCCATGCCACTGGCTATGTCTGCCATGAACTTCACCAGCATCTGAGTGGGCAGGAACTGGGGGCAAAGCAGGACGGAGTAGAGGTCAGCAGCCTCCCTGAGATCCATCCCTCCTTCCTCCCTCCCTCCTTCCCTTCCTGTGTGTGCCTATCTCTGCCCTGCAGTGGTTTCCCATGGCTCCAAGAATTAAACCCAACCTTTTTCCAACAAGGCCCTATATAATCCCCTCCAAGTTGATGTCCTACTGTCCTTGCCCTGGACGTGCGACCTACGCTCCAGCCAGGGGCCTCCTTTCTGGTTGTCAGACAGACTATACTTGTTCCCGCCTCTAAGCCTTTGTCTATGCTGTGCCCTCTGCCAGAACTGCTTCTCCCCAGATCACCCCACTTCCCGCCTTCAAGGTCACCTCCTCAGTAAAACCTCTGTCCACCCAAACTAACTGCCTGGCCTCTCTGTGGTTCATCTGACTCTGTTTCCTTCCTAGCACTTAAAGTTCTCTTGCTTATTTATTTGTTAACTTATTTATTGGCTGGTGCCTTCCCCGGCACACAGCTCCACGAGAGCTCCATGGTCTTCCCAGTGTCTGAGCGGTGCTGGGTACCTGACAGGTACTCCATTAATACCTGTGAACCAGACAAGTAAATGTCCCTCACCACTGGCTGGTCGCCGAGCCGGGAATAGAGAAGGAAACTGTGCAGGTCTCCATGTTTCATGAAAGGTAAGATGACCACAGGTGCCGGGAAGCCCTCTCGTTCGGAACCCTGGAAACAGACGCCTGAACCCCCCGCCCCAGGCAGCCCTGTCACTCCAGTTGGGCAGGAGGGGAAGCCATCCCCTCCCTCAGCTATGTCTCTCCCTCCCCCTCAAATCTAGCTTCCAAATTTTGGGGGGTGGGGGGTGGGTGGCAAGGACGAAGCTTCAGAGAAGCCATTTCCAGCACTGTTCCCAGGGAAGTTTCCAGAGCCCTCCTGGGGACCTCAGCTATTTCTGGGAAAGGTCAGAGGTCACATTCCAAGCTGAGGGAAAGAAGGAGGGGGGAGCTTGCTGACTCTGAGGGAGGGGGGAGCAGGGAGCCTGGCGGTTTGATCTTCCCAGGGCTGGAGGGAGGGGTCTTCCTTCTGGAGTGGCCTCCACGGAGCCTGTAGATGCCTTAAACCTGCCCCTCCCTCACCAATGAGCCTCATGACGTTGGGGTGGTCAAATTCCTTCATGCAGACGGCTTCACTCAGGAAATCCTCCAGCTCCGACCTTGTACAGATAGCAACTTGGGGGAGAGAGGAAGATGGATAAGGAGGAGGGGAGGGGAGGGAGGACTCTTTCTCTCCTCTCCTTCATCATCATCTTCATCAAACATGATTACTAAGTACCTGGTGCTGCACTCAGCACTTTATATAGACATTAACTCATTAACTCTGAGGGGCAACTCTTATTCTCCCCGATTTAATGATGGGGAAACCAAGGCACGGAATGATTAAGGAATCTGCCTAAGGACACACACAGCTGGCAGTGGAAGAGGCAGAAGTGAAAGCCAGGTGGGCCGGCTCTGAGGTCCCCATGTGAGGCTGCTTCCCTGGGGATCCATACGATTACTCCCTTTTTACAACTGGAGACACTGGCTCATAGGGGCAAAGCAGCTCACCCAAGATCACACAGCTGGGACTCAAACCTAGGTGAAGAGCATAATCTGGTGCGTAATCTGGTACGTAAGAAGTGCTCAATAATGAATGAATGGAAGACACTGATGACTCTATAACCCAAGCTTTTAGCCCCAGTGATTAAGAAAGCATCCTTCTTCCCTCACCACCAGCCAGAGCCTGACCCTCAATGCCTCTTCCCTGTATGGAAAGGACTTGGCCCTGGACTTCCTGTGCTGTGTGAGCCTGGTCTGGCTCCTACCCTCTCTGACCATGTAAATAATATAGTCGCAGTCCACATTAATTGCACATACTACATAACACCTCCAGCATTAAGTGCTTTGGCTCACCCCAGGAGGCAAGGATATTATGATCTTTTTTTTTTTCCAGATGAAGAAACTCAGCTCAGAGAGGGAGGGTCACTTGCCTGAGATCACACAGCTGGTTAATGTGGAGGCCAAGTGTGCCTCATTCCAGACCTTCCCCTGTTCTCTTAGGAGGCCGGTCCCCCAAAACTACATTTCCCAGGCTCCCTTTCATACCATTTTCCTGTTGGAGTTCGCCAATGGGAAGCACTGATGGGAGACAGGCAGGTGGGTGGGCAGAGAGGGAGAAGTTGGGGTATTTAACCTTGTCCCTTACTGCTTCCAGCATTGCCTTGATGGTGGCTGTGTGTTTCAAGCTCCCACAAGGCAGTCTCCAAATCTGCAATTCCAAATCCCACCCTGGCCGTGGGCTCTGGTGACATCACTTCCTCCCTCTGCCCTTTAGGCTTTGGGGTGGAAGTAAGGTACTGCTACTACTAATCTCCAGCCTCACTGCTCCCAGTTGTTCCTGTGCCTTTGTAGTAAACCTCCCCCTATTAAATTCCTTCTGTCGAAGTACCGAGCATGGACTCCACTTCCTGTCTGGAAACCCTGAGATTCTGTGGCAGGGCTAATTTGCTACTCGCTTTTCTGCTCTTCTGCCTTGTTAGGGACATAGGGAAAAAGCCTAGGGTTAGAGGTTGGGGGTCCCATCTGTGCGGACATGTAAGCACAGACTCACTCTTCATTGTCTTCACGGCCACCTTGAGGATGGAGTCATCCTGGTTGAGCTGGCCCTCCATCACTGCTCCAAATTCTCCTGTAGGGGACCGGAGGGAGACATTGACCTCAGAGGGGCTTTTGGGGACTGCATTTCCTGTGACTGGGTATGGGTGGGGAAGTGAAAGACTTCATGGTTCAGGGGAATGTGCGCATGGGGAACTCACCTTCTCCCAGCGTCTTCCCCAGGGCCACCTTATGCCGGTCCACCATCACATCCCGAAGCTTCTCCTTCAGCTCTTCACTGATGCCCAGGCTGTTCACTGCATGGGGGGTGGGAGTGGACAGAGCCGTGGAGCAGGGCTGACACTCAGGAGACATTTGGATGTCAAGAGGGATGTGCCCATTGTTAAAATACTGAAATACTTCTGAATTCAAAACCAGCTACTGCCCTGAGCACACATCCCACCCTAGCTCCTCCTCTAGGCTCCCTGAATCTTCTCCCAAAACAGCAGCTAAAGGGTTAGAGCCGGGCATATAATCTTGCACCACTGGGCGCCCTAATTGGTCAGTGTTCTGCCATACCAGTTGCTAAAAATATTTCTTAACTTTTTATTGAATTATAATCTGCACAAATCATAAGGGAGCAGCTCGGTGATTTCTTTCTGAGAGAGAGAGAGGGAGCGCACACTCCCATGTGCGAGATTGGGAGGAGGGCCAGAGAGAGAGGGAGAGAGAGAATCCCAAGCCGACTCCCTGCTGAGCGAAGAGCCTGACATGGGGCTCAGTCTCACAGTTCTGAGATCATGACTTGAGCTGAAATCAAGAGTTGATTGCTTAACTAACACAGCCACCCAGGTGCCCCCCCTTACTTTTTAAAAAGATTTATTTATTCTACAGAGAGTGCGCACTTGAGCGGGGCAGGGAGGGGCAGGGGGAGAGACTCTTCAAGCAGACTCCTTGCTGAGTAGGGATTTCCCCATGTAGGGCTTGATCTCACAACTCATGAGATCATGACCTGAGCCGGAACCAAGAGTTGGACACCAACCCCGACGGAGCCGCCCAGCGCCCCAGCTGAGTGGATTTCTACAAAGCAAACACAACAGTGTAACCAGCACCCAGGTCAAGAACAGATCATGACCTGTCCTCTCAAGACTGGCCACCTTCCTGATTTCTCTTACCATAGATTGGCCTTCCCTGCTTGGGGATATTATCATCAATGTGGAATCCCATACTATGTTCTCTTTTGTGTCTGGTTTCTTTCACTCAACACCGTGTCTCTGAGACGGCTGTAATGTAGTTGTTGTGCATGGTTGTAATTTATTCTCATTGCTCTATAGCAACAGTTCTCAAACTTACCGGGACCCCTTCACGTTCTTAAAATTACTGAGGACGGCAAAGAGCTTTCGTTCAGGGGGCTTATACAGACCGACACGGACTGTAGTCAAAATTAAAGTGGATAGATTTTTCAAACACAAGAATAAACAGCCACATGTTCATCGACCAACAGAGTGGTGACATCATCACGTATTAGAGAGCTTCTGGAAAACTCCACGGAACACGTGTGGGAGAACGAGAGTGTAAAAGGGCAAATAACATCTTGGAATTGTTATGAAAATAGTTTTGACCTCATGGACCCCCTGCAGAGGGTCTCAGGGACCCCCAGGGACCCGGATCACACTCTGAGGACCGCTGGTGCACGTTACTCCACTGGAACGCCATGACCTCCTTGCTTCCTATTCTTGCTCCTCTTAAATAAATGTCTTTCCCAGCCCCTTCCGATATCTCCCTGGGGCCCCGGCAGCCTTCTCACGGTGTGCTGGGGAGAGACATCACTCTGTCCCTTTCCTCTCTGGATTTAAGTTTCCCCAGCTGGAAAGATGAATAGATTTGACGAGGTGGCCTTGGAGGTCCCTTCATAGCTGGGACCCTCCATAACTCCACAGTCTCACCAAGAGTCTAGAGGTCTAAGGACCTTGGGTTTTCAAGATCTGAAGGGTCTATAGTATTGAGCCTGTGATTGTTTCGGCCAGGAGCAACTCTACCTCTCTAACATTCTATAATTCGAAGAGGCAGTTCAGAGGATGGACTTCAGAGCAAAATGACCTGATTTTGAAACCCAGTTGTCCAACTTGCAAGCTGTGTGGCCTTGAGGAAGTTACTTAACCACTCTGTGCCACAGCTTCCTCATTTACGAAGTGTGTGTGGGGGGGAGTGACGCACCTACCTCATTGGGTTGTCGTGAGGATTCAATTAAATGACATTTTAGCACCTGTCACATAGGAAGTGCTAGGGTTGGCTGTCATCACTGGCTTCACAATCATCCTACCATCTTCGTCCTTTTCATCACCATCATTGTCATATTTACCATCATCATCATTACATTGTTCTAGGATCCTGTGGCTCTGTGGTTTGGTTTTTCTATGATTTTTTTTGTCTAAGGCCCTATTATTCTAAGGGTCTGTGTGGTTTCACAGTTCCGTTGTTCTTAGGGTCTGTGGTTCTAATGTCCTAGCATTCCAAGATCTTTGGAAACTTTTGGTTCACACATTGACAAAAGCCCAGCAGGCCCCAATCTCTATACTCGTTATCCCCCCACCAGGGCGGGGAGGTGTGGGGTTCACTTACAGGTGGCTTCAGTGGTCCGGCGGCTGTAAGACTTGCGAACACGGTACCTGACCACCAGCTCACCCCTCTCCACTGTTGGTTCAAACACCTCTCTGGGGGGAATGGGCAGGAGGTGAGGGCAGGGCAGAACCAGGTGCAACCCCCTCCTTCTGACAGCAGTGAAAGTGAACACCACCCTAACCCCATGCCCTGCCCACACTCCCCTCCAGAATTTAGCTGATCATGTCTTGGACTTCTAAGCTCTGCCTTCCATTCATTACCCACACCCTTGATCTCATTCTGATTCTTGGTAATCTCTTGTCCCACACCAGCCTCCTCACGGTCTCCCTGACTCCAGCCTCTCCATCCCAGGGCACACTCGCCTCCCTACTCACGTAGTTCCAACTCACCCATAGCGGGTCTCCTTCTTCCGCCGGTGGACGAGGAACAGGGCCAAGATGAGGACACAACCAGCGGCCACAACTGCTCCCAGCAGTACGTACCACCAGGGCCATGAGAAGGCAGGGGCTGGGGGCTCACTCACTGTCGGGGGGTATGGTACACAGGTCATGGAGGAAGCCCTGGATCCTCCTCCCCGGGCCCCAAAGATGTGATGTTGGAGGGAGACAGATGTGAAATAGATAATGAGGCATGTGGTAGGGTGCATTCCCTTATCCAAGGAGATGGACTTGGGTGTGGAAAACAGGTGAGCGGGGGAGAGAATGTGTGGAGCATAGGATGGGTGTGTGGGGTGTGTGCAAGGAGTATGAGGCTTTTGGACAAATGGCCAAGGAATGGTCTTGAGTGTGCACGGACAATGGAGGGGTTTCCATAAAGCGAAGGATGGGAGGGAAATACATGTGCAAAGAAAGGTGCACAGAATGTCAGAGGAGTGTTGGAGGAATTTGGGGTATGTGAGTGAGGACTAGTCAAGGAGTTTTATTTGTTATTTAATTAATTAATTAATTAATTAATTTTTTAAAGACTTTATCCATTTGAGATTGAGTGAGAGAGCGAAAGAGTGAGCACATGAGTAGTGGGGAGGGGCAGAGGGAGAGGGAGAAGCAGGCTCCCTGCTGAGCAGGGACTGATGCAGGACCCGATCCCAGGACCCTGAGATCATGACCTGAGCCGAGGGCAGATGCCCAAACGACCGAGCCACCCAGGCGCCCACGGAGTTTTAGATACAAGTAGTGAGCAGTGATTTCTAAGGATGTAACTCTAGTGTGAGAGGAGTGTGGACACAGGATGAGCTGAAATGGTGTGTAAAAAGGGGGGAATGGATACGTGCTGAGTGTACCAGGAGTTTGGTGTGGGGCTGTGCAGAGTGGGAATGGGTTAGGATTGGTGAAGGGTGAGGAGTGTCAATGGGTACACAAGGAGAACTCAAGCGTGTGTGATAGTGTGGACCCAAATTTCCCAGTATTTGCAATGTGGGATGTATGGTGAAGGTGTGAAAATTGTGCGCTTTGTGAATGAGACTTGTGGGTGTGCACTGGGTTTGGGAAGCATGGGTGAGGAACATAGGATTGTAATAGGATGAAAGGGAAAGGAGGCTGGGATTAGTGTGGAAAGGGTACGCAAAGAAAGGCAGGAAGGCACGTAAGGGGTACTTGACGGTAGTAGGTTTAGTTACAAGAGGTGAGCTGTAATAGTACTATGAGGATACAGTGGGTGTAGAAGGAACGTTTGAGAATTGCTGGAGAAATATTTGAGAGGGATGGATTTGTGGGGTATAACTCATCTGTCTGCCCATCCATCCATCCATCCATCCATCCATCCATCCATCTACCATTCATTGAGTACCTACGATGTATGGGGCCACTCCAGGCAACACCATCAAGGACCGCACAAACCCAAGAATTAGAAGATTAGAGTGATGAGTTTGAGAAACATGAAAGCAATGGCAATGGGTATGTTTGTGGTGATGGGGTCCTCAATGGGCGCTGAGCGAAAGGAGGGAGGAGAGAGGGTGAGAAGCCTTACCCAGCTGGTGGACTGGTTGTCCTTGTCCTGTGAGGAGAAAGGACAGAAGCAGGACATGCTCAGAGAGGTAAGACTGGTGTGACATGGGTGAGGCTCTCAGTAAGATTTCGGGTGGGAAAAGAGCCTGGATTGGGGTAAGTAACACTGAAAGGTACAGGGAGCGAGTAGGGGTATCTGGGCGAGACAGGGTCCTTGCGAACTGGTTGCAGGGGGCTGAGCAGGACTGTGGAGTTACCTGGGCGCCAGGGCTCTAGGGGCACAGGGAGGCTCCAGGGTCCATCCCCAGCAGCAGTGTAGGCTGCCACACACACCGTCAGGTTGGGCACAGTCCTGTCCCCCCGCAGCTCCAGGGTCACCTCTCTTTTTAGCCCTATGTCCATGAGCACCTAGGACATCCGGATGGAGCATCAGGGTAGAGCTCCCACCCCCCGCCCCTAAGTCTTAAGACTTCACCCTTGGCCTCCAAGTCCCCATCTTTCGCAAGCCCCCTCCTCCCCCACAGCCCCTCCCCCTACCTTCTCCTACCCTTCATCCCTCACCATCACCCCTACCTCCATTCTCCATTCCCATGCCCACTCCACAATCAGCTCCACTGGTACTGGCACTACCCCAACCCGCACCACTGTCCTGTCCGCTCTGCCATCTCCTCCCCATCTCTCTCCTCCCAGCCATTCCTCCCCAGCCCCGCCAGCAGCACCCACCTCGGGGGTGTCCTGGCCTCGATAGGCCAGCCGGTACCCCAACAGGGTGCCCTGCAGGGGCGCCCTTGGCTCCTGCCAACGCACGAGGGCTTGGCTCCCATTCCGCATGGCGCTAACGTTCTCGGGGGGGCCCAAGGGCACTGGAGGACAGGAAAGAGGGGAAGCTGGCACCCCCACCTCTTCCTGACCCCCTCCCCTGTTCCCAGGAAGTGGGACCAATGTGCAAAGGGCATGCGCGTGGGCAACTCGTGAAGGCCTCCCATGAGAGGAAGCACAGGGAAGAGGTCTGGGAGAAATGCCAGTGGGCCATGCTGAGGAGTCAGGGGCTGGGTGGGAAGGACTGAGGCCACATGGGGTAAATGGGTGACAGGAGATGCTGGAGGTGGCACTGATGCGAGCAGCGAGTGACATCTGCCTCACACCAGCCCCTTCTTACCTCCCTCTGGTGTCTCCACAGGGAGCCAGTGGGTCCAGGGTGAGGGGCCCTGGCTACTGGTACAGGCCAGCCGGATGTGGTAAGGAGTGTGAGGATGGAGACTGCCCAGCCGAAGTCGGTGAGGGGGAACAGACGCTTGCAAGGTGAGAGGCTCCTCTGGGGGGTCTGGTTCTCCCAGCCGGGCGCCCACCCCATCGTCTGACAGCACAGCCTGGGGAGAGGGAAGGGGTGTGAGGACAGGACAGACACGAAATCTCAAGAGGGGTCACACAAGTCGGTAGTGGTGGTCCCAGTGTGATGACACAACTTTGCAAGGGTGTGTGTGTGTGCGTGTGTGCGTGTGTGTGTGAGTTCCATGCTGGTGTAACACGGGCACCTGCATTTGCAAAGTGAGAAGACTACCCAGTTCCATGAAGTGGCTCTGTCATCACTCGCTAAAGCCACCTTTGGCAAGACTTTCCCTCTCTGAGCCTCAGTTTCCTCATCTGGAACATGGGGGCTTGGAGGAGCGAGTGCCTTCCCGGGCTGCCTAAAGCCCTGAATGTAGGACAAACTGTACAGCACATGGCAGGTGGTCAGCGACGATGACAATGACATTCAACCACAGGCAAAAGCAATATCCTACAAGAGAAGTCAGAAGAGTGGGGACCTCTGGAGGCTCAGGGATCCTTGCGGGGAGCTGGTGGGTGGTGATCTGGAAGGTGGTGACATGGGCGAATATTCGTGTTTAACTATCTAGGTATACACCAAAGATTATGCCCATTATGTTTACCTTAATAAAAAAGAAAAATCCTTTACACATCTGAACTCATTTGACCCTGACCTCAGCCCTGTACGTGGGTACCGTGTGCATCCCCACTTACAGAGGATGACAGTGAGTCTTGGAGAAATGGAATCATTTGCCCAAGGTCACCCGCATGTCACTGATGAAGCTGGGAACTAGACCCCAACCTGTCTTCAAAACTTGTGCTTTGGGGCGTCTGGGTGGCTCAGTCGGTCAAGTGTCTGCCTTTGGCTCAGGTCATGATCTCAGGGTCTTGGAATCAAACCCCATGTAGGGCTCCACACTCAGCGGGCTGCCTGCTTCTCCCTCTCCCTCTCCTTCTGCCCCTCCCCCTGCTTGTGCTTACTCTCCCTCTCTCTCTCCCAAATAAATTAAAATTTTAAAATAAATAAGAACATCGGCGATAGTAACAATACGTCTCCTCTGTCCAGAGGCAGCAGAGCTTGCTAAGCATAGACGCTGGATCTGGAGTTCAGATCTAGCCTCCACCAGCCCCTAGCACTGTGCCTTAGTTTCCTCATCTGTAAAATGGGATAACAACAATGGCTCCCTAGCTTGCAAGATTGATTGAATTGATGCTTGTAAGCATTTAGAGGAGGCTGTGCACACTGAGTGTTTATTGTTATTATTGTGCGTGTGTGTGTGTGTGAGAGAGAGAGAGAGAGAGAGAGGTCGCCGGGCTACCAGTGTCAAACTCTGCACGCCCTATTCAGCGTCCCAAGTTGGGATGCTCGCCTGGTCCCCGGGAGTAGCACGATCAGCATGGCAGGGGCCACAGCAGGGGAAGACATCTGTACAGCCTTGCCACACAGAACCACAAACCCTCTACGGCCACACCATCACAGCCCCACACCGCAAGGAGGCTGCCATCCCCCCTCCCCTGATGGGGAGCAACCAGGGGACCCATCCACACTGACACACCTAGTGTTCGGAGGGAGTTTATTGCTCACTGGTGGGGACCCAAGATTCTTTGGGTCGTTTGGATCATTTGCTGTGTGACCTAGAGTAAGTATCTTTACTTCTCTGAGTCTCTGTTCCTATCTCTGGAAAATGGGCATCCAAGAGTTCCTATCTGGTAGGCTGTGAGGCTTAATGACACCCCGCACGTAAGCCGGTTTGCATAGGCTATTCACGGCTAACATTTCTTGAGTGCCGACCGTGTCCAGCACCCTGGCAAGTGCAATCCTGATGAACTCACGGACTTTTTACCACTACTCTCTGAGGTCAGTTTCTTTTTTCATTCCCATTTTACAGATGAAGGAAACCGAGGCCCAGAGAGGTTCAGCAGCTTGCCCAAAGTCACACAGACCCTGTGGGGAGAGGATCCCACCACGAGGCCTGGAAGGAGGTGGGCAGATAGTGGGTAACAGGATGGGGGGGGAAGCTGTCCCATGCCTGCTCTCTGACCTGCTGTGACAGATGGGAAGGGGAACCTCTGCTGGGACAAAGGGGACACAACAGGGACATAGGTCCAGACAGTCAGCCTCCTGGTGCCCACTCCCACTTCTCTTTTCCCTGTGACCCTCCCCTTCGAACCCTCCTGCCCCAGGCCAGGCACAGCAGGAAGTGAGCCCTGGAGAAGGAAGAGGACACACTTCTGCTTTTCTTTGACACTGGACGCGCGTGGGTGGGGTTACAACAGATGCCTGACCTGGCATTTGAGGGTCTCCCAAGTGGGCCCAGTCTTGGGGATTGAATCAGTTTTATCCTTTTAAGCTAATGGGGAAGGCAGGCCACTTCCCCTCTCTGGGCCTCAGTTCCTTACCTTGAAAACGGGAAGATTAGCAGATTACTTTCTAGGGTTAAAATGACAAGTGGGTGAGATAAAGTCCAGGGCACGTAACTGCAAGAAAGACAGCTCTTATTTCATCAAACGCTGGCTCTGAATGGTCTCTAAGGAGGGGAAGGGGGCTGTTTGGGTTTGAGGAGACAAGGGTTCGAATCCCACCTCGGCCACTTCCGGGCTGTGATCTTGGCCAGCCAAGTTGTTTACTCTAAGCCTTAGCGTCTCCATCTGCAAAGCGGGTGTCTCCACAGACCCTGCTCCATAAACGCACAAGGGGGTGTGCAGAAAGCCACAACACAAGGCCCATGACGCTCCAGAAAAGTTGGTCATTACTAATTACTGTCATCTGTCGTGGCAGGAGCTGTCCCACCCTCACTCCCACTTCCAAATCTCAAAGAACTCCAGGCCAGAACGGGGTCTCGTATTCAGAGAACTGTGTTTGTTTTTCATCTGGAGCATTTCAGTTCTCCTCCAGCAAACGTGTTGTACTCTAGGTCTGACCCTGTGCTGGGCAATGGTGAGGACCCAGTGGTGACTGAGACAGGCCAGGACCAGGCCTCCCAGAGCTCCCAGTCCAGTGGGGAAACAGACTCACCCCCAGACAGTGACAACCCAGAGTGATCAGGGCTGGGATGGGAGAAGCCCAGGGCTGTGGGCATCCGGTGGTGACAGACATGGCTCTGAGCCCTGCTGTCTCGGGCTTCCCAGTCTGGCCAGAGTCAATATTACTAATACGAAAAAAATAAAAATAAAAATAAAAATAAAACAGCTGATAGTTTATTATGCACTTCCTATGTTCCTAATACTGTTCTAAGTTTGCTCCTTGCCCTCACTCATTGAATTCTTACAACACGCCTATCTGCCCATTTTACAGATGAGAGAACTGAGGTCCAGTGAAGTTAAGTCACAGGTCCAAGCTCCTGCCGCCACTGCTGGTGGAGTCAGGATTTGAAGCCAGGACATCTGGTGTAACTGGAGGCTCTACTGTCTCTCAGCACACGAATGGCTGGCAAGGGCTGGTTTCCCAGGGAGGGGCTGGGGGCTTATGTGTGGTGGAGGGAGTGCCGAGCAGAATCTGAGGTCTCACCTGCAGGGTGCAGTGTGTGAGGGGGTAGATGCCGCTCAGGCCTGGGGTCCAAGCCACCTCCAGCTCTGTGGGCTGGCGGGAAACCAGGTGGAGGTCGCGGGGCCGCTGGGGGAGCACTGCAGAGAGATGAGGGGAGGGACTGACCCTGGGGGGCCTTTGCCCAAAGCTCCCCTCCACCCTCCTGTCCACTATCCCAGCTCTGACCTTTGGCCCAGACCCCACACCCTCTGACCCCACCCCAGCTCCCTTTCCTGTCACCTGTGATGGTGGCCGTGCGGGATGTGGTGACCCCCTTGGCGTTATGGGCTTCACAGGAGAAAGAAGACGTCTTGTTCAAGCCTGGGGAGTCATCGAAGGAGAGGCCCAGTGTCAGAGAGAGGAAGGAGGGTTTCCCAGGCCATGCTGGGCCACCTCCTACCATGCCGTGCCTGACAGTCAGTGTAGCCCACAAGGGCACCTGCTTGAAGGGCGGGGAAGGGATGAGTTGGGAATACAGGCCTCCATCCCCAGACCAAGGACAGGCTGGTGGCCTCTGTCCTAAGGTCCCACCACAGAGACACACATACATGCATTCACACACGGGCACAAACATAGATAGAGACACACATGCACATATACACACTCACACACAGACACACACACCTACACACAGAGACACACGTATGCTCACACAGACAATACTCAGGAACACACATGCCAAACACACATACTCATACGTGTATGCAGACAGACACACCAGGCACATACACCAACACACAGTTATACACACACATACAAAAGCACACATACTCATACCTAGACACACGCCAACACACACACAGACACATTCACACACACACAATCACATACTTGCACAAACACAGACAGATCACACTGAGTCGTACAGACACACATAGAGGCATGTATCCCTGGTAGACACACACTTAAGAAACAGGCCCTCATGGGTGTGTGTAAGGTTACAGGTGTTCACTCATTCATAAACTCTAAGCTCAGCTCCTACCGACCCCCGTTGTCCTCCAGATGTTTCTGGAACACAGGCAGCAGACACGTTCCCATCTCGGGAACTTTGATTTCTGTTCCGTCTGTCTTTCCACAGATGTGCATGTGGCTCCCTCCCGCCCTCCTTCACATCTGGGACTCAGATCCCACCTCTTCCGCCAACTGTCCCCGGCTGCCCCGTTCAGAGCTGGGACCTCACGTCCGTATCTAGCCTCTCCCCAGTTTTACTTTTCTTCTTCCGCTCTACTCATCGCAACACACTTTACCTATTACCTGTATGTCCTGCTCACTGTCAACTCTGCCATATATCAGCTCCAGGAGGACTGGGCTTTCTGTCTGTTAGGTCCCCTGCTGTGTGCCCCCAGGCCCACGATGGCCTTGCACACAGTAGGTGCTCCATAAATGCTTGTTGAATGAGTGAATGACTTTATGTGTGTGCCCTTGTGTACCTCCGAGTGTTTCTGGGTATGTTTGTAGAAATAGGAGCCTGGGTAATTCCATGGGTAAGTGACTTAATATGTGTCTGTTTTTTTTTTTTTTTTTAAGATTTTATTTATTTATTTGAGAGAGAGAGCATGAGCAGGGGGAGAGGGAGAAGCAGGCTCCCTCAGGGAGCCCCAAGTGGGGCTCCATCCCAGGACCCCGGGGTCATGACCTGAGATGAAGGCAGTCGCTTCACCGACTGAGCCACCCTGGCGCCCCACCCTGGCGCCCCACCCCGGCGCCCCAATATGTGTCTCGAGTAACTGTTTCTGGGTGTCTGGGGGTGGATTGCTTCCCCTCCCCAGTGTGGCGGTGGTGGGGACACAGGCAGACACACACATGCACAAAGACGCAAGCAGAGAGACAAACACGAGACACAGACAGACAAACACAGACATACACAGCACACGCAGCTATAGGACATCCCAGGAATGCACGCACAGGGAAATACAGACACACGCACAGTGCGCGGGGACAGGGTGTGAGAGGACCAAGTCCTGAGTCTGCACTTGTGACCGCAGTCCTGTGTGTGTGTATGGATGTCGCAGGCTTGTGTGCATCTCCTTGCTCGGTCGGTGTGTGTGTGTGAGCGCGGGCGCGCCTGTGTTCCCACCACCACCACCATCTACCCGCAGACACAAAGTTTCCTTTTCTCAGTCGGCAGAGGGAGTGGAATGAGGGAAAGTCGGCCCAGGCCGGAAGGGGGTGGGCAGGGAAGCTTCCCAGCGCCGCTGCCCAGGCGGCAGCTCCCAGCCAAGGTCAGGTGCCCGGCCGCAGCCCCCGCCGGCGGGGGAGGGGCAGGACAGCCCCGGGCCGGCTGCCGGAGGGGGCGGGGAGCCTGGGTCCGGTCCAGCCACCTGGCACGTGGGGGCCCGCCAGGGTCACCGCGCGGGGGCTGGCGCTGCCCGCCCGAGGAGCCCCGGGGCGGGAGGGAGTTCTGGAGCCGGGTCCTGTTCCGACCGCAGCATTCCTGCCCCCGCGTGAGTCACCGGGGCGCCCCCCTCCCGCTCTGGCACTTCCGGCAGCGACCGGGGGGCGCACGGCCCGGGATCCCCCTTTCTCGGCCTCAGCGCGCACCCTGAAGACGAAGAGAGCAGGGATGGAGGGGCCTGGGACCCCCCCCCCCTTCAGCGGGCTCTCCCTCCGAGACTGGAGCGGGCCCACTCCAGATGTGCTTTCAAGATGCACTGTCCCGCTCCCTCTCCTCTCCCGCTCCTCCTCCCCACACCCCCGCGCTTTTTCCAAGGGAATCAGAGGGATGGAAAGAGAGGGGGCACGCCCTGAGTCAGATCGAGGGACAGACACACACAAACGGACAAAATTCCTTGACACAGCACCTCCCCCCACCCTCGCGCGCGCACACAATGAATCACACTTAACATACAGGGGCCGTTACTGGCACAAAAACAGAAAACCGGGCACTGGCTAAGCTACATTAAGGGCTGATGTCACAAACACGCAGGGACACCAGTACCCACCCGGTGACTCGCGGGTATCTACACAGGGGCTGACATTGACGTACATACACAAAGAAACACAAGTATATCCACAAACATGAAGGCACAATCTACCATAGGTACGTTGACTGCAAACACCTAGCAACGCAACATCCTGCCAAACACACAAACCTGCAGGCTGAAACACACACAGCGAGCAACACACAGACGTGGAAGTCGAAGTGGTCCAGCAGATACACACGGGGACAGGAATAAGGTTCATGCTGACTGGCTTGCAAACCAATACAGCCACTCCTTCAAGCACAGCTGGACACTCAGGTTGCTTCGGACACAGTTACGGAGAAGCAGACTATACAAAAACACACGCTTGCGTAAACACTGGCGCAGACACACAGCTGCCGTGTGCACAGAGGGGGCACAGACACACACATACACACTGGTTGGTAAGTTTATCTACCAAGAGACAATCAGGGCTGAGGCTGATACGTGGGGAGACCGGACAGAAGCAGAGCGAGTCGTTACTGCCTGCTGTGAATCTCTCTCTCTCTCTCTCTCTCTCACACACACACACACACACACACACACACACACGCAGATACGGGGTCCCTGCGAGCGTCACACACCAGCACACTCACCTTGGGACCTATACGTGGAAACCACGGACACACGCATGGACACAGACAAATACACAGGGACAGCCAGTCAGTGGAAACACACCGAGGAACACCAAGTTGTCCACTGATACATCCTGCCGGCACAAGGAAACAGGTGCCCACACTGAGACGCACTCACACCCATTGATGCACACCTGTGAGGTGACACTGTCACTTCTCCACAGGGAGCTAAATGCAAAATAGCCACAAAACACTGCCTCGCCTCACTCTGCCATCTCTCCAGCCCCCCCCCCACTCCACCTTTACGCGGTGAGTCACAGCTGTGAACACACAAACACGAAGGAGGACAGACACCAGGCTGACACGGGTATTCTTAGACACACGCACACTAAACACCATCTAAGCCGGCCTTCCCTAAAGCACAGCCTCATACTAGAGGTTAATGCTGACAGGCACACTGAGACACGGGGCCAGAGGGACATGGATACATACACACCCAGACCTCACACACACACGCTGAGACACACACAGACGCCCTCCCCCCGCAGCTCTACCACACACTGATACACACACGGGCCCTCTCATGCCCATTTCTCCTTCCTGGGATGGGATGGATGGGTGACCCATCCCCCTCTCTCTTCCCATCTCCAGGGTCCTGCCAGGCTGACTCAGACCCCAGAGCCACGGGCCTGAGTCACCCCTCTAGGGGCTGGCATGCTCACCACCTCTTCCTTGCACACTCAGGGCCCCCGGAATGCTGAGAATGTGGACACCTCCCTCTAGCCCGGGAGACCCTCAGGCAGGAGTCCCCTCCCCAACCCAGCAGAGGGAGGCAGCAGGTTGGGGGTGCGGGAAGCTGATGCCCTCCAGGGTCCAGCTGCCTCCCTCTGACTGAGCCTCAGCCGGCTGTCTTCCTCCATCTCTCCTTCCCCAGTGAGGGAGAAGTCTCTGTGCCCGGTGGCCCTAGTGCTACCTCTGACCTCGCTGTGATCCCAAGCTAGGTCCTGCCCCGTCTCTGTCTCTGTGGTGTGGAAGGGGATGGTGACCCTGAAGCTAGGAGAGTTTCGGCTGTCACTCAGACCTCCCTGTCCTGTCTCTCTCCATCTTAGGTTACCTCCGTGGTCTCTCCTTTCCCACGTCTCTTGTTCTCTCTCTCTCTCTCCCTGTAACTGTCCTTCTCTGTCTCCCACTTTCTCCTCTTCCTCTGTTTTCAGCTCTGTCCCCCCAGTGAAGCTATTCCCATACAGAGGTGGGCAGGTTGAAGGAGGTGGAGGAGAGGAGGGCCTGGTTGCTTCTGGTGCCCGGCTTGGGGTCAAGGGCTGACAAAGGGGCATCAGGCCCACACACACATTTGGGCCATGGGACAGCTCAGAGGAAACCAGGGACAAAGAATTGTATTCAGACAGGCTGGGGGGGGGGTGAAGAGAGACAGAGGGACAGGGAGACAGACACACAGAGTAGCAGAAAGAGACAGAGAAACAGAGAGCCAGAGGACAGAGAGAAAAGGACTGAGAAAGCTTAGAGAGAGAAACGAGGGGATAGATATGAATAGAGACGCAGAGACAGAGAGACTCAGATAAAAAGAGAAGACAGAGAGAGAGACAGGGACAGAAAAAGAGAGAGAATGAAGGACAGAGGGACAGGCAGACACTCACACAGGGACATGAAAGGCTCCCTTGCTCCCCACTCCCATCCTGCCTGGCCCTCTATGTTGAGCTGGCCGCCTCCCCGGACTTACCTGGAACTCGAAACGTTTGTTGGGGACCATGGCTCATGGCTAGAGTCAGGGGGACAGCATCTCGGAGCCAGAGTAGGTCCACAGGCTCTGGGGGTCCCTGCGCCCGGCAGCTCAGATTGAAGGGGGTGTTGGCGGCCACAGTCCTGTCCTCAGGCTCCTCCAGGAAGTAAGGCAGGCCTGGGGGGGGTAGTTGCTGAGGTCCCTCTGAGCCCCCCAAGTGTCTGATTCACTGCTAGGATGTTGCAGGCTGTGGATTCTTTGACCCTGGTATCTGATCCCTCAGGACACCTGAACTTCCTTCAGATGTCTGACTCCTCAGGCCTCTACCCCCAAAACACGTGATCCCAATACCTGACTCCCCCACCTGTGTCTGATCCGTGGGGCCAGTGAGGAAGGCGCGGCCCCCACGGGCGAGGGAGAGGGTTAAGTTGTACCTCTGACCCCTTATCCGATCCCCAGAATGTCCTACCCCAACGATGTCGACCCTAGGACATGTCACAACCCCCAAGATGTCTTCTTCCCTAGGACATATAATCCCACCCAGGCCTGCCCCCAGTAATTCCGAGACTCCCCAGCTTCCCGGACCCTCTAAAGATCTCTGACACTCCCGGGATGCATGTCCCCTGAATTCTCCAGCACCCTCTGTCCACTCAGGTTTCCTGCCCACCCATGACCTCTGCACCCAGGGCTCACCCTCCAGCCCAACGTAGCCAGGCTGGGACACGAAGGTCTTTCCTCCCAGGACCACCGCACACTGGTACCACCCTGCGTCTGAGAGCTGCAGGGAGGAGATTCTAACAGGGCAAGAGGAGAGAGAGAAAGGTTCAGGGTCAGCACTGGACACTGGGTAGGGGTCATCAGAATTGAAAGAGTGGGGGCGCCTGGGTGGCACAGTGGTTAAGCGTCTGCCTTCGGCTCAGGGCGTGATCCCGGCGTTACGGGATCGAGCCCCACATCAGGCTCCTCCGCTGTGAGCCTGCTTCTTCCTCTCCCACTCCCCCTGCTTGTGTTCCCTCTCTCGCTGGCTGTCTCTATCCTGTCGAATAAATAAATAAAATCTTAAAAAAAAAGAAAAAAGAATTGAAAGAGTAGGGGTCTGGACTAGAAACTCCTCAGAGCTAAGAAGTGGGTACTATTATTAACTCGTTTTACAGAAGAGGAAAGTGAAAGCCAGGGTTACATCACATGCTCCAAGCCACACAGCTAGGGAGCGGCCACACTGGGGGTCCAGCCCAGGTGGGGCTCCTGCCCATAATTTTTCACCCACTGTATGATGGAGGTCTGGGGCAGGGGACAGGGATCAGGAGGCATGCCGCTGGCCGGGGTGGGGGAGGCTGGGCACCTGAGTTGGCTGACCACTTTCCAGTCATCCTGCCCGTCTTCACCGAGGGGCACCTGGGTCTGGGTACTGTCTGCCAGCTCTAGCGTCTGTCCGTCCCGAAGCCAGGTCACCTCGGGGGGCTCCCCCTGAACCTGGAGCTCGCACTGAAGGGCTCCCATTAGTCCCCGGGCACCGGTGATGTTCCTTGGACTCCCCACAAAGGGGTCTGCCTCCGCCTGTGTGCCTGCAGGGAGATGGGGAAGTTAGCTTAGGAACCCCTGCTCTCTTCCCAGCCTGCCAGGCCCTTAGGCCCACATAGTTGTAAAGTGACCTCAGAGGGGGGTGGAGGGTGGAGGCTTTGGGGGAGGATGGGAGACTTCCCAGGGGACTGGGGTCCGGCTTCCATCCTTCCTAGAGGCCCCGATCCTTGGTCTATTGGGAAGTAGGCCGGGAATCTGGCAGCCTCCCACGCCCTGGACTGCCCGGCAGGGCCAGCCCCTGCCCCCCGCTGCCCTCCCTTAGGGTCTCTAGAGACTTGACAGACTGGGCTGGTGGATGGTGCGGAAGAAAAAGAGGTGGGGTGGGAGAGGAGACAGAGAGAGAAACAGGGAAGGAGAGACAGAGAGAAGCCAGCCAGAGTCAGGCATGAGGAGTCAGAGACAGCAAGGGACAGAGACCGGAGAGACACAGAGGTTGAGAGATGAGGAGAGAGATACCCCTGAGAGGGGAAAAAAGTTGGGGGAGAGACACCGAGGCAAACGGACAGAGAGACAGAGACAGACAGAGGGAGACATTATAGAGACACCTAGAAAGTAGGGAGAGAGAAAGCCGGAGATCGGGACAGAGAAATGAAGCCCCAGAGAGATGGTGGGCTAGAGCCGGCTCCAGAGACCCCCGTCCCAGAGATGGAGCAGACAGTGATGGGGTAAGGACAAGTGTGTGTGGGGGGGGGGGGGGTTGACAGTGACAAGGGTTTTCCCCTAGAGCTCCGGAGCCCTCCTCACCCCACTGCCTGACTTCGTACTCCTTTCTGGAAGATTCCTTCCGGGGCAGCCCCCAGCTCAGCCCCTCTCCCTAAGGCCCCCTGAGTCAAGTCCGGCCCCACTCGGGCCCCCAGCTTCTCTGTCTGTCTCCCTCTGTGTCCACCTCTTTCTGTCTCTGACCCTCCCAGTTTCTGTTTCTTGTCCTGTTCCTCTCTGAGCCCCTTTCTCTCCCCGGCCAATCCACCCCCACTCCGCTCCCTCCTGCCCCAGCCTAGCCCTGGGTGGTCCTCCCCCGACGGGCCCCCATCACTCACCCTTGGGGGCCACGCACCCCCAGCAGCACAGCACCAAGCACCAGGCCAGCGGGACCCTGTCCATCCTCGGGGCACCACGCAAACGATGCCAAACTTTCCTCAGAAGTTGCTGGGCACCCTGCGGGGGAGGGGGCAGGGCCGGGCTGTCCCCGGCCCTCCCCCCAGCCCCCGGCCACCCCTTTCCCCGCCCCTGGCTCCCCCTCTGCCTCCGCCCACCGGCCGGAGCCCAGGGGGGCCACCTGGGCTTGGAGGGGTTAACTTGGGGAGGAGAGGACCAGCCCTGTCTTAAAGGGGCCCTGGAGGAAGTTTGAGGAGGGGGAAGGGACCCCCGAGGGCTGCACCCTGAATCCTGGGCCAGCGAGGCAGGGAGGCTGTGTGGCTCTCTATCCGGGCTCTGGGCGCTGTCCCTCTGGGCTCGCTCAGCGTCTGGTAAACATTCCTCCAGAACTCCACTCCCCTCTCAGCCCTTGCGACAGCCCCCTCCCCTGCCTCCACCCCCCAGCCCAGTCCCAGCCAGGCACTCCCCCTCATACTCCCAGCTCCTCTGCCGAGGACACACACACTCAGATGTCATCCCCACAGAGGCTGGGACAGCGGGAGGCATGCAGGGGCACGCTTCTGGCCCACGGACCCACTCGACAAGCCGGATCAGGAACTCCATTCCTGCAGAAACTCAGGAACCAGAAATGGGAGGGCCCAGCAGGGTGGGCATCCCTGGGGGATAGACCCGAGGAAGAAGTGGGTCCTCATAACAAAAAAGACCCACGTGGGCACAGAAACAGCACCCCAGTGTCTGAGAGCTCACAGGGGTGCCTAAAGACCTGGGTTGGAAGCCCAGCTCTACCTCGAACTGCGTGACCTTTCAAGTGATTGGCCTCCCTGAGCCTCGGTGTGTCCATCTCTAAGATGGGAGTGTGAATAGAACCCACTTAGCAGGCCAGAGGGAGGCTGTCTTAGGTCAGGGAACGTGCCGTTGTTCCCGTGCAGTAACACAGCTGACAAGGTGCCACTGAGTGTTTATCTGTGGGGTCTCACGTGGCTGTCTCCCTCTGGTGGGATTATGCATCCCGGTCCTTGCGGACAGATCTGGTGCCCACGTGCTGGCTTGTCTGTTTTCCGTGCCCCTCTGTGTTTTGCACACGGGGGTGGGTCTCTGCAAGCCTGAGTCCGTGCAGGCGCAGGGGCTGGACATGCGTCTCTGTGCTCTGGGCCGTTCTGTTTGTGTACTGGTTTGCTCCTCCCCACCCCTGCCCTCCAGCCCCAGCCTTCCCCACAGGGCTCCTGCCCCGGCCTCCTCCCTGGCCTCCACGCCTCCACTCTGCCAGAGGCGTGTTTCTGAAACTCACATCTGACCCTGTCCCTCTCCCGCTTCCCTGTGACTCCCCATGGCGCTGGGGCTGAGCTCCCAGCATCTCAGCCTGGCACTCAGGACTCTTCACCGAGCTTCCCTGAGCTGTCTCATGCGTGTCCCATTTCAGTGACAGCCTCAGCTGTCTTCAGGGTCCTCTTGGACGTCCCCCGCCCAGCAGTAAGTTTCTAAGTCCCCGTAGAGGACCGGGCTTCACAGACCTCTCTGCCACCCGTGACCTCGCCCTGGTCCCGCCTGGCCTCCTCCCCGGTCTCCCAGCCACCATGCTCCCTCGCTCTAACCTGTCCCCAGCAAGACAAGACACACGTTTCTCAATCTCAAATCGGACCTTTTCCGTCCTTTGCCCCAAACCTTCCAAGATAAAAATCTCAAACTGCTTACTTCAGGTCCTCTCACGTCCATGTCCACTTGAGCCTCCCTTTCCTGTCCCCAGGCTTCTGTCAGGGCTCACAGGCTCCTGCAGACTTGTCCCTACCTCCTGCACACCCATCAGCCCCATATCTGCAATCCCCCCTCCATTAGGACTCTGCCGGCCCTTCCCAGTCTAACCTAGGTCTCCTGTTGTTCACCCTCAACACTTCTGTACTTTTCTTTGGCAACGCCGCGTGGATCGTCATGATATATTTATTGGCACTATTACGTGTCTCCTGTCTGTCTCCTGCTGCTCTGTGGGCTCCGAGAGAGCAGGGACAGGGTGTATCTTGGGGTGTATCACTACTGCACCCCCACCAGCCTATAAACGGCCTGCGATAAATGGGCCAATTAATTATTGTGGCTTTGTTTTTTTTTTGGTGCAAATTTTGTGCAAAGTTCTGCCCACTTGTTTCAATACGCCGGGGGCCCCCCCACGCCTAGGACTCTGCACACCTGTTTGTGTGCATTGCCAACTGGAATCCGTGTTTGCTCACTCAAGAACAGTTTGCTGAGCACCTACTATGTGCTTGCATTTGACTTGCAGATACATCTAGAAAAATGAGACCGACGGGTGAACAGAAATGTCCCCTGTGCTGGGGGCTGGGGATTCTGCCTTCATGGAGTTCATATTCCAAAGGGAAGGAGAGATCACAGCCAGATAAAACATGTATCAGGGCGCGATATGCACAGCAAAGAAAAACAAAGCAGGGGAGGGAACACCAAGGGGTGAGGGCGCCATTTTAAACAGGGTGGTCAGGGAAGACCCCTCCTACCCTATGATTAAGATCCGAAGTAAATTAGCAAGTGAATCATGGAGGAAAGGGCATTCTCGGCAGAAGGAACAGCTGAGACGAAGGCCTGGAGGCAGGTATGTGAAGAACTTCGAGGAGACAGGCGTCTGGAATGGATGGTAAGGTTAGGGAGGGCCTCGGACCAGCGAGGAAGACACAGGACGGGAGTATTGGGTGCACAGCAGAATGACTCATTATGTCTATTTCCAAATGATTACCACCCTAAGTCCAGTTATACCATCCGCCACCACACAGACACCAAAGTTTTTTATCTTGTGATGAGAACTTTTTAAAAAAAAGACTTATATTTTTAAGTAATCTCTACACCCAACGTGGGGCTCGAACTTACAACCCCAAGATCAAGAGTTGCACGCTCTTCTAACCAAGCCAGCCAGGTGCCCTGTGATGAGGACTTCTAAGACCTACTCTCTTAGCAACTTTCAAATATGCAAAGCAGTATTTTTTTCTTTTTCTTTTTTGAGTAAACTCTACCCCCTGGCATGGGGCTCAAACTCAGGACCTCAAGATCAAGAGTCACGTGCCCTCATGAGCCAGCCAGGCGCCCCTACAGTACTGTTAACTATATTCTCTAGGCTATCCATTACATCCCTGTTTCCATGACTTCCAGCTCTCTTAGATTCCACACATAAGTGAGATCATGCGGTTATTTGTCTTTTCTGACTTACTTAGCATGGTGCTGTCAAGGTCCATCCAAGTTGTTGCAAATGGCAGGATTTTCTTCTTTTTCACGGCTGAGTAATATCCCGTCATATACCTGTGTGTTTATGTCACATTTCCCTTATCCATTCATCTGCTGATGGACACTGGGGTCCTTTCTGTTTTGGTCCTTTCTGTGAATAATGCTGCCATAAACATGGGAGTGCAGCTCTCTTTGAGATACTGATCTTATTTCCTTTGGATATATACCCAGCAGGAGGATCACTGGGTCATATGGCAGTTCTATTTTTTATTTTTGGAGAAACTTCCACACCGTTTTCCCTTATGGCTGTACCAACTTATCTTCCCACCAACAGTGCGGAAGAGTTCCCCACTGCGGAGTGGGGGTGGGGTGGGTTTAAGCAGGGCAGAGACCTGGTTTGATCTGGTTTTCGAGGATCCCTCTAAGACCAGTAGGTGAAAGGTTGGCGAGAAACGTTCTAACAGAGAGGTCAGGACCTGGCCACAGCACACGGAGCCTTAGAATACTGCGACATGATGCACCAGGAAGGGACCCAGCCCGAATCTGGTCTAATTCCCACTTTACGGGGTATTCCTGGAATGGAAAGACATCTTGAGTGGCACCGCGGAGACGGTGTCAGCCAAATCCGGGATGTGAAAATTTGTACAGGGCAAGTGACCTAGTTTCTTAAGAAACAAGTGGCGTATACGAGTTGAGGAATGGCTGCAGATTTCAAAGACCCAAGAGGCTCACAGAAAGGCCCTGTGTGGTGAGTTTGAGGGTCCTTGTTCGAACAAACCCAACTACCAAGTATACTTAATGAGACTGTTGGGGAAATGTGAATATGGAGACCACAGGTTCAGGAATTGTGAGAGGGCTGCAATGTGTGTTTGTTGTGACTTCTAAAAAAAATGCGAGGGGGAGGGGTGCCTAGGTGGCTCAGTCAGTTGGTTAAACGTCCTACTCAGGCTCAGGTCACAGGTCTCAGGATCCTAAACGTCCTACTCAGGCTCAGGTCACAGGTCTCAGGATCCTGAGACAGCTACTCAGGCTCAGGTCACAGGTCTCAGGATCCTAAACGTCCTACTCAGGCTCAGGTCACAGGTCTCAGGATCCTAAACGTCCTACTCAGGCTCAGGTCACAGGTAAATAAATAAATAAATAAATATTTTTTAAAAAAGTAAAGGGGGGGGGAATTACTGCTTAATAAGTAAAGAGTCTTTTTGGGGGGATAATCAAAATTTTTGAGGGCAGTAGTGATGGCTACACAGCATTGCGACTGTTTACCACCACTGACTGACACACTTACAAGTGGTTAAAATGATCAATGTTATGTGTATTTTAGCACACACACACACACACACACACACACAGAACTGAAGACCGCAGAAATGCTACATTTTCACTTTCAGGTCCAGTAATTTGTATTAAGCCCTTCTGGGTTGAGATTTTTCTTCTACTTGCTACTGAAATGATCCTAACTCAGGCCGGCTTTCATACTGATGCAGACGGTCCCTCCCTCTCCAGGTAGCGGGTCTGATGGTATTTCTGATCCCAGACTTCCCTCAGTGTGAATTAATTAATAATAATCTCCACGCCCAGTGTGGGGCTCACACTCACCACCCTGCGATCAAGCGTCTCACGCTCCACTGACTGAGCCGGCCAGGCGCCCCTCGTGAAAAAAAAATTTTTTTTATAGAGAATTGTGTTTTCCTTTTTTTTAATATTTTATTTATTTATTCGACAGAGATAGAGACAGCCAGCGAGAGAGGGAGCACAAGCAGGGGGAGTGGGAGAGGAAGAAGCAGGCTCACAGTGAAGGAGCCTGATGCGGGGCTCGATCCCATAACGCCGGGATCACGCCCTGAGCTGAAGGCAGACGCTTAACCACTGAGCCACCCAGGCGCCCCC
Source organism: Ursus maritimus (assembly GCF_017311325.1). NCBI lineage: Eukaryota > Metazoa > Chordata > Mammalia > Carnivora > Ursidae > Ursus > Ursus maritimus. Next base: position 51,821,836 of record NW_024424341.1, on the reverse strand, counting down.
ATGAAAAACTTTTTAAACAAGGCAACTTGTAGCTAATGACATAGGCTTTGCATGAACCAGTGTCTGCAGTGCACTTTGAAACACCTAAAAGGCAAGCGGGAAGAACAGGCGGATGGCAGTGTGCTCAGCGGCGTGGTGGGCTGCCCGTGGGAGAGTCCGAGCAGCACCACGCAGAGGTCGCGGTGTCATTCCCTCAAGTGTGCTGCGTGTTGGAAAACTGTCATAAAATTGGGGGGGATATTCTTCACTATTAGAAATGCATATTCAGTGGTTTCCTGGAATTTGCTTCTTTTTTTTTAAAGATGCATTTATTTATTTTTTGGAGAGAGAGTGAGAGCACCTCAGTGGGGAGAGGAGCAGAGGAAGAGAGACAAGCTGACTCCCCGCTTACTTTGGAGCCCGATGCGGGTCTCTATCTCACAACCCTGAGATCATGACCTGATTCAAAACCAAGACTCCACGCTTAACCGACTGAGCCACCCAGGTGCCCCTGGGATTTGTTTTAAAGCGATAACAGGGGCGCCTGGCTGGCTCAGTCGGTGGAGTGTGCGACCCTCGATCTGGGGGTTTTGAGTTTGAACCCCACGTTAGGTGGAGAGAGTACTTAAAAAGCTAAAAAAAAAAAAAAACCTTAAAAAAAATCAAATAAAAACAATACAATCGTAAGAGTGATAGCGGAAATAAAACTAGCAGAAAGTTGACAGCTATCAAATGAGGCCAGGTGACGGGCCCAGGGGTTCATTGCACTAGGCTCTCTGCTTCTGCGTGCTTGAAAACGTCCTTACTAGGTAATTAACAAAAAAGATGTGTCCGCTTTCCTTATGGAGGGCGAGCAGAAGGAAAAGTGCCTGTGCAAAAGGCAGAGCTCGGTTAGGAATCGGGCTCCAGCAGCTTTTGGAAGGGGAGAGCTCCCAGGGCCTGCCTGGATCAGAACGTCACCTGCAGGCTTTCCCTGGCTGCCCCCCCTGCAGCCCCCCCTCCCCCAGGCAGCTCTGCTGGCTACCTTCTCCCGGTCCACACCCCCCTCCCCCCATCAGCCTCACCGGAAGTGAGGCCCAGGACAGGCCCCCCTCCCCCCACCTCCACATCTGGTACTGATGTCAACAGCCAGGGTGGGCGGGGGCCCTGTTTTTTAGCTCCCGCCCAGCCTCGAGGGAGGGGCGGATCCCCCCATCCCCACCCCTTACTCACAATGACAGACACTGTCGCAGGCACACCAGGCCCTGCTATGGGCCAGACCGGGGGCCAGAAATGAACTTTTATTGCAAAATGGGGACCTTCAAGTCACAAGGACGTCGGAGCTGGCCTCTTCCCTGACACAAGGAGTTGGAATCTGGCCCCTCCTTGGTCATCTAGCCCCCTCCACCAGGTCTAACTGGGACTTGGGGACGGGAGGTGGGTCAGTGGGTGTGTGTGTGTGTGGGGGGCAGGCCGGGGAGGCTTTTAATGTGGTTGCATAAGCAGGAGGGGGAGGTGTCTCTCTGATCGGAGGGTCTCATGAGTCCAAATTTACTTGGTTCCCAGGGCTGTGTGCCCAATTCCACACTGGGCGTATATTTGTATTTGGGAGAATTTGAGGATCAAGGTGTTTGGAAGGGGTGTCCTTGAGGGCTGAAGGCCTGGAGGAGGCTGGGGCTGTGCCCCCCCCCCCCCAGGAATGGTGTGTCTCACTGGGAAGATAATTTGGGAGCCGGACGGTGCCATGTGTAGGCTGGCTATGTGGTTTGGTGGTTGGGGGCATGTGGACGGCAATAGCCTGGATCGTGGCATTGCTGCATGAGAAAAGGCACATTGGGGCTGAAGACAGGGACAGTCTCTCTGTGCGGGGACATGACCCAGAAAGGGGCATGTTCACCTGTGCACCCAGGCTCCCAGAATTGGCAGGTGGATGGGTGAAGAGGGCTCGTGGGCCCTGAACACAGTGGCTGCTTCCGTGGCTCGTGAAGGGAGGAGCCAAACTCCCACATGTGGGTTGTGAATCGAGGGAAGCTGTGTTGTGTATGAGATGGTGTGTTATCTGGGTCCGTGTCCGTGATTCCAGATGAACTGATTCTATGTCTATGGAAAGCCGGTGGGGCAGAGTTGCCTCGTGGCCCTCATGGCCGCGTGAGGTATGTGGCTGCGTGTCTCAACAGCTGTCTGGGCTGAGTGAGTGGGGCCCTGGGGACATGGAGGCCGAGTATCTGCGTGACTGACTCTAGCACAACTACAGGTGTGTGAATGTGGCTGCCTGGGGTGTAGACTTGTGGTTCTGGAGACACGACGATGTTCACGCCCACCTCCCACGGCTCCCCCCTCCTTCATCGGGTACACATGGTGGGGGGAGGTTAGCGGGGCCGGACTTGCAGCTGGAAAGCTGGGGGGATGTTGAAAAGGCCACTGACAGCTGGCTGGAGGCTCAGGGCCCCCGGAGGGCAGGGGCTCTCCAGGGAGAAGGCCTGCAGGATGGCGGTGAGGAGGAGGAAGAGCTCTGCCCGCGCCAGGCCCTCTCCGAGGCAGACACGCTTACCTGGAGGGAACAGGGAGGTGGGACTGGGTCAGCCCTCCTCATACCCAGCGTGGGGAGGACGGGCAGGGGAGCAGGGACCGGCCCAGCAGGTACCTAAGGAGAAGGGCAAAAATGCCTCCTGCTTCTGGAACCGTCCATCCGCATCTAGGAATCGGTCCGGATTGAATTCCTCTGGCTGTTTGAAGACCTCTGGATCATGCAGGACAGAGCCGAGGAGGGGGAAGACCTCAGTGCCCTGAAGAGAAGCAATAATAAATTTACTAATATCCTTCTGCGCTCAGGCCCGAGGGCAGAACACAAGAGTCTGGAGTGTCAGGGACACCCGTTCACAAAGCGCCACAGCATCCACATATTTCAAGGGCTTATTACGGCTGAGCATTTTATCAAGCATTTCATATTACGTGTATCTCACTCCCTCTCCCACATAAACACACACATACGCTCAAGCTCACTAAATCTTTTCAACAAGTCTATGAAGCAATTTCTAACATGATTCCCATTTGAGAGGTGGGAAAACTGAGTCCCCAAAACTTATGCAACTTGCGCAACGTAGCATCTGGACACGGGAGGGCCAGGTCTTTTTACGTTTTGTTTTTAAACTGTGTTGTGATTCATCTGTGGCTGTCCTAAGCCACCTGGCCCGGGTCCAGCTCTTTCCCACTGGGCTCTTCCAGAGGTAAAGCCCAGGGTGGGTAGGTGAGGGCTGTCCGGGAAGGCTCCCCAGCCCGGGGCTCCGAGCGGCAGCCGAGCTCAGTGACTGTGATCCCAGAGCTGTACAGTGGAGGAGATGCGAGGCAAAAGGACTGCCTTCGCCAGGGACTAGGGCTAGCAGGGCCTGAGCTGGGAAGGGGCAGGGGGCTCCAGGAGAAGACAGGCTCATAATAAGGCAGACAGCTGTGGCTAAAGCATAGGCCCTGGGTGTAAATCCCGCCTCTACCATTGTAGGCTAGATGACCCCGACAAGTCTTCTCAGCCTTCAAGGCCAGTTTCCTCATCTGTAAAATGGGCATGATAATAGCCTAGGGTTGCTCCAAAGATTAAACAAGATACTATGTTTGTGAGGCGTCTGGCGCAGAGCAAGTGCTCCGTCATTGATGCCTGTGGTTACATCATCATTATCAAGAGTGGTGACAGTCACTGTGTTAGCAACGGTTGCCGCTGCCAGGAACGGGGAACCGCCAGGGAACCCCCGCCCCGCGCCCAGCTCCCTGCACCAAGAGCTGCGTTGGTGTTTTGCAAGCATTATCTCGCAGGTTCCTTGAGATCCCAACTTAATACTATTACTGTTCCCGATTTAGAAGAGGGGTACAGGGAGATTAAGGGGGTGAAGTGATTTGCCCAAGGGTCCTGGTGTTACAGGTCTGATGCGAAAACGAAGCTCAAGGAGGGAGCTGCTTGCGGGCGGGCACCTGGGGTTTCCGGGCGGACATCGCCCCCTGGTGGTGCTGGAGATGAGTTGCCCTTTAATGGATCCAGGAGCTGGGCGGGGAGAAGGGTGGGAAGGAAGAGGAGAGACTCATTTGATGGTGAGACTCCTTCGGCCCTCAGTTCTTAGACTGCTTCCCTGTCTGTCACCTGTCACCCTTGGCATGTGATTGTCCCAGCCACCTTGGAAGGAGGTAGAATTAGGATATCCATTAGATAGGGAAACTGAGGCCCAGAGACAAAGTCAAAGGCAGGAGAAAGGTACACAGAAAGAAACACAGAGGGACCGAGGTGCAGAGAGAGGGACATGGAGAAAGAGGAGATATCAGAGAGAAGAGATAGAGACCAATACTCAGAAAAAGTCAGACACACAGACAGCCACAGACTCAGGTGGGAGGCGGAGACAGCCGCTGGGCGCGGCCGAGGGAGGCCCACCTGGGGCAGGGTGTACCCTCGGAAGCAGGTGGTCTTCGTGAGGGCGCGGGGCACTCCCATGGGCACCAGAGCCAGTAGCCGCTGCGCCTCATGCAGAACGGCGTCGGTGTAGGGGAGGCGGGCTCGGTCCCCCAGGCTCGGTGCGCGGCCGGCCCCCGGCTCCCGGGTCAGCTCCTCCCGCACACGCTCTGCACCCAAGAAGAGGGGGACGGGAGGTCAGAGGTGGGGTGGGGCCCTGCCACTCTACCCTCGGAATCCCCATCTTCTCAGAGTGGTTAGTGGCTGGGGGGAGGCTGGCAGGCGGGGACAAGGAGTCCCCCAGGCTTCGCTGAGCTCGGGTCCCTGATGTCCTGTGTGCTGGGCGCATTCCCACAGCAATTCTGTGAGGTGGGTACCATTATCCATCCCCATTTCCCAGATGAGGAAACCGAGGCCCAGAGAGCTGAAGTCACGGCGGACTCCATTCCCCCGAGGCCACCAGACCCTAAGCCCCATCTTCCAGGTCAGCCCCCCCATTGGCTTGACAGCATTTAATGCAGCTGCCTGACCCCCAAATCCTGGACTTCCCTGGAGCTCACGCCCCACCCTGCCTCTCAGCCAGGTACCCTCCCGCACCATCGAAGCTTCGTTTCCTGGCTGGGCCCTGATGACCCCATTTTTTTTTTTTCTTTTCTTTTTTTTTTTTTTTAAAGATTTTATTTATTTATGTGACAGAGAGACAGCCAGCGAGAGAGGGAACACAGCAGGGGGAGTGGGAGAGGAAGAAGCAGGCTCATAGCGGAGGAGCCCGATGTGGGACTCGACCCTGGCACGCCGGGACCACGCCCCGAGCAGAAGGCAGATGCTTTAACGACTGCGCTACCCAGGCGCCCATTTCTTTTCTTTTTTTAAGTAATCTCTATGCCCAATGTGGGGCTCAAAGTCATAACCCCGGGATCAGGAGTCATGTGCTCTATCAACTGAGCCAGCCAGGTGTCCTCCCCCGCTTTAAGTAAACTTTATGCCCATCATGCTGCTGGAACTCAGGACCCCGAGAGCAAGGACCCTCCCCTACTCGGCATCCTTCCATGGCTCCCCATTGTTCAGGATCAGGTATACAAGGTACCCTCACTTCCATCCCCAGGGCTGGCTGGCACAAAAGCCTCCTACCTTGGACCTGAGGGTACTTCAGCAGAAGCAAGAGGGTATAGCGGACCGTGGTGCTGACTGTGACCGTCCCGGCGAACAGCAGATAGATGACCGTCATCAGCAAGTTCTTGTCAGTCAATTCTGTGCTTGGGTCCTGCTCCTCCTGGGAGAAACCAGGCAGAGGGGCTCAGAGAACTCAGGCTGCGGGGAATAATAGAAGGCCAGCAAACAGCCACGCCTGGGGTGCGACACAGCAAGTTCAAGCTTGGTCAGGGGGTTTGTATAAATGTTTGGGCAAGCGGGGAAGTGGACTCTTGATATTAGTTCTTTTTGGTTGCGATGCTTTTGAAAATGAAAGAGCATGGCCGCTATAAAAAACAAACAGAGAATGACATGTGGTTAGGATGTGGACAAACGGGAGCCCTGTCCCCATCGGTGAGGCTGTCATACGCTGCAGCTGCTATGGAGAATGGGATCAGGTCCCTTAAAAAATTAAAATAGAATTACCCTACGATCCAGCAATTCCATTTCTGGGCACGTACCCCAACAAGTGAAAAGCAAGGTCTCGAAGGGGTATCTGTACACCCACGTTCCCAGCAGCGTTATTCGCAACGGCCAAAAGGGGGAGACACCCCAAGTGTCCACTGATGGATGAATGGATAAGCCAAATGTGGTCTATCCATGTAGTGGAAGAAGGATTCAGCCTTAAAAAGGAAGGAAATGCCGTCCCCCGCTCCGACACGGACGGACCTTGAGGACACCACGCTAAGTGAAATAAGCCAGTTGTAAAAGGATAAATACTGTAGGGATTCCACTTACACGGGGTCCTGAGAGTAGGAAACTCGTAGAGACAGAAAGGTGGTTGCCAGGGGCTGGGGAGGGGGACCGGGGAGCTGTTGTTTAACAAGTCGAGTTTCAGTTTGAGGGGCGCCTGGGTGGCTCGGTCGTTAAGCATCTGCCTTTGGCTCGGGTCATGATCCCAGGGTCCTGGGATCGAGCCCCGCATCGGGCTCCCTGCCCAGCGGGAAGCCTGCTTCTCCCTCTCCCACTCCCCCTGCTTGTGTTCCCTCTCTTGCTGTCTCTCTCTCTGTCAAATAAATAAAATCTTAAAAAAAAAAAAAAAAAAGACTATTTTAAAAAAATTAAAAAAAAAAAAAGAGTTTCAGTTTGAGAAGACGAAAAATGTTCTGGAGATTATCTACACAACGGACAGATTCCCAGCTATACCTGAGTGGGGGCTGGCCAAGCCACCAGCCCCATTCAGCGTCCGCCCCCCGGCCCTGACCTTCCCCTACCTTTGCCATCTTTAGCAGGAAGGCATCCACGATGTCGCACGGGGGGACTGAGGTGTCCAGGCTCTCCCTGTGTCTCTGCACCTGTTGGGCGGCGAAGGTGGCCAGGACGTTCAAGTGGCCGAGGAGCTGTGTGTGGGGGCCCGGTAGGGGCTTCAGGAGCCGGGAGAACATCTCGTAGGTCTGCGGGGAGAAGGGCAGTTGTTCCCATGGGGCCTAGCCCTGCAGCAGCATGGAGGGGTGCTCTGGGGGTTCCCTGGAAAAGGTGGCTAGAAAGGGGTCCCACCCACTTACCTGGCCCCACGGGGAGCTGACCCCCAGCACGGTGCCACCTGCCGCCCGGACTATGGCCTGGAACTCCTCATCCTCGTAGGGGAAGCGGAGGCCGAAGGTGAGGGAGCAGATGATGTTGGAGGTGGCCTGAGCCAGCAGCAGGGAGGGGTCAAATGGCCGTCCTGAGGGGGGGAGGGCAGGGGGGAGGGCCGTGCTGGAAGGGGGGCCAGACAAGACCAGGAGACAGCATCGAGAGAGACAGACAGGGAAACAAAGACAGACGGAGAAACAGACAGGGAAGGAGACAGACAGGGAGAGACTGGGCAAAAGACAGATAGGGAGAGAGACAAGGAGAGAGGCAAAGACACAGACTTACAGGAGAGAAAAACAGAAGAAAGAGAAAGAAGTGAAGCAGAAAGAGTGAAGTGGCTGTACTGGGGACAGAGAGATCCCCGGGGAGACAGGAGGACAGAGACAGAAGGTGGAGGAGGAGCCGGAGGGGGCAGTGAACAGAGCCCTCCGCCCAGCCCCGGAGGGAAGGTCCCCCCACTCAGACATGCTGCAGGGGACCCCACGCTCACCCCACCCTGCTGACCTTCCATCCCCTGGAAGGCCTCCACCAGACACTGGGCCTCCGCCTGGATCAGCTCCTCGCCTTCTCGCTTCCCCATGCCCAGTTCCCGCAGGGCCAGTGTCGTGCAACCCCGCAGCTGTCTCCACCGTTGCCCATTGGCGAAGAAAACGCCTGCATGGAAGGAGAGACTCGGGGAGGGACTAGCCCCTCTCCTCACTCCCCAGGACTACTCCCTCCCTCCCAGTGAGGCACCCAGAGGCGGACTCTGCAGGCCCTGTGCTGAGTCCACTCCAGCCTAGCCCAGGGGTACGGACTCAGCAGGTGCTCAATAAATGCTTACTATTGGGGCAGAGGGTGACGTTCTCCTGAGAAGCTGGTAACTGGGATTATCCAGGCTCCCTGTGCTCTGTGATGAACCCAGAGTGAAGACTTCCTTTCCCTTCCTTCCCTCCTTCCTTCCTTCCTTCTTTCCTTCCTCCCTCCTCCTTCCCTCCATCCTCCCTCCCTCCCTCCCAACATTTACAGAGAACTACTGGGTTCCCTGCCCCATGTCATTTGGAAGCTGAACTGGGAGAGAGAGGGGGATTGAACCGACATTTCCCTCCTTTAGCTAAATGTATGCTCTGGACAAAACCTTGCTTCTCTGACCTCAGGGACCCACATGTACAATGCCAGCCCCTAGGGGCCTCCAGGAAGCCTCCTCCAGGGTGTCCCCTGCTCACCATCACAACGTGTCCCAAACTGGCCTCAGCACCTCTCCTCCTTCCTGTCTCAGCCCACTGTCCCTGGGCCCCTGACCCCTGGCCAGAGCCCTGGATGCCTCTTCCAACCACCCCCCTCCCTTCCACGCACCCCCTACCCCAGAACAGCATAGTCCCCTCCCTGGGCTCCCGCACAGCGACCCGAGGATCTTTCTAGCTCTGACTTACGTCTTCCCTGCTTCCATCTATAGCCCCTAGAAAATCCCAAAGCTGAGCACTCTGGTGTGACTCAGGCCCTGCACGACCCACTTCCCTAGCTTTCTTACTTATCCTGCTACAACTGCACTGGCCTTCTCTCATTTCCTCAGTGGTGTCAGGATCCCCCCTCGAGGCCTCTGCCCCTACTGTTCCCTCTGCCTCGATCACTCACCTCTCCACCCTCACTGAACTAACTGCACTCATCCTCAGGTCTCACTGCAATTGTCATCTCCTCCGAGAAGCCTTCCTTGATTCCTCCCCGTCTCCCTCTCCTCCCCCGACCTGGGCCTGCTCTTAGAGCTGTACCTCTCGTTTTAGAATTCTATTCCTTCCCTCCAGTCCCATGACATGCCCACCTCTCCTAGACAGGACACCACATCTATCTTGGTCACCTCTGTGTCCCCAGTAACCACTATGGGGCCAGGCATGATAAAAATTTGTCAACTGAATGAATGAATGCTTCTTCTCTCCCCTCCATGCTTTTTTACTCCTCTGCCTGGAACACCCTTCCCGCTCACCCTAGGAGTTGGCGCCCAGATAATCCGTCTTTCAAGACTTCCTGGACATCTCCAACCAAACAGGCTGGGTCAGACACCACCTCTGGTTCCAGAAATTCAGGGATTCCCCTAGCCTGGCCCTGACCCCTCTGCCTTCCCCATCCTAGCCTGGTGACAGGTCTTTCTCCCCACTGGCCAACAAGCTCGGGGTCACTGCTGTGTCCTGACAGCGACCCCAACACCAGCCTTCTCCTTTCAGGCTTAGCAGAGAATCTTTTCGACACGTTAAGTGGTCCCACCCATTCCCAGTCCCTAGGAAGCTCTCCCTGTCCCTCCCAGTCCTGGAGGCTTCACCTGCAGCAGTGAGAAGACCACAACATCTCACCCAGGCCTCATTCAATCCTCAGGGGGACCCAAGGTAATGAACACTGTTATCACTCCATTCGATGGATGAGGAAGACAGGCCCAGTGACACTGAGCCATGCACAAAAGTCACACCGGTAAGTGGGGCAGGCTCTGAGCGAAGGAGACTGAAGTCCCCAGCTCTGCTCATGACTCACCGTGGCTGTCAAAGGTCCCGTCCAGCGTCGCCAACATTCCCCGCCCACTGAACTCCTCAGCCTGACCTCCCAGGGCCTCCTGCACAGCTTTGTGCCCGACCAGGACCACCACGCGCCGCCAGGGTCCCAGGTACACGGTGAACACCGGTCCGTACTTCTTACTCAGCTGGGGGTGGGGAGGAGGGAGGGGGTGCTGTGCGGCAGGCTATTGCCTCTTTCCCTCTAGGTGTCCCCATCAGGGCCCCATCACTGGATGAGGCAGCTAAGAGGAACCCTTCCCCTGCCCCCAGACAGAAGTAGCCCCTTTGGGAGGTTCAGTTCTCTTTTTGCACCAGGCTCCCAGTTCCCCTCCCCACAGAGTCCCCAACCCCTTACCTCCTACAGAGCCCCAAGTTCCGACCCTGAGACGACCTAGCACCACCCCTATCCCCCAACTCACACATATGGCAGCAAAAATGGGCAGCTGAGACTTTGGCCTCTCCTGATTCCTCAGCTCTTGCCCCACCCCAAAACTAGCCATCCTTCTCTATCACTCTGCTAAACCCTCAAGTTCTCAAGACCCCCCTTCCCTCCCCATGTCCTGAAGTCCCCCAGACTCCTTTTGACAGAAAACCTCTGGCCTCTTCCTCCCTCTCTCCCCCAAAGGTTAGAACTGCCTCAGCCTTCCTTCTTGCCCTCCTTCCCTGCCGCCCCGGGGCCCTCCAGTTCCCTCCCAGCTGAGCTCCACAGAACTCCCGCGCCCAGATTCTCTGCAGGCTTGCACCTGGAATCCTCCAGCCAAGCCTCCCCCTGCCGCCAGCGACCGCTCCCCCTTTTCTTCTCTGCCCCTTCCCTCCCCAGCTACCTCTCCCGCAGGGATAAACCTGCCAGCATCCCAGCATCAGCTTCTCTTCTGCTTCAGGGCTCCTGCCTCTGGCTTTAATCCCCTGCTTCTACACCCTCCCAGGATTCCGTGGGCCCCTCTGCCCGGTACCCCTGCCCCTGGATCCTGCTTCCTTCCCTGCTCTCATCCTCTCCAGGACTCTGCGGGCAGAAGCCTCTGCCCCTCCTAGCCCGTGTCCAGCACACCAGGGTCCTCTCTCCCCAGCACCACCCCCCTCCCCGTTCCCCTGGACCTTCTCAGCTCTGGAGCCCTGCTCCTGCCCCACCTCAGAACACCCCTGGCCCCTTTGCCCTTGCACCCTTGGCCTGGCTCCTCTGGGATACCTCAGGGCCTCTCTGCTTTCTCTCCCTGGGCATCCCCCCCTCTCCCGGCCCCGCCCCTGCCAGGGCGTCCCCGCGGCCCCTCACCCGCAGGAGCCCCGGGTACAGCGCCCCGGGCCGGAGCTGCAGGAGGTTCCCCAGCAGCGGCAGCGGCGTGGGCCCGGGGGGCAGGTGGCCTGGGGTCCGGGACAGCGCCAGCGTCAGCACCAAAAGCAGCAGCACCAGCAGCAGCGTCCAGGTGCCGGCCGCCTCCATCGCCGCAGGTCGGCTCCTTCTCCTGGTTCCCAGATGCTCCACGCGGCTGGGCCGGTCGGGGGCGGGAGCCGGGCGGCTCCTTCTGGACGAAATCCGGCCCAGGGGGCGGGGCACCCAGCCCCTCCCGCTACCTACAGGCAGGATTCTCTCCCCGCCGCCGGATTTCTTTCTTCCAGACCACCGCGGCCGCCCGCTGGGAGATCGGGCTCTCGCCCGGCTGTCTACCAGGTCACCCAGGTTCGGGGGGCGGAGACAGCGCCCTGGGCCCCAGGTAGGGCGTGGGCACACAGGAGGAGCCTGGAAGCCGGAGACTTTGCCCTCCGGGAGGCCACACCCCGTGCCTGGAGCGGTGACCCCGCACCGCCCTCCCCGGCTCCCACCCCCTTGCTCACGGTTGTCGGGGTGTGAGTTCGCGTGTGCGTGTGCGCGTTTCTGAGCCAATTTCCTCCAGCATCCTTCATCTTCCCCATGAACTAGGAGGAGGATTTGACCTTTAACAAGAGGCTCAGGGAGATAAATCGATTGGCTCCAGGCCACGCGGCTAACGAGTGGCAGTGGGGGATTTGAACTCCGGCCATGCTGAATGATTGATTGAATCATTCCTTCACTTAGAAGTTTCCTATAGCGGTTGGGAACATGATGTCTGAAGCCAGACTGCTTGAGTTCACGGCCTAGCTGCTGGGTGCCTCTGTTAACTCTTATAAAATGGGGATAGTTTTCAGGATTAAAAGGTTTATGTGCAAACAACTTCAAACAGGGCCAGGTGAATAGATAACAAGTTATCACGTAAATGTTAGCTAATATTCTTGCAACTAATTGTTACTGAGGTCCGACTATAAACAAGACTGTCTAGACCTGGAGATGCAGGTACGAGTAAGAGAGACGGGGCCCTCCCTTCCCTGAGCTCATAATGATATGCCAATGAAGTCATAAATTAAGGTAATTTCAAGTTGTTCAAAGGTTTGCCAGGGCCACGAGCTCTTTGAGGAAGACAGTTACAATGTCAGGTCCATGCGGTTTGGTTCAAAGCTGTAACCCCAGTGTCTAGAGCAGTGCCGGGCACACAGTAGGTGCTCAGTAAATATTCTCGTTGCATCGGAAGACTGAATGTAAGATGAAGTCAGCCAGGAGGTATGTGGGGACCTGGAAAACAATCAACATTGTATTTCTCCTGCAAAAGGAAGCAGGTGGGGGGGTTTCCAGCCGAACAAGTTACTTAGTTTCCTTTGTACTTTCATTAAACATTTTATTATGAAAAATTTCAAACCTATAGTAGATATTTGTATATTCACCACCTAGATTCCCCCAATAACACGTTACTTAATCGTTGCTGTGTTGCTTCCCTATTCATCTTGCACCATCCATCCATCTTATTTTTGGGGGCGATGCGTTTCAGACAGTTGCAGACCAGGACACCTCACAACGCAACAGCATGCGTCATTTGCTACAGTTCAATATTTGTTTACCGGGCATTTCCCCCACCCCAGGTAAGTTTACATACGGTGAAATGCACATATCTTAACTGTGTTTAAGATGCATTTCAACAACTACATACATCTACGTGACCCCAACTGCTATCTGGATACAGTTACTGTCTTTCCATAAACCTTCCCCCATGCCTCTTCTCAGCCAACCCCCCGCCCCTGTCATCCCCTCTCCACTGATCACCGTCTGCCCCCATCCAGATTATTTTTCTCTTTGCATTTATTATTTTTTAAAAAAGATTTTATTTATTTATTTGTCAGAGAGCCCGTTGTGGGACTTGATCCCAGGACCCTGAGATCATGACCTGAGGCAGATGCTTAACCGACTGAGCCACCCAGGGGTCCCTTCTCTTTGCATTTAAAGAGATCTTTTTGGCTACCCTGTGGTGAATGAATTGTGGGTGACTGGGGAGCAGGTGGACTGGGGAGCAAATGAAGAAAAAACCAAGAACCTAAGGGTAAGCAAGGTCCAGGCAAGTGATGCCCGTGGCATGGAGCCGGGTGGGCGGTGGTGGGGAGAGAAAAAAATGGATAAATGTGGGATGTCTGTGGAGGTGGAGCCTGCAGGATTTGCTGACAAATTGGGTTTGACAGTGAAGGAAGGAATCAAGGTCAACCTGTCAAATACAAACAGTTCTGGTGTCAGGTAGGAGAGATTTTCTGCTAGAAGACTGTTACACGAGAGAGGAGAGACTATTGCATAAGACAGGAAACAAGACAAGAATCTGTTAACCCAGAAGGATGTTTTCTAGTGAAACAAATTATTTTTACCACTACTCCTAGATTTGTTGCCCTGGGCAAGTAGAAAGATGTTGATGCTTTTTCTAGAGGCTGGAAAGATTAGGGAGCCTAGGGGAACCAGAGGTGGGAAGCGGATGGAGCAGGTTTTGCAGGAGGTCAGGGAATCAGGAATTCTCATTTGGTTTCATTAAGTTTGAGATGCCTATTGGCTGTCGCAGGACTAAAGCCCCAGTGGACAGAAAAGGTAGAGATTGGTTTTGGGATCTCCTGGAACTCTCCAGAACAAAGCAAAGGAGAAACTAAGAACTGGCACCTACTTTGTGCCACCTCTTCTTTCCTGGCTTCAGGGCACACCCCTTGGATGCCGGAGGCTAGAATCAAGACCAGAGAAGATGGCAGGGAACATTGTGGCCACGTTTTGAGGGAAGCAGCTCTGGCCTAGGAGAGAAATTAGACGACTGCAATGGTTCTAGGAGTCTAACGTTTGTTTGTTTGTTTTTAAAATTTTATTTATTCATTTGAGAGAGAGATTGACAGAGCACAAGCAGGGGGAAAGGCAGAGGGAGAGGGAGAAGGAGACTCCCTGCTGAGCAGGGAGCCCAACCTGAGGCTCGATCCCAGGACCTGGAGATCATTACACAAGCTGACGGCAGACACTCAACCATCTGAGCCACCCAGACACCCCTAGGAGTCTACTGTTTTGAGATGACTTTGATTACAAATGTTAACCTTAAAAATAAAACTGTCAATTATTTTACTAGCAAACTATGGATTTCTTTGGGAATAGCAGAGAATTGCAATACAGGGGAAGCAGTCTACAGCGAAACCATAGGTAGGCAATCCAGAGAACACAACTGAAGTATGCTCTTTTATAGAGGAAGGGGTGGGGGCGTTGAGAAGCCTGTTCAAACAAAAAATCCATTGGAGCAACTTGGGAGTTGGAAGTACAGTGGCTTCCCATTGGCGGGCTCTGACTGTCTCTCATTGGCTGGGCTAGTGAGGTGCGGCGGAGCCAAGCTTTCCTTTCTCCCTCCAGTATCCGTGAAGTAGTATCCGTGCGCAAGGTTCTTCTCTTCCTGTTGGATTTGTAATTGACGTTGAGTGGCAGGGCGTGAGAGCGCTCCCTGTCCAACCTCCCGACTCCGTTTCAGTGAGGTTTCCCTTTATTCATTTTTACCCAAGATCCTGTAGATAAGAAAACTTCCAAGTCCCCAAGATTCTAAAGGTTCCGAGACAAGACTTTAACCACTACCCTGGTAATAAATAATTCAAGCCCCAAATGGCAGCATCCAACGCCCTTCAGAATCTGTCCACTGGCTGCTGAGTTTGACATCATCTTGGGCCACTCCGCTCTCTGCTCATGAAACTCCACTCACACTGGCCTTCTTTCAATTTCTTTTCTTTTTTAAGATTTATTTATTTATGGGACAGAGAGAGACACAGTGAGAGAGGTAACACCAGCAGGGGGAGTGGGAGAGGGAGAGGCAGAGGCGGACTCCCTGCTGAGCAGGGAGCCCAATGCGGGGCTCGATCCCAGAGCCCTGGGATCATGACCCCAGCCGAAGGCAGATGCTTAACGACTGAGCCACCCAAGCACCCCTTCTTTCAGTTTCTTGAACAGCAAAGCCAGACTCAGGGCCTTTGCACTAGCTCTCAGCCTGAACTGTCTGGCCTGGAGATTGAGGTTGGCTCATCCTCTGTTCCCAGCTCAAGGCCAATTCCCTCCAGAAGAGATTTTCCCAGACCACACAAATAGAATTAGCTCTCTCACTCCCCAGACCCTGCTTTAATTAATTAAATAAGGCATTTAATAAATATTAAACAAGTTTTTAAAGCACTTACCATAGTGCCTGGCATATAGGAAGCTTTGAATGTGTTTGTTAAATACAGAAACATTTTCTTCACAGCTTCTATCACTACCTGAAAGCATGTTTTACATGTATTTACATTTTTATTCTGCCTTCCTGCACCAGAATGTTCTCTCCATGAAGGGCGGGGACTTCTGTCTGGTTCACGGTTATGTTCCCAGTGTCTGACACACAGTAGGTACCCAATAAATATTTTGTTGAATGAATGAATACAATTTGTTAGGCTCTCAAATTCATGTAAAGAGCAATCAAGGTCTCCAAATTCTTGAGTCTAAAGACCAAAGAAGTCTCGTTCCCAACATGGATTTCACAGTAATGGAATCATCTCGGGGGGATCCCGGTCTCTCTTCACCCTGGGTGGCTGACAACTGACTCCCCTCCCCTACCAGCTACTTCTCATCAGACACCCTCTGATCTGAGCTGGGTGAGGCTGGAGCTCCTATGCATTTTCTTAGATTACTCGACAGGCTGCCATCCCCAGGGTTCCAGCAGGCTGCGTGGTGGTGGGTTCTGGAAATTGCTGGGGGGGGGCGGTTATTTTGCTTGGGATCCTCCAAGCCTTATGGTTCTAGAACTTGGCTTGTGTGGGGATAAGCCATGTCTGCTCTCTGGCCCATGTACCTTCCCCCTGACTTTCTCTCCTCCCAGCCCTTCCCTCCCTCAAAGCTGCCCCACCCAGCACCCAGAACTGGGTGAAAGGAGAAGTGAAAGATGAGTCTTGCTTCCTTCCTGGCACCCCTGCCCTCGTGCTTCCCTAGATTCTAAGAGCATCCTTGGCTGTGAGTAACATCAGGGAATTGACTTTGTCATAGGAAGCAAAGCAGCGATATTTGTGAATCTGTTAAGTAAACAAAATTCAGCTGAGTAAATTTTAAAGCTCTAATTGGCCCTATTAAATGATTCATCAATCGGGCAGGATCCCATCTAACAAATACAGGAGCGCTCCAAGGAAATGTACAACATGGAAGGTTTTTACAGGAGGGTGGGGCAAGAAAGTTATTAGCATCGTTACATTGTTTGGAAAAAGCAAGGGTCTTATCGCGCAGATTACCTCATCTTTCTTTGGGGACTGGAGAGGGTCCAAGTGGCAGACTCATGGCGCTAATTGAAAAATTCCTGACAGACCGGTTAAGTCTACATTTTTGGGGGAGGTTGAAACTGCAGTTAGATTAAGTATGAAGCCCGGGTTTGGGAACTTGGTCTAAATGACACCATTTGGAGCCTTCGTGTTTTAAGTAAGCTCTGTGCCCAACGTGGGGCTTGAACTCAGGACCCCGGAGATCAAGAGTCACATGCTCTACTGACTGAGCCAGCCAGGTGCTTCCTGTGGTATTCTTTTTCACAAGTCTTCTGCTGTCCCCTCATCCCACCCCCAGATCCCGTCCCTTCTTCACAGCACCCCACCCTCTGTTTTCGCATACCTTCTATGTACCATAACCTGTGGGGAGGGGAAGGGGAGCTGGGGAGATGGGGTGGTGTTGGTGGTAAAAAAATTAGGCGTAAAAAAATTCACATCAGGAAGGCAGCCAAAGGCTGAGCAAA
Source organism: Ursus maritimus (assembly GCF_017311325.1). Lineage (NCBI taxonomy): Eukaryota > Metazoa > Chordata > Mammalia > Carnivora > Ursidae > Ursus > Ursus maritimus. The sequence continues at coordinate 51,805,091 of NW_024424341.1, read as the reverse complement.
ATAACATTGGAGGTCTTCGCCATAGCCCTTGCTCCCCTCCCCTCCGTATCTGTATCCATTTATCAGCGGGCTCCATCCTGGCCAGCCGCTCTTCTGTTTTGAAAATAATTCTTTCTTTTTTTTTTTTTTTTTAAGATTTTATTCATTTATTTGACAGAGAAAGACAGCCAGCAAGAGAGGGAACACAAGCAGGGGGAGTGGGAGAGGAAGAAGCAGGCTCCCAGTGGAGGAACCTGATGTGGGGCTCGAACCCAGAACGCCGGGATCATGCCCTGAGCCGAAGGCAGATGCTTAACCACTGCACTACCCAGGCGCCCCTGAAAATAATTATTTCAAGGGACACCTGGGTGGCTCAGTCAGTTGGGCGTCTGCCTTCAGCTCGGGTTGTGGTCCCAGGGTCCTGGGATCGAGTCCTACATCGGGCTCCCTGCTCAGCGGGAAGCCTGCTTCTCCCTCTCCCTGCTGCTCCCCCTGCTTGTGCGTGCGCACGCTCTCTCTCTCCCCCGACAAATGAATACATGAGATCTTTTAAAAACATAAAAAGGAAATTATTTCAAACACAGACACAGGACAAGTTTAGAGGAATTGCCATCAGCTGAACTCAACAGTGCTAAACTGTGTGCACACCCACTTTTATTATACCTTGACATTTGAACCATTTATTTATTTAGAGAAATAAAATATTCCCAAGTGAGTTGCGGTCTCTCGTGTCCCCTCCCAGATATCATATTCCTCCCTCCTTCCCTCCCCCAGAGCACTGCTCTCTTATAGTTACTATCTTGATGCCTGAGATACCTTTTTAGTTTTTATCTTTTACTACATATCTGTGCATCCACACACCATATTTGGGAAAATATTCCTTTGCAGGTTTAAAAACTGGCCTTTTTTCTTCACTTTTTGAGATTTATTCATAACCATCCATCCATACATGCGACTCTGGTTCATTTGTTTCAACTCCTGGGTGGGGTTTCACGGAATGGTTTTGAGGCAAAGCCTCCACCCCTTCGGATTAATTTCTGGGATATTTTGGTTTTTCCTCTTACAGACAGCACCGCATCTTTCACTTAGTGGAGAAGCTCCTCATCTCATTTTATTTATTTATTTTTTTAAGTCATCTCTACACCTAACGTGGGGCTCGAACTCACAACCTTGATATCCAGAGTCACATGCTTTCCGGACTGAGCCAGCCAAGTATGTTGAGAACTTCTTCATTTCAAATGTCGAGTCATGGGGGTCTGGTTCCTGATGCCAACAGCATTTGGTTTCACTCTGTCCCCTCCTGCCCTCCCCTCTCTCCGGTCCACCCCAGTCCCCTCCCAGAGCTCCAGGCTCCCCTTCTTTCTTTCCTTCCACTCTCCACTTGAAGCCGGGGGGGGGGGTGTCTTAAAACTGCAACGTCTGTAACCCTGCATCTGACACTGGTTGCACCTCCAAGCCCAGAGCTGGACAAGGGTGGGAACGGGGCGTCTTCCTCACCCCTGGGCGCCCTGCCTGCCGTGGCACCTGACCGGGAAGACACATTAAGTGAGATGAAAATGTCCCAGTTTCAGCAGCTGGCTTTGGTATTCTCCTAGGGCAAGAACTGTTTTAGGGGAGGAAAAATATGTGGCTCGGGCGGGTTGGTGGAGGCAGGGGAGTGGAAGAAAGGCGGAGGGCAGCATCTTAAGAATTGATTGGCTGGAGCCCGGGCAGCAAGGGAGTGAGCTTAGAGGTCCTGCATTCCTGGCTGGCTGAGTCGGTAGAGGACGCCACTTTTGATCTGGTCCTGAGTTCAAGCCCAATGTAGGGCATAGAGCTTACTTAAAAAAAAAAAAAAAAAAAAGGAACAGGAAATGTTCAGGGAGGTGGTGTGGGAGGACAGGGAGTTTTGGAAGGAACTTCTGGGAACAGGAGTCAGCTGAATGCAACTCTCGAACTGCCTCTGCTATGTGTCTGTGTGATTTTGGCCAAGTTATTCAACCCCTCAGTTTTCCTCATTGGTAAATGGGCTCATAACTGCACCTACTCCCAAGGTCAAAGGCCATAAACCGTGCTACTCTGCACCGAAGTCTGAGCACAACACACAACCTTTCAGTAAACCCGTGAGAGGGGGGGACTGGGTTTTCTGTTCACCTTTGAACCCACAGGCATCAGAGGCTCAGGCAGTAGAAAAGTCCCAACCCCTCACTCCTCCCACCCCCTGGCTGGGTTAAGGAATCCCCTTTGGGCGCCTCCAACAAAAGGCACGAATCCTGTTATCCTCACATTACTGCTTTGAGGGAGGTGCTAGAATATTCCCGACCTCCAAAGAGGAAATGGGGGCAGAAGAAAGTCCCGGTACCTGCTCCAGGTCCCACAGCTCCCAAGCGCCTACTGTTCTGGGTTGTTTCTCCACTCCTGCCCCTCCCTCCCTGTCCCCTCTCTGGGTCGGGGAGGACTGATTCGCTCCATCCCTACCGCCAATCGGCCCGGTACAGACCGGTCGCTCTGGGTGGTGATGAAGAAATGACTGTGTGAGCCGCGCTCTGACGCCCATCGTCTCCATATCCCGGTGGGACGCCGCGCAGCTGCATCCCCCTCTGCTCGCGGCCTCCCACCCCTAGCTCCCTCCGCCGCTCCACCAGGGGGCGCCCTCGGCCCCACAGGTCACTGCTTTGGATTGGAGGCGAGGGGGATGAGGAGAACCGAGAGGGACTGACCGTGCGCTGCCCTCCTCCTCTTCCTCCTCCTCCTCCTCCTCCTCCTCCCCCTCTTCACCTGCCCTGTGTGGCCAGGAGCTACCTGGGTCCGAATCCCGCACTGGCCTTGAGCTGTATGACCTTGGGCGGGAGACTTGACCTCCGTCTGTTCTAGTTCTCCGTGGGATGGGGACGGTATATTAGTGCCTCCCTCAGAGGCTGAAGGGCATCCCCTGATTAATGGCCCATGCTAGCAGACAGCCAGCAGGGTGCTACAGCTTGCTGCTATCTTGCTCTGGGTGTTTGCTATGAGCCAGGCGCGGTGCCCAAACCGCAGGACAGCCAGCCTGAACGCGGTGCCTTTATCTGCTATAATTTCTCATAGATAGTCAATTATACATGTAGTAGAGGATTATGGGCTCATAAAAATTTCCAAGACTACAGAAGAAGAATTCCCTTTCTCCCTTTGGCCCCTGGCTCCCTGATCCTGCCCTAAGGTCTCTGATGTTCTCAGTTCACCGGCAGGAACCAGCCTGGACTGGTTCCATTGCTTTCTATCTCCCCACAAAGTGTGACCCACCCTTGGAGAGCTGACAAAAGGTGGAGCCCAGGGTCATCATGGGGTTACTGGCTCCTGGTGTTACTTGGGGGAAGTCACATTCCCCTATGTGCACCCGTGTCTCCACATCTACAATAAGTTCCATCTGCATGGAATACCCTGTTTTATTTCAACTTGCTCTAGCTCCCGAATAACTGGAGACGATGAGAAGTTGAGGATGCAGAAGGTCCCTGGAGAACCCGGGCCTCAGCTAGTTACATCCAGCATTGATGCCAGCCAGCTCTGTGTCCAGGCCTGGCTGGGTGAAGCTGGGGTCACAGTGGAGACAGAGACAGCCCTGCCTTCATGGAGCTCAGTGGGAGGACAGTTCAGTCACCATTTACTGCCCAGTGTGATCAGGACTGGTTTTGGGGAGCACAGGGGACTGTGAGAATCCAGAGTAAGTGCCTGCTAGGCTGGGAATGGGGGGTGTCAGGGAGGGCTTCCTGGGTTTCATGTAGGGCATCCGTGAATCCAAAGAATGACTAGAGGAAGATCATGGGCAGGAGTGTTCCTGCAGGGGGAACAGGCTTTTGGGAGTCTCAGAGGGTAGTACAAAGGGATTAGAAGAGCTCAGGGCTGTTGATGATGATTCCAGCACAGTGTGTTGGGGAGCAGGCAGGGAAGTTAGTTTCCCATCTCTGGGGAGGGCAGGGCTTGGGTGGAAAGAGGGAGGGAACATTCCAGGTGGGGAAACAACATGTTCTGAGACATGAGAGGTAGCCTGGAGGGCCGAGAATGCCTTTGTGGCTGGAGTGGGAAGGGAACAGGCAGGGGCCAAATGATGCCAGATTTGGACAGCAGGCGTAGGTTTGGGGGTCCTTAGTGTGGAGGCTGCTTTTAGGCTGTTGCTCAAGCAACAGGCTTGAGCAATGGAAACTTGAGAAAGGCAAAAGGGCCTGAAGTGACTACTGAGCTAATGCCAACAGCTCAGTAAGCTGTAGGCCCTAACTAACAAAAGGGCTACTTAAAACCAGGCACAGTTCCTAAGATTACCAAAAAAGGGGAAAATTCCATAGGTCCCCATACTCCCCCACTCCACCCTATTACTATAGCCCCTCGCCACTGCCACGTGGCATGTAGACAGTCTCCCTTTTGCTGTCTTGCCTGCTGCTCCCTTGCAGTGTATTCAATAAACTTCTGTCTCCTTTGTTCTGCCTGGGGTGAATTCTTTCACTGCCTGCACCACGGGCGCACACCTGATCTGGATGCCCCACACTTAGTAAACAGAGGTGGCATTTGAAGCCTAGGAATGGCTGGACTCCACAGGAGAAAGAGAGAGACTATGGGTTCTAGCCTCCAGGAATCCCAGCTTTTGGAGGTGGGTCCGAGGAGGGGATCAAGGAACTGAGGATGAGGGCCCAGGAGAGAGGAAGGCCATCTGCCACCAGCAGATAGAGAAAGCACAGGTTCTCAACCAACTCCCCACCGGAATTTGCATTTTATAATATTTTTCAAAAATGATGTGTGGCTAATATTTATTTTCCATTCAAATTTATCTTTTCAGGATTTTGTGCCAGCCTTTGAGATTACTGGAGATTCTTCTACCTTCACTTAATATTTTTGAGGAAGTTTTTATCAATACTGTAAATTTTATAACCAGAGTTGAATATTGTTCAAAACCATAGCTTTGGGGATCCTACTCTGTGAATCCCTGAATTTGGTGCCACAATTTTACCTGAGTTCCTGAGAAGCAGTAGTCTTCTCACTATTGTTCTTATGTAGTCCATGAAATTCTTTTAAAAATTTTATATCTTCATACTTTCAAGTAGATGGCAAACTTTTTTCCATCAGTTTAAATTGTTACCATTGGTGTATTGTAAATATTGACATTGAAAAATTAAAGGTATGCCACTTTTTAAAATATAGCTAGTGGAGTCTTCAAGAACTGAGATCTACTATTAACCATTTACAAAAAGATGTAAGCAATTTTCCCTTTAATTTTACATGTTCTTTTTTCTCTTTGAACTTGTATTTCTTTTTTTTTTTTGAAGTGTATTCTTTTTTTTTTTTTTAGATTTTTATTTATTTGAGAGAGAGAGACAGCGAGGAAGAGAGAGAGAGAGAGAAGGAGCAGGGGGAGGGGCAGAGGGAGAAGGAGAAGCATACTCCCCGCTGAGCAGGGACCCCCCCCCCCCAACCAGAGGCTCGACCCCAGGACCTGGAGATCATGACCTGAGCTGAACGAAGGCAGATGCTTAACTGACTGAGCCACCCAGATGCCCCTCCATTGTGTTTTTAGTTTGCCTTCCCTATTGGCTAATGAAGTTGACCATCTTTTGATATGTTCATTTGCCACTTAAACTTCCTCTATTGTAAACGTCTGTTGTGAATTTTGTCCAGTTTTCTTTTGGGTTGTCTGTCTCTTTTTGACTGATTTCTAGGAATTCTTTATATAATCTGGATCTGAACTCTTTGTTGGTTATTTATTGTCAATGTCTTCTTCACCTTATGGCTTGTCTTTTCGTTCTTTTCATGGTGAACTATCTTTTTTTTTTTTAAGATTTTATTTATTTATGTGACAGAGAGACAGCCAGCGAGAGAGGGAACACAGCAGGGGGAGTGGGAGAGGAAGAAGCAGGCTCACAGCGGAGGAGCCTGATGTGGGGCTCGATCCCGTAACGCCGGGATCACGCCCTGAGCCGAAGGCAGACGCTCAACAACCGCGCTACCCAGGCACCCCTCATGGTGAACTATCTTTGAACGTAATCCCAGTTATCAACTTTTCCACTATTGTGAGGGCCTTTTGTGTCCTATTTTGGAAGGCCATCTGTTCCTTGATGTATTCCTATATTATCTTCTAAAACCTTTATTGTTTTGCCTTTCATGTTTAGATCTACGGTCCACCTAGAATTGATCCTTGGTGTGATGTGAGGTAGGTTAATGAATTTCCTTTTTCTGCATTACTTAGTTGTCTCAGTCCCATTATTGAAAAGACCATACCTTTCCCATCGCACCATAACACCATCTCCGGCATCATCCAAATGCAGGTCCCTATTTTGGGCTGCCCAGTTTCTTCTGTCCGTTGGTCTCTCTTCATGCTTGTGGCAACTCCACACCATCCTAATTACTATAGCTTAATAATAAAATTTAAAATCAAATAGAACAAATCCTCCCACCTTGTTCCTGTTTAGGAGTGTCTTGACTTTCCTTTATTTTTCTAAAGATTTTTTTCTTAATTTTTAAGTAATCTCTACACCTAATATGGGGTTTGAACTTACAACCTTGAGATCAAGAGTCACGTGCTCCACCAACTGAGCCAGCCAGGCACCCCTTGGCTTGATGCTTTTGCATTTCCATATTCCAAAAAATCCATTGAATTTTTATTTTCCAGCTTTATTGAGATATACTTTTTAAATATATTTTATTTATTTATATGCCAGAGAGAGAGAGCAAGCACGAGCACAAGCAGGGGGAGCAGCAGGCAGAGGGAGAAGCAGGCTCCCCACTGAACAGGGAGCCCAATGCAGGGCTCGATCCCAGGACCCTGGGATCATGACCTGAGCCAAAGGCAGACACTTAACCGACTGAGCCACCCAGGGGCCCCAAGATACACTTGACGTATAACCCCATTTAAGTTTAAGGTGTACTGTCCATATACATTTTAGAATGAGCTTATCAAATGCCACAAAATAACCTTTTGGTTTAGAGAGAATCTACAGATCCATCGAAGAGAACTGACACATTTCAAATATTAAGTCTGCCAATCCAGGAACCTGGTTCCTCTCTCCATTTATTTGTCTTTTTAAATTTCTCTCAACCATATTGCGTTGTTTTTCTCTGTAGTGTTCTCGCATAGCTTTTGTTAGATTTATTCTTAGGCATTTGATCTTTTTAAATGCTATTTTATTTTATTTATTTATTTATTTTTAAAGATTTTGTTTTAAAGTAATCTCTATATCCGACATGCGGCTTGAACCCACAGCCCTGAGATCAAGAGTAGGCTGTTCCGCCGAGGGGAGCCTGCCAGGCGCCCCTTAAATGTTAATTTAAAATGCCATCTGTAGGACGCCCGGGTGGCTCAGTCAGTTGAGTAGCCAACGTTTGATTTTGGCTCAGGTCATGATCTCAGGGTTCTGGGATTGAGCCCCATGTCAGGCTCGTGCTCAGCGAGGAGCCTGCTTCAGGATTGTCTCTCTTTGCACCTCCCCCCCCATGTGCACACGTTCCCCCCCAAAATAAATAGATACATCTTTAAAAAATAAAAAATAATACGCCATCTGCTAACTGTTGCTTTCATTTAGAAACAAATATATTGATTTTCGTATCTAGTAATCTTTCTATGTTCACTTACTAATTTTTGGATTTATATGTATAATTTATGTCATCTGCAAGTAATGGCACATTTGTTTCTTCCTCACCAACTCCTATGTCATTCATTTATCTCTCTGTTTTATTGCACAGGCTAGGTGTCCTAGCACAGTGTCGAAGAAAATTGGTGAGAGTAGGCAACCTTGCCTTGCTGCTAATCTCAAAGAGAACAGTTGCAATGTTTCACTATTAGTTATGCAGTTTGCTACAAGAAACTTTATCAGATTAAGGCATTTATTCTTAGTTTGCTGGGAGGTGTTTTTTTTTTTTTTAATAAAATCATGAATAGGTGTTGCATTTTTTAAAAAAGATTTTATTTATTTATTCGACAGAAAGAAAGACAGCCAGCGAGAGAGGGAACACAAGCAGGGGGAGTGGGAGAGGAAGAAGTAGGCTCATAGCGGAGGAGCCTGATGTGGGGCTCGAACCCATAACGCCGGGATCACGCCCTGAGCCGAAGGCAGACGCTCAACGACTGAGCCACCCAGGCGCCCCAGGTGTTGCATTTTTTGTCAAATACTTTTTAGATCCACCGAGATCATCATATAACTTTTTCCCTGTTAATTACATTGAATGATTTTCTAATGTTAAACCATCCTTTCAGGACAAAGGCAACTGAACTGTGATATATTGTCCTTTTTATATTTTGCTAGATTCTCTTTGTTCATATTTTATTTATGACTTTTACGTATAAGTTCATTAGTGAGATTGACTTGTAAATTAATTGTCTTAGGCAGGATTTGGTGTCAGGTTTCTGCTGGCTGCACAAAAGTTACTTTTTCTTTTCCTCCTTCCTTCATTTCTTTTTTTAAAGTCGTCTCCATGCCCAGTGTGGAGCCCAGCACGGGGCTTGAACTCACGGTTCTGAGATCAAGACCTGAGCTGAGCTCAAGAGTCAGGTGCTTAACCAACTAAACCACCCAGGCATCCTCAAAGCTGTTCCTTTTCTTTTCTTTTTCTTTCTTTTTCTTTCTTTCTTTCTTTTTTTTTTTTAAGATCTTATTTATTTATTTGACACACACAGAGAGAGAGAGAGAGCACAAGCAGGGGCAGTGGCAGACAGAGGGGAGAAGCAGGCTCTTCCTGTTCCTTGGGAGAAGCAGGCTCCCTGAGCAGAGAGCCCAGTGTGGGGCTCGATCTCAGGACCCTGAGATTATGACCTGAGCCCAAGGCAACCGCCTAACCGACTGAGCCACCCAGGTGCCCCATGGGGAGTGAGAGTCTTAAGCAGACCCCATGCTGAGGGCGCAGCTTGATGTGGGGCTCAATCTCATGACCCTGAGATCATGACCTGAACTGAAACCAAGAGTCAGATGCTTAACGACTGCGCCACCCAGGAGCCCCTGATTATTATTATTTTTTTTTTTTTAAAGATTTTTTATTTTTTATTTATTCGACAGACATAGAGAAAGCCAGCGAGAGAGGGAACACAAGTAGGGGGAGTGGGAGAGGAAGAAGCAGGCTCATAGCGGAGGAGCCTGATGTGGGGCTCGATCCCATAATGCCGGGATCACGCCCTGAGCCGAAGGCAGACGCTTAACCGCTGTGCCACCCAGGCGCCCCATGATTATTATTATTTTATCAGGAATTTGTCTACTTTATTTTTCAAAACTTTTTGGCTTAAGATCGGTCTGGTATTCTTTCTTTGTTTTTGTTTAAGAAAATTTCATTCTGTTCTCTGCCTCTCTTTTTTTAAAAAGAAGAAAAACAAACAGAAGTTTATTAACATGTATATCTCATGTATACATAGGAGATACCCAGGAAGAAAGGAGTGTGTCCCCTTTCTCTCTCTTTTTAAGCAGGCATGGAGAAAATGTATTCACACCATTAAATAGATGGGAATCCAACACATATCAGTATAGCGATGTCCCTTAATTCTTTGAACTCTTTTTTTTTTTTTTTAAAGATTTTATTTATTTAGTTGACAGAGATAGAGACAGCCAGCGAGAGAGGGAACACAAGCAGGGGGAGTGGGAGAGGAAGAAGCAGGCTCCCAGCAGAGGAGCCTGATGCGGGGCTCGATCCCAGAATGCCGGGATCACGCCCTGAGCTGAAGGCAGACGCTTAACGACTGAGCCACCCAGGCGCCCCAATTCTTTGAACTCTTAAGCTGTGTGCCAGAAATCAATTCTGAACTATCTCCAAAACATAGTTTAATGATTTCTCAGCTGACAGTTAGTCCAGCCCTCCCCCAACTTTGTTGAATGCAAAGTGTTGGGCGCAAACGCCTGAAAAGCAAAGCCTTGCACAGGGATTCATTATCTTGTCATTAGAGTTCCTCCCTGTCTCAACACCAGGGTCAGTGTTCTAGATCTCTTTCTTTGGTCACCAGAGGATTTTTTCTTCCTTCCTTTCTTTCTTTCTTTCTTTCTTTCTTTCTTTCTTTCTTTCTTTCTTTCTTTCTTTCTTTCTTTCGATTTTATTTATTTGACAGAGAGACAGCCAGCAAGAGAGGGAACACAAGCAGGGGGAGTGGGAGAGGGAGAAGCAGGCTTCCAGCGGAGCAGGGAGCCCCACGTGGGGCTCCATCCCAGGACTCTGGGATCACGCCCTGAGCCGAAGGCAGACGCTTAACCACTGTGCCACCCAGGCGCCCCGGAAATGGCTAAGTCTTAACACGACCAGGGACATTCTCAGGTAGATTGGTTTAGGGAATTGCCCGTTGGGAAGATGAGGATCTGGGCATGAATTTCCTTTCATTTGTCCCTGTGTCTGCTTATCTGGTGGAAAATCTTCAGGGACCCTTGCAGGTATGTATGTATCCTGGATTATGGACCGGTCTCTACCTTGAAGAGTAGTCCATGTTTTCTGTTGTACACTCTGATCGGTTGTGTCCTGGGTTGATAAAGGAGTTGGCCACACTTAATATATCACAACCCAGAGTGTCCAGGACTGTGTGTGCTGATGGGCGCTTGGCCCTACGTTGCTGGGCACTACCAGCACACACCTAATTCCGAATAACCATTACAAACGATAACAATGGCCTATGGAGACGGCGTGGGGCCAGGCACTGTGTCATGCGCTCAAGAGGCATTGTCTTATTTAATCCTCATTTTACAGATGAAACTGATATTCCGGAATGTGCAGTCACTTTCCCAAGAACACCCAACCAATAGCTGGAAGGCTTAAGGTTTGAGCTCTACTCTGAATCCAAAAGCCTGGGCCACACCGCCTGGGGACTCCAGGCTCTCAAAACTGTGGAATTTTAATCCCAGAACCCCATTAGAGACCCTCTCACCCATCACCTTTGTTTTGCAAAGGAGAGCGTGGGACCAGAGTCAGGAAGTGGCTTGCACAACATCATCCACTCAGGCATAACAGGTGCAAGGAGGTGGGGGTGGGAGCTGGAGGCATGGGCGGGAGCCTTTCCCTGTTGACATTCTGATGCCAAGGACTCTGGCACAGTTTCTTTTGAAGATAACCACTTAATGCGAATAGCCAAATGAGCTCCTTAATCTCTTGGGAAATTTCTCCAGGAGGCAAAGGCATGGCTGAGGTGGCTTCAGGGAAGCCCAAACCAGATGCTACAACAGCTTGGCTTCTCTTCCAGGGACGACATGAGCAAGGGCTGGATAATCTCGCCATCAGTGGACATTCCAAGAGGGTAAAAGTCAGCAGAGTCCTGACCCCAAGTACAAGCTAACTGCTGATTGAGAATGAATCTGAACCCTAGGTCTTCACTGAATCCTCAATCCAGGCACGAGGGCATGGAGAGAGCCTGGACAAAGGCCCACAGGTGAGGTGTATGTAGTCTGATGTGGGGACTAGGCTGTTTGAGCCAGAGGGACTCCCCATCTCTTTGTTGCCACAAAAGCCACAGAAGGGCTATGGAAGGGAGGAGCTCGAGGCCAAGGATCATTCAGATCTTCCCTTTCATCCCATTTCAGAAGGATTTGATACTGGGGTGTATTAGTTTCTTTTCTTTCTTTCTTTCTTTCTTTCTTTCTTTCTTTCTTTCTTTCAGATTTTATTTATTTATTTGACAGAGAGAGACAGCCAGCGAGAGAGGGAACACAAGCAGGGGGAGTGGGAGAGGGAGAAGCAGGCTCCCAGCAGAGAGGGGAGCCTGATGCGGGGCTCGATCCCAGGACTCTGGGATCACGCCCTGAGCCAAAGGCAGACGCTTAACGACCGAGCCACCCAGGCACCCCTGGGGTGTATTAGTTTCTTATTGCTTCTGTAACAAATGACCATGGACTTCACTTGAAACATGTATTCCCTTAACAGTTCTGGAAGCCAGACATCTGAAATGAGTCTTAGAGAGCCAATGTCAAGGTGGCAGCAGGGCTGGTTCCTTCTGGAGGTCCCAGGGAGAATCTGTTCCAGCCTCTTCTAGCATCTGGAGGCTGCTCTCATTTCTTGGCTTCTGACTCCCCTCTGACTCTGACCCTCCTGCCACCCTTGTATAAGGACCCTTGCGATTACATTAGGTCACCAGGATGATCCATTATAATCTCCCCATCTCAAGATCCTTAATTTAATCACACCTGCACAGTCTCTTTCACCACCTGAGGGAGCACATTTAGGGATGAGGGCATGGGCATCTATGAGGGTGGCGGGTATTTCCAGCCCCCCACACCAGGACAAAGCAGGTGCAGGGACTTCAGTCTCCTATGGAATTCCTTCCGGCACCAAATCCTGGGGTGCCTTCAGCAAACACTCCTTCCCCTCCCCAGAGTCCCTCAGTTGAATTTATCTGCATTTCTAGTTAAATCAATATTCAGTGTTTGTATTATCATGACTGTAATAGAGTTCACAGATGGGCCACGCAGTGACCTCCAGCTACATTTTCCTTCTACAGCCTGGTTTTTCCTGGCGTTAATAACCGCCTCATCTTTCCTCTGCTTACCTTTCTAAGCACACATTCGTATTCCCTCCCTAGATTCTGGTACAACCATAAAACTCTCACTCTGATCAAGGGTATCAGGGAATTAGGGGCGCCTGGGTGGCTCAGTGGTTAAGCGTCTGCCTTCGGCTCAGGGCGTGATCCCAGAGACCTGGGTCTCTCTCTCTGTCTGGCTGGCTGTCTCTCTCTCTCTCTCTGTCAAATAAATAAATAAAATCTTAAAAAAAAAAAGCATATCAGGGAATTAGCATCATGATACTCAAAAGAACTTCACAGGTCACCTTCGAAGGGTGCTAAGGAACCCACTCATTATTTAGAAGCTGATAAAGCAATGGAAGAATCAAACATTTCTCTGGCTTTTTCAGGACTCCCTTCTCTGAAGCTGAAGACCTTGGTTCTTAATGGAATTAATGCAGTCACAGCTCTCAGTATCCCCTGTGTCTATTTATGCGTCAATATCATAAGTCTGTACGGTACTTACACCACCTCTACTTACACTACCTCGATGTCATCTCCATCTACATAATTTTATCTATATTCTGTGTCACCTTTATACTATATATGTCTATACTGCCGATCTATACGGATACCATCTATATATACCTATGCTAATATTATATATCCGTACCCATAGCCTACATTTATATCCATCTAATGGTTTCAGAATGAATAACAGCATCAATATTATTACGATATCATTAATGAAAGCCACTTAAGATGTTTTTGCATTTCTTTTTGTTTTCAGGGAGCTATCGGGCGCATACGGTACACTCATATATTCACACTTACATACAGTCAGTCTCCCAACAACACAGATAATCCGGTTGGGGCCCAGACCTAGCCTTGATACACCCCCTCCGAGAGACTTGCCCACACCTTGTCTTTCATACTCAGAAACCTCCAGGTATGTCTCAGACTGGTCAACCGCCCTTCTCATACTACTTACATGGGCGCATCCACGCCTTCACCGAGCTCAGACCTACCGAGACTCAGCACAGCGTGCTCAGAGGCACCCTCTCTCTCCCACACACAGACCATGGTCTCCTCCAGCAGTAACAGGGATCCAACGTCCCAGGGCTCTATAACCCTCTCCAGCCCGGTCCCCTTGCGTTTATCCCGCACCTCGTCCTGCACTTGCCCCGAGGATCAGACCCTCCGGACCACCAGATGGCGCTGTGAGCCCACAAATGACGGCTCCAGGTGTGGGGCTGAGGCTGGAAGGTGGAGGGATGGGGGGGCGGTGAGGCGGGGGCAGAAATGGCTGGAGAGGTAGAAGGCAAGACAAGGAGCGAGAGATAGTGATAATAATAAGATATCCCGCTAAATTCTCACACAATCCTGCGGGAACTACATTCATGAGTCAGTCCCATCCTACATAGAAGGAAACTGAGGCTCAGAGACGCAATGTCTTGCTAAATCTTCACATATCGCGCTGCAAAGTACGGAGCATTTTATTTGAATTTTCAATAGAGAAAGTAAAAATTAGCTAGGCGTAACCACGGGATAAAGCCAGCTGCAATGTTAACAGGAAACAGTATTCCTCCCAAGGTCACCCTGCAACTGGAAATGTCACAACTCCCCTTCTTGAATGACTGCTGCTTTCTTACTGAGAAAACCTTGCTTAAGTCATAGTTGATTGCAAGTTTTGCTGTTTGAAGTTCTGATGGGAAGAGTGAAGCATTCCCCCCTTGCCTGGTGGATCTAAGACTCTCTGACGTTGGGAAGCAACCGTGGTTTCCAACCCAAGCGCAGAACTTTGCGTAAGGGGTTTCTGAATATACAATTCTGCACTTAACTTTCAGAGTTCTAGGTCGACAAGACCCTTCTCAGGGTCTCATTTTTTTTTTAATTTTAATTTTTTTAAAAAGATTTTATTTATTTATTTAACAGAGACAGTGAGAGAGGGAGCACAAGCAGGGGGAGTGTGAGAGGGAGAAGCAGGCTTCCCACTGAGCAGGAAGCCCGATGCGGGACTTGATCCCAGGACCTGAGATCATGACCTGAGTCAAAGGCAGACGCTTAACGGACTGAGCCACCCAGGTGTCCCTCAGCTGTCTACGTGGGGCTTGATCCCAGGATCCCAAGAATGTGACCTGAGCCAAAATCAAGAGTTGGCCACTTAACCGACTGAGCCACCCAGGAGCCCCAAGTGCAAAGCTTTTAATTAAGCACACAGCCTAATGAGACACATTCATGATAGAATGTGGGGGGTACCCCGGATGGCTGTGTTCTGCCCTGTCTCCAGCAGACTCCCACCAAATAGAACCACCATTATGACCTCCGTCACCTAGAGTACTTCTGCCTGTTTGAAAACGTCACACATATAGAATCATGTCTTATTTATAGTATGCATTCTTTTTCTAAATTCTAAAACTTTTGAGGGGAAGTGATTTCAAACACGCAGACAAGTTTCAAGAATAAATAGAGTACAAATAACATCCATTGTACTCTTGACCCAGATTCACCTTGTTTTAACATCTTATCCCATTCCCAATATAATTTGTCCTGTCTCTCTCATCTATCTTGTACTTTTTCTGAATCATTTAGAGTCAGTGACACACCACATGGCCCTTTACCCCTAAATCCTTCAGTGTGTGCTTCCCAGGAACAGAGACGTTCTCTGATACAGCTGGTTATCAACTTGAGTAAAGTTAACATCGATACGATACTTTCATCTCTACTGCTTGTATTCTTTTTTTTTTTTTAAAGATTTTATTTATTTATTTAACAGAGATAGAGACAGCCAGCGAGAGAGGGAACACAAGCAGGGGGAGTGGGAGAGGAAGAAGCAGGCTCATAGCGGAGGAGCCTGATGTGGGGTTCGATCCCACAACGCTGGGATCACGCCCCAAGCTGAAGGCAGACGCCTAACCGCTGTGCCACCCAGGCGCCCCTGCTTGTATTCTTTTTTTAAAAAACATTTTAATTATTTATTTGAGAGAGGGTGAGAGAGCAAGAGAGAGCACAAGTGGGGGGGTGGGGAGAGAGAGAAGCAGACTCCCCACTAAGCAGGGAGACCTACGTGGGGCTTGATCCCAGGACCCTGGGATCACGACCCAAGCAAAAGGCAGACACCCAACTGACTGAGCCCCCCAGGCGCCCCTCTACTGTTTGTATTCTAATTTTGGCAATTTGAGAAGCAATTTGACAACTTTGAAAAGCGATGGCAGAGTTTTATTGTTGTCTGACTGAGGGCACACTCCAGAGGCATCACAGTAGTTAAAGGTGCTGTCTCTGCACCCAGATCACCGGGGTTTGATCTAGCCTCTGAACCCCATCACCAAAGAGACCTTGGTCAGGTCATGTAACCTCTTGATGCCTCAGTTTCCCCAGCAGTAAAATGGGGATACTTCTAAGGATACATAACTAAAAATATTTATAGGCGAGTTGATACAATGTCTGGGCTTTGTTTCAAAATAATCCGGATTTTTGAGGGGTGTGGAGGGAGGGGGTATTTGAGAGAATGAGATTGGCCATGAGTTGATCATTGCTGAAACGGGTTGATGGATATATTGTATATCTCCCTTTGTATACGCTTGAAATCTTCCACAATAAAAATATTTTTTTCAACGAAAGAAAAGAAAAATAAACGTGGGTAGGGGTGGAGATTATTATTAATCACCTGCCTTCAAAGGCAATTAATAATTAGGGTTAGAAGGAGGCGTTAAACAATTTAATTTAAATTAAATCTAAATTAAGCATTTAGAACAGTGCCGGGCAAATGCTGTTAGCGATTACTTTTTATTTTCTTACCACCAGGTGGCGCTGTCTCCCAGCGCCGCAAGAAGCAGCGCGGGGGTCGGGGGCGGTGACAATTATTAGCCTTGAGTTTGAATTCTGCTCTGTCGCTTCCTAGCTGAGATCCTGAGCATTAACTATCTCTGAGCCTTCATTCATTTATACAACGGGGGCAATCATACTATCAACCTCTGAGTTGTTAGGATGATTCAGACACAATGATGTAAAGTGCTGATAAAGTATCTGGTGCATGTCTTTCTGGACACCTGCTTCTGGGGCTAGATCTGCCTCTGGGGACAGTATTCCTTGTTTTTCCTGTGGAGATTCTGCCACGTGCCTGAGTGATTGTGAAAATCTGGAGAGGCTACAAACGGGGTGAGAACTTTCTCCATTCCTACTGCAGATCAGTCCTCCAGCAATGAGATGGTGCCAGTCTTCCCAGAAGACTAGACCTTTTAGAAATCCAGTGTTCTCGAGACAGGGTTGAGACATGAGACTCTGAATCCAACTGAGTTAGAATTCCCATTCCATCACCTGTAACCCACCTGCCCTTCAGGTTCCTCCTTTATAAAATGAGTATCTCTATATAAAACACACCTATCACAATGGTATCATGAGGACTCAATGTGATATTGAGAAACATTAATACAAGGCTTGGTGAACAGATAGTAACTCCTATCAATGTGAAAATATTAAGATAATTAAGCTAATAATTTGAGGGCTCATCTGTGTAGGGTATATAATAACACCACGAATTCTTATAGTAACACCATGAGATTGATATAGTAATAATCCCCCCTAGGGTAGGAGAGGCTCAGCGAGAAGTCACCTCCTGAAAGTCACACAGCTGGTACATGGCAACTTTGGGATTTATTTATTTATTTATTTATTTTTAAGATTTTTATTTATTTATTTGACAGAGAGAGAGCACAAGCAGGGGGAGAGGGAGAAGCAGGCTTCCCACTGAGCGGAGAGCCCGATGCAGGGCTTGATCCCAGGACCCTGAGATCATGACCTGAGCCAAAGGCACACGCTTAACCGACTGAGCCACCCGGGAGTCCCCCCTTCCACTGTCCTAAGATGCACTTTGGATTCAGACCATACCTCTGTCACCCCCTTGCTGGTGACCTTGAACAAGGTGTTTAGCAACGCTGAGCCTCGGTTTCTCCCTCTGTGAAGCGAGGGGGTGGGGATGGGGTGGTTACGTGACCCGAGGCCCCTCAAACATCCAGGCAACACTGACTCAGCCGGTTCTGTGATGACAGCATTCTTGTCATTGTCATGATTGTTATGGTTAAAAGTATTAATATTGGCATTCGTGTGAGGAAGGCTTATTGGGCAAGGGTCTTGGGGTTGGGCAGACCTGGGATCAAATCCATTTCTGCCGGAGACATCTCCGTCTGTGCTCTTTCCTCCTCTTGGAAATGGGGAGGCTGTCTCAGAAGACAACGGGAGAGCTCCCTAAGGTCACAAATGTAAATTGCTCGGACTATGAAAGACTCTGGCCGATGTCAACTTGTTACTAGGATTCAGTAACAGTTCGAAGAGTCTCTAATTTTAAGATTAAACCCAATTTTAAGATTAAAAACATTCATTGTGGGCGCCTGGGTGGCTCAGTTGGTTAAGTATCTGCCCTTGGCTCAGGTCATGATCCCAGGGTCCTGAGATCGAGTCCCATGTAGGACTCCACACTCAGCGGGGAGCCTGCTTCTCCCTCTCCCTCTGCCTGCTGCTCCCCCTGCTTGTGCTCTCTCTCTCTGTCAAAGACATGGAGGCTGGCCTTCCCCACCTCCCACACGAAGGCGCTCCTGCCCCAACCTGCTTGCCTGCAACAGTAGCAAGACCACAACAACTCCCGGCCCCGTGTGGGTAGCAATTTCCTAGCCAGCCACCGATCCCACCAGAACCCCTGGCCCCGGCCTCCCATTCCGCCCGTCCCTCTTCCCCTGCCTCGATGCAACTCACTGCCACATCCCGTGACTTCTACCTCCTAATTATCTTTCCAATGTGTCCATTTCCCTGCATCTCCACTGCTGCCGTGGATTGAATTGTGTCACCACGAGAGGCCTTGAGACCCTGACGCCCCCGCGTCTGTGAATGTGACCTCATTTGGAAATCAGTTCCCTGAGGATAATTGAGTTAAGATGAGGTCATTCATTGGGTATAATCCAATGCGAGTGTGTCTTTATAAAGAGAGGAGGTTGGGACACAGGGACGGGCACACGGCGAGGACACCACCTGAAGAAGAGATGGGGCGATGCTCCCACAAGCCGAGGAACAGCAGAGATGCACCCCCCACCCTGCCCCGACCACAGAAACCGGGGAGACTCCTGGGACAGACTCTCCCTCCCAGCCTTCAGGAGGGACAGCCCCGCGCCCCTGATTTCCACGCGTCTAGGTGACACATTTCTGGTGTTCGGGCCACCCAGGCTGTGTGTTTGTTAGGGGGGCACCGGGCGTCACCGACTCACACTGCCTGCAACAGCGGCCCTCTGCCCGCACCGCTGTCCCTCACGCGCATAGCATCTCATCAAAATGCAGGGCCCACTGTGGCCCCACATTGCTCTTGGGCCAAAGTCCAAGCTGGGGGTCACCATTGGCTGGGTCACCGTTGGCTCAGCCTTCGTGTCCGGTCGGTGGGCATTTTTGGGACTCGTGCCCTCAGTGGCTGGGGACCACTGCCGTGGGTCACCCCCTTGTCTGACTGCCCAGCGGAGGCGGCGGCCTCCCTGAGCTCTGGTTTCCTTCAGAGCGTTTACCACCTGGCACCGTTTCCTCTGTGCTCCTTTTTTTTTTTTTTTTTAAGATTTTATTTATTTGACAGAGAGAGAGACAGCCAGCGAGAGAGGGAACACAAGCAGGGGGAGTGGGAGAGGAAGAAGCAGGTTCATAGTGGAGGAGCCTGATGTGGGGCTTGATCCCATAGCGCTGGGATCACGCCCTGAGCGGAAGGCAGACGCTTAACCACTGTGCCACCCAGGCGCCCCTCCTCTGTGCTCCTTGACGTATTGCCTGTCGCCCCCATGAGAAGGCAAGCCCCAGGAGGCCCAGGAGTGGGTATGGGTATTTGCGGAATAAATGAAGGGGTGGGTGGGAAGACCCAAAGGATTAGCTTCCCAGGGCTGGTACATAGCAAAGCGCCTCAGATGGGCGGCCTAAACCACAGGAATGTGATCCTCTCAGTTCCGGGAGCCAGAAGTCCATCCTGGAGGTGTGGGTAGGGCCTCTTTCTTCAGGCTGCGAGGGACACCCTGCTCTCTGCCTCAATTCCCGCTCCCAGTGCTCTGACGACAGTCGTGGGCATTTCTTGGCTTGGAATCACCACCCCAATCTCTGCTCTCATCTTCACATGGTGTTCTCTGTGTGTGCGTGTCTATGTCCAAATATCCTTCTTTTGGAAGGACGCCGCCATATTGGTTTGGGGCCTACCCTACTCCAGTATGACATCATCCTCACTAATTACCCCTACAAAGGTCCCAGTCCCAAATAAGGTTGTGTTCTGAGACACTGGGGGCTGGGAGTTTGACATGTGAGTTTAGGGTGGGGTGGAGACACAAGTCAACTTTTTCTTCTTCTTCTTTTTTTTTTTTTTAAAGATTTTATTTATTTATTTGACACAGAGAGAGCACAAGCAGGGGAAGCATCAGGCAGAAGGAGAAGCAGGCTCCCCGCTGAACAGGGAGCCCCGTGCAGGACTCAGTCCCAGGACCCCGGGGATCATGACCGGAGCTGAAGGCAGCCCCTTAACCAACTGAACCACCCAGGCATCCCATCCCCTAAATGATTTCTATCCCCCTGTGGGCTAGATTTCTTTCTTTCTTTCTTTCTTTCTTTCTTTCTTTCTTTCTTTCTTTCTTTCTTTCTTTCTTTCTTTCTTTCTTCTTCTTCTTCTTTTTTTAACACACATTTATTCTCTTATGGTTCTGGAGGTCAGAAGACCAAACCAGGTTTCCTAAGCCCCAAATCCAGGTGTTGGCAGGGCTGTATTCCTTCTGGAGGCTCTCGGGCAGAATCTGTTTTCCTGTCTTTTCCAGCTTTTAGAGGCGCCCGTGTTCCTGGGCTCGTGGCCCCTTCCTCCATCTCCAAAGCCAGCACTGCAGCACCCACAGGCTCTCCTGCTGACTCTGAACTTCCACATCTGTCCTCACATCGCCTTTCCTCTCTCTCTCATGCTCCTGACTCCCTGGGACGAGGGTCCTTGTGGTTACACCGGGCCCATCTAATAATGCAGGATAAGCTTCCACCTCAAGATCCTTAACCCAATCACAGCTGTGAAGGCCTTTTTGCCACACAAGGTAACATCTTCTCCAGTTTCAGGGACTGGGATGTGGATGTCCTTGGGGAGGCCATTCCCCAGCCTACCACAGGCTGGGATTGTGGTGCACCCCCCACCAACCAGCACCCCCCCCCAGGGCCAGACCAGTGGGAAGGAAGGGGTCAAGCTGGGGCGGGCAGGCAGAGTAGCCCACACCCAGTGACAAAGCCCCAGAGGAGCAGGGCATGGAGATGGGGAGACCCAGGGCATGGCACCCACATGCCTCCAGTCCTGGCCTGGCTCCAGATGGGGCTCACTGTGGGCTAGATTTTAGAAACTCAAAAGCAAAGAAATGACTCTTCTTTCCTCTGTTTCTATTGCACCATCCCTTCCATGAAGTGGTGATTGCAAAATATCCTTGTTGGCCAAATGGGCAAAGGACCAAAGACACAGGAAGAAATAAAATGGAGCCAAAATCTTGGTTACTGTTTGACTCGGTCGGGGTTCTGGTGGGAAACCAACCCTCTAGCCAGGTAGCTGAGAAGAGTTTCGTAAAGGGACTGTGTCAGCACGCTGGGGCCTGCCACAACAAAATGCCACGGACTGGGTGGCTTCAACAATTGAAATTTATTTTTGCGCAGTTCTGGAGGCTGAAGGTCCAAAATCAAGGTGCGGGTAGGGTTGGTTTCTGGTAAGGCCTTTTTTCTTGGCTTGCAGATGGCAGACATCTTGCTGTGTGTTCCTTCCTCTCTGGGCACATGCCCCTGGCATCTCTCTGTGTGTCCAAACATCTTTTTCTTATAACAACACCAGCCAGATTGGCTTAGGGCCTACCCTCAGGGCCTCATTTTTGCTTATGGTCCTCCTGAGAGATTGGGGGGCAGGGCTTCCGCCTATGAATTCAGCCCACAGCACCAATCCTTCCTGTCTTCCCTCCTTCCCTCTGATTTTTGTATTGTGGCTTCTCATTGGCCGCACCCAACTGTAATCTGAGACTATCCATACAGACCAGCCTCTGGGGCTCAGAGCGGGTGGAGGAGGGCAGAGAGTGTATCCAAAGGCAAATAGAAGTTGCTTTGCATGGTGTTCTCCTGCTGTATTTCCCAGCCCTTGCCTACTTACAAGGACTCAGAGTTCCTCTCCTATCATCTGCCCCATAAGGCTCTAGCCCCAGAGGGTTTCTTTAAAACAGTGATTCTTACATGAAAACAGCAGGTGGCTATGCCGGAGCTCCTTCCCCACTCTTGACCCCCCCAGTTCTCCAGGTTACACAGGTGAGCCAGGAAACCAGCCACTACTCAATCATCCAAAGGACTCCTCCTTCCCAACATGGCATGCACCCATATTCTATATTCTTTCCAGAATTTGGAAGCCTCACACAGCTTCCCCTGAGCTAAAATAGTCCCTTAATGGAGTGGTAATCATCGATCAGAAGCAGCAACTGTCTTTGTTCAGGTGATGACAATGGGCTGCCCAGTCTGTGTCCCTAACCATACCCTCTTCCTCCTCTTCAGCGTATTCTCCTCTCCCTGGTCCTCAAATGTCTAATATGAAAAGGGAGATGAATGTTTTCTGAGCTCATGCTCGTCTACTGCCCTCCCTTGTAAGATTTGTTTCTTTATTTCAGAGAGGGAGAGAGAGAGACAGAGAGCAAGCTCAAGTTGGGGGAGGGGCAGAGGGAGAGGGAGACAAGCAGACTTGATTGCAGGAGCCTAAGCTCATGACCTGAGTTGAAATCCAGAGTCAGATGCTTAACCAACTGAGACACCCAATCGCTCCTCTACTGTCTGCTTTTGTATCCCCAAATTCCTGATGGAGTCATGTAAATTACCATCCACTGATCCCAACCGCAGCAAATTTTCTAGAACATAGCTAGACCATGTCATTCCCTGCTTAAAACCATCCATGGCTCCCCATCATCCTTTGGATGACAGTCATTCTCAGCCTGACACTGAAGGCTTGCATCCTCAAACCCCAGCCCCTTTTCCCATCTTCCCTACTTGTCTCTTTTCTAAGTAACCCATGCTTCTCACCAGACCCCCAAAACACCATCCGTTTTCATGCCTGCTGGCTTTTCTCCTGCTGAGTCTTCTGGAATGTAGAGGCTCATTCTGGAGCCAGGATAAGAACAAGGGCTGCTAGTTTTCCAGTCTCTTGGAAGATCTACTTTTTGTCGGTCACCTGCTATTTTGAGATTGACCTGGCTCTGTTCATTTAGACCCAGGGAGATATTTTAATTTCTAAGCATCAGATGTGGAGTTCCCCAGGGGTCACTTCAGCCATGGCCTTGCCTCCACAGTCTCCTGCCCATCCAGAGAGCACCACATCCCCAGACTCCTGTGACACCTCTCTTATGGAAGTCCCCTCCTTTAGTAGCCTCTCTTGTGTATCAGAAGAGGAAGGAAGGGAAAGGATGAGTACACATTGAACTGAAATGTCTATGTCCCAGAAATATTCATACATCATCTTTTTTTTAAAAAAGATTTTATTTATTTATTTGAGAAAGAGAAGAGAGAGTGAGAGTATGAGCAGTGGGGAGGGAGGAGCAGAGGGAGAGGGAGAAGCAGACTCCCCACTGAGCAGGGAGCCCAACAGGTGGCCTAACAGGTGGCTCCATCCCAGGACCCTAGGATCATGACCTGAGCTGATGGCAGATGCTTAACTGACTGAGCCACCCAGGCGTCCCACTCATAGACCATATTACTTAATCTTTTCAACAACCTATGGGTCTCATTATTCCCATTTCATAGATGAGAGGTGAGATGATTTTGCCAAGTTCCTGATGAAACTGAATTAGTTAAGATAAGGAACACCAGTTTCTGTAAACTCCATTGACTTAACTCAATAAAACTCTACTCTTCACTTATGTAAAGTCTAGTTAGGTGTCTGTAGTTGGTGGGTGGACTTTCATGCAATCATTCGGAGACTCAGGCTCCTTCCGTCTTGTGGCTCCAGCCTCTCCCGGCTTCACAGACTCCTTTTTTTTTTTTTTTTTAAAGATTTTATTTATTTATTTGACAGAGAGAGAGACAGCCAGCGAGAGAGGGAACACAAGCAGGGGTGAGTGGGAGAGGAAGAAGCAGGCTCCCAGCAGAGGGGCCTGACGTGGGGCTCGATCCTGTAACACCAGAATCACGCCCTGAGCCGAAGGCAGACGCTTAACTGCTGTGCCACCCAGGCGCCCCCTGGATTCACAGACTCCTTGCCACTCAACCAGCAACTGCGGGGGAGAGAGAAAGAGCATCGCCTGTGGGAGGTTTTTGGAGAGCAGGTTGGCCAGAGGCAGAGAATACGACTTCCCCTCCCATCCCATTGGCCAGAACGCATCACATGACCATGCCTCCCTGCAAGGGGCGCTGGGAAATGTTGTCCTGGCGTGTGCCCCGGGAGAGGAGGAAAGCTGGGCGTTGGTGTTAGTAGGTGGCCCCAGCCTCAACCACGCGGACGGCGAACCTCAGAGACGTGTGTAGTGTGTTGACCAGGGTCAGCCAGAAGCAGCAGGACAGGAGCCCACGTCCTTCCCTTCATTGGAAGGACTGGACAGATAGCTGAAGTAATTTGGTGGACAACCCCGCAGATATTAGCAGGCTCCAGCAAGGCGGAGGGGGCGTGCACAGGGTCTGATCTCAGGGCTGGTTCTGAAAGGAATTCCTCCCGAGATTAAGGGCTTGGTGCGGAGGATGTATTTGCCCTTAGAGGTGGGTTCAGATGAGGCCTGCGCTCAGGAATGTGTCTACTGAGAAGACGCCCCGGCTTTGGTTCCTTTTTCTATACATTTGCGGGGTGAACTTGATGTTAATTCTTTGAGCTGAAGATCCCGCCTCCTTCCAGAAATGACACATGATAGGTCAAAGTGGGGATGCTATTACAAGTGTCTGACACTTGTACAATAAAAGTTGGCACCTGATAGATGGCAGGAGTAGGATGCAGAGGCTGAACCCAGTGTTAACCCTTTAGGCGCTGGATTCTGGGGCGGTCTGGAGGTACTGGGGGTGGGCCAGAGCCATATGGGAGCCCTGTGGGGAAATTCTTGGGGTAGTTGTTATTTACCAACCAGTCTGGCAAGTACTTAGATATTTTACCAACATTGCAGCCGTGTCAGTCGTGGCCCCAAGATCCTAAAATGCTGAAGTTCCGTAATTTAAGGACTCCATAGCTCCGTGTGTCAATGAAGCAATACCCGGGAAAAGCACGGAGTGAAACTTTAGATGCCCTCGACTTCATTCTGCCCTTCCAGTTCCTTCACCTCTTGGAGTTCCTGTATCATGTATCAAGCCATGCATAACCATGCTTGTCATGTGTGAGTACAGGATTAGCACAAAGTCAATGACCACTGCACGGAAGTGGTTGCTGGGTTATTTGTGAGACAAAATGATGTTATGGTTAAAAGCTTGAGCTCTGAGGTCAGGCTGGCCCTATTTAAGTTGTAGGTCTGCTGCCTACTTGCTGTGTGACCTTGAGAAAGGCCTTTCCTCACCTACATCTTGCTTACTCAATTCTAGCTGCAATGCAGGGGCCCCCTTGCTGTATGAGAACACACCATGCCCACCTGCCTCAGGGCCTTTGCACTGGCTAGCTCTTGAGCTTGGAATGCTCTTCCTCAGTATATCCAAATGGCTCCCATCCTCCCCTCGTCCGGGTCCTTGCTCAAATACTCTCCTTCTCAGGGAGACCTCTCCTCTGCCCAGCATTTCCTTTGCCCCCTCCCTATTTTATCTTTGGTCACAGCACTTACCACCCATCTGATGTACCATATACTTTGCTTGTTTATTTATCGTCTGTTTCCAAACACTCCAGACTAGAAACACTTTGAAGGCAGGAGATTTTGTCAGTTTTATTTGTAGCTCTTGTCCTAGGTGATGAGGGAACAGAAGGCAAGCTGAGGACAAAGCAGAAACTGACGCCCTGCAACCCCCTGCCCCCATGGGATCTATGTGACATTCCCCAGGCACTCCTGGCTGCCCTAAAGCTGAGGAAATGAAAAACAATTAGTTAACTAACAGAGATCACAATCCTGCAAGACCTGAGTCTCCCTCAGTTTACACATGTCCTAGTGATTTACAAGGAAGGAGCTTTCTTATCAATAGCCTAACTTCGAGAGACCCATAATTCAGTTTCCTGGAGCCCTAACATTACCATCCCCTCCATAAAATCGAGGGAGGCTGAGGCAAAAGGAAATGTAAATAAAATGAAATTTCTTTTAAACCTGAAGCCCATTGACAAGGACTTGTGATAGGAGGAATGTAACGTTCCTCTGGGAGACTCCCAGCTGTCTTCATGTTCGTGCCTCATTAGACGGAGGGACAGCCTTAGCTTGACGATAACCAGGTCTCCAGTATCCTGCGAGTTCTTTAATATATGAAATTACTTTCTCAACCTCCCTTTTTCCTTACCTCCCCCAACCCCATGGTATATAATCAGCCACCCCTGGCAACCCGGGGCAGCAGCTCTTTCTGCCCATGGGTCCTGTCCTGGTGCTTTAATAAACCAGTAATTTTGCACCAAAGGCGTCCCAAGAATTCTTTCTTGGTCGTCAGCTCCAGACTCCACCCCACTGAACCTCACCTGTATTTCATAACCTCATCACTAGGTACATAGTAGTTACCAAGTAAAATTTGTTGAGTAGGACGGATGTATAAACAAAGCGTGGTATAGCCATGCCGCTTCAGCCTTAAAAAGGAAAGCAATTCTGACACACACCATGGATGAATCTTGAAGACATTATGTTATTGAAATTAGCCAGACACAGAAGGACACATGCTGCATGATTCCTCTTATATGAGGTCCCCAGGGTGGTCACAGTCATAGAAACAGAAAATTGAGTGGTGGGTGCCAGGGGCTGGGGGGGGAGGGGAAAATGAGGAGTCAGTGTTTAATGGGTCTAGAGTTCCAGTTTTGCAAGATGAAAGGTGTTGTTTTTTTTTTTTAAGATTTTATTTATTTGAGGGAGAGAATGAGCAGGGTGAGGGGCAGAGAGAGAAGCAGACTCCCCACTGAGCAGGGAGCCTGACATGGGGCTCGATCCCAGGACCCCAGGATCATGACCTGAGATGACGGCAGACGCCTAACGAACTGAGCCACCCAGGCACTCCAGTTTTAAAGATCTTGGTTGATTTTGGTAACTGACCATTTGAGCCACTTGTTTTTTCTCTTCCCATGCTTTAAATTTCTACTCTTCTCTCTAAATTCACCAATAAAGAGTGAGCCCACAAACCCCTAGGCCACCGCCCTTAAGACCTCGATAAAAGCAGAAGCCCAGGCCCATGGGTTCCCTCTCTTTCTTCTCCCAACCTCGCTATATGGCCTCAGGTGTGCTGTAAGCAATAAATCTTGGTCCTGTAAGCAATAAATCTTGATCTTTTCAATGTTTCTGCTGAAGGGCATCTTGCAATCGTAATAAAACCCTCAAGGGCCCGTTCCACCACAATACTGATTATTGATAGGCAAGAACAATTGTCACGATGGGTGGGATTGTGTCACTGCTCTTGTGATTCATGGAGGGAAATTCCCTTTACCTGCGAATTGCTTACTACCCACCTGCCTCAGGTGGGTAACACTGTCTGGGAAAGGAGCACCACTTGCTGGCGCCTGTCACAGGGCTCTGTGCTTTCACATCTTGCCTCTGTCCTGTGTTGCCTGCAGTATCCAACCCAAAAGGTCACGGTCGCTGAGTCAGTGGGTCACGCATGGACTGTGTGTCCTAACCAAGAAGAATGAAGTAGCCTCGTGACCAGAAGTCAATGGCACCAGCAGAGCGAGAGCACGACCAAAGCCTGTGGTCTCTCCCGCCACCACCTCACAAGCTGCTGTTAATCATTGGTCTCCGGACCCCATGGGATTTTACGGCTCTGATCCCTGGCATGATGTTGCTAAAAAAATTTTTTTTAAAGATTTTATTTATTCATTTATTAAAGAGAGAGGGACAGCAGGAGCGGGGGAGAGGGGAGGAGGGAGAGGGAGAAGCAGACTCCCCACCGAGCAGGGAGCCTGATGCGGGGCTCGATCCCAGGACCCTGAAATCATGACCTGAGCCAAAGACAGATGCTAACCAAGGGAGCCACCCAGTCTCCCCTGTTGCTAAGAAATTAATGGACAGATATCTATGTCCTGAACATCTGATGCCACTGCCGTCTAAGGACCCCAGGGAGGTACAGCAGCTCCTTGGTAAGTGCAAACCCCCATGGGTGTTTCCTGGGCCATGCACACCAACATGGTAAGACTCCAGAGGTCTAGGGGCTTTCCCCAAAGTCCCTGCTCATATCACACTAGTGGAGGCAGACCCTCCCTCCTGGAGAGGTCTCTTGGAACACCCTAGAAAGGAAAGTGGCCACTTACCAAGAGGGCTCACGGTGACATCATCCCAAACTGCCCAGTAACAACACATACGATTAAGGCAACAGGAGAAAAACAAGAAGAGGAAACTGAGATCAAAAACTATACCTTAACTGAAATTCAAATCTTTCTTAAAGATTTTTTGAAGCAGGAAGAAGAGAAGGGGAGCTAATTCGCTATTTCGAGTTTTCTTGTTTGTTAGAAACAGGCTCTGAATTGTTACTCACAGCTGCCAAAGTGTGTCATCTGGCTGGTATTCTCTAAAGACCCTAAAAATCCATAACTTTCTTTTTTTCTTTTTTTAAAATTTAAATTCAATTTAGTTAATATATAGTGTATTACTAGTTTCAGGGGTAGAATTGAGTGATTTTTCCGTTACATATAACACCCAGTGCTCATTACATCAAGTGTCCTCCTTAATGCCTGTCACCCAGTTACCCCATCCCCCCGGCCCCAGCAACTCTCAGTTTGTTCCCTACAGTTAAGAGTCTCTTATGGTTTGCCTCCTTCTCTCTTTTTATCTCATTTTTCCTTCCCTTCCCTTATGTTCTGTTTCTTAAATCCCACATATGAGTGAAGTCATATGGTATTTCTCTTTCTCTGACTGACTTATTTCACTCAGCATAACACCCTTTTTTTTTTTTTAAGATTTTATTTATTTATTTGACAGAGAGACAGCCAGTGAGAGAGGGAACACAAGCAGGGGGAGTGGGAGAGGAAGAAGCAGGCTCCAGCGGAGCAGGGAGCCCAATGTGGGGCTCGATCCCAGAACCCTGGGATCACACCCTGAGCCGAAGGCAGACGCTTAACGACTGAGCCACCCAGGCGCCCCAGCATAACACCCTTGAGTTTCATCCTCATCGTTGCAAATGGCAAGATTTCATTCTGAGTAATATTCCATTATATATACACCACATCGTCTTTATCCATTCATCTGTCAATGGACATCTGGGCTGTTTCCATAGTTTGGTTCTTGTTGATAATGTTGGTATAAACATTGGGGTGCGTGTATCCCTTCCAATCACTATTTTTATATCCTTTGGATAAATGCCTAGTGGTGCAATTGCTGGGTCGTAGGGTACTTCTATTTTTAAAAACCATAACTTTCAGGGCACCTGTGTGGCTCAGTTGTTAAGCGTCTGCCTTCGGCTTGGGGCGTGATCCCAGGGTCCTGGGATCGAGCCCTGCGTCGGGCTGCCTAAAATTCCCTGCTCTGCTGGGAAGCCTGCTTCTCCCTCTGCCACTCCCCCTGCTTGTGTTCCCTTTCTTGCTGGCTGTCTCTCTCTCTGTCAAATAAGCAAATAAAATCTTAAAAAAAAAAAAAGCCATAACTTTCTTGAAGATCCATCCAGGCCATGCGCTCATTTCCTCTGAGATACCACAGATGTTGAGTCCCCTTGACTTTCGCCTGAATGGAGCAGAACTAAGAAATGGCATCTCTCCCACCTGGAAAATCTGACAGGGTTATGGATGCCTTTAGTGACAAGGAAAGGGGACAGTAAAGGCAAAGGCTCCCAGAACCACTGATATTGGTACCAGGGCCCTCCCTCTCTTCCCTTGGACATCACCGCCTCGCACCATGGCTGTCCTGCCATAACAGTGATCACAGCTGAGGCTCGCAGTGAATGCAAAACATTAGGGTGACACCCATCTCCTGGGTGCAACAAAGGGATGGTCTAATGGGTCTATCGTTCCCACAACCATAGTGACCCCAGTGACCCCCTCTTCATTTCCAACCCTGACGGGGCCCCACTTGACACTGAGTTCAGAAAATTATTTTTACAGAGGACTCCCCCTAATTACAGGGTTGTGTTACTACATTTAGGGAGGACTGCCAAAACCATCCCAAAGGCCTTAATCTCCTAGGAGGAAACGTGCATTCTTTCTCTAATTCCCTTGAAGATCTTACCAAGTCTTTGAAATGTAAACACCCCAGGAGGTGCCTAAAATTCTGCCAACAATCCTGCTTGAGACGGAAGGAAAGAAAAAAAGAGGAAAAGAAATCTTTTAAAATGCAAACTGCTATAAAAACTCTCTTGCAGGGGTGCCGGGGTGGCTCAGTTGGTTAAGTGGTTAAGGGTCTGCCTTTGGCTCAGGTCATGATCTCGGGGTCCTGGGATCGAGCCCTGCATTGGGCTCTCTGCTCGGTAGGGAGTCTGCTTCTCTCTCTCCCTCTGCCCCTCCCACCCTCCACTTGTGTTCTCTCTCTCAAATAAATAATAAAATCTTTAAAAAAACCCTCTCTTGCCCAAAATCTAGTCCACAGCCTCCTTAAGATTGCTCATCAAAGACAAATACAAATCTTAAAAGTCTTCTGCACAAATACTAGTAAAAAGCTTTAGTCATTGAAGTGGATAGCCTTAATTTCTTGTTTGCCGGACACAAAGTACATTTAAATATAATTAAGAAAGTAGAGAGTTTTCTATTGTACCTGATTTATGGCTGAAATTTTGTAACAAAGGCTGTGTCTGTCTACATGTGTATGTATGAATGTATGCTGTGTATATGTTTTTTTTTTCTGCCTCTGATGGTATTGCCAATTTTATTTTATTTTATTTTATTTTATTTTATTATTTTTTGAGAGGGAGAGAGAGAGGGGTGGGGAGGAGCAGAGGAGAGGGAAAGAAAGAATCTGAAGCAGACTCCATGCCCAGTGCAGAGCCTGGTGCAGAGCTCAATCTCATGACCCTGGGATCATGACCTGAGCAGAAATCAAGAGTTGGATGCTTAACCAACTGAGTCACCCAGACACTCTGACAATATTAATTTGTAAAAGAATGCTATTTAATTGTCTTCTACTGGGTATTTACCCCAAAGATACAGACGTAGTGAAGAGAAGGGCCATATGCACCCCAATGTTCATAGCAGCAATGTCCACAATAGCTAAATTGTGGAAGGAGCCGAGATGCCCTTCAACAGACGACTGGATTAAGAAGTTGTGGTCCATATATACAATGGAATATTACTCAGCTATCAGAAAGAACGAGTTCTCAACATTTGCTACAACATGGATGGCACTGGAGGAGATAATGCTAAGTGAAATAAGTCAAGCAGAGAAAGACAACTATCATATGATTTCTCTCATCTATGGAACATAAGAACTAGGATGATCGGTAGGGGAAGAAAGGGATAAAGAAAGGGGGGGTAATCAGAGGGGGAATGAAACATGAGAGACTATGGACTATGAGAAACAAACTGAGGACTTCAGAGGGGAGGGGGGTGGGGGAATGGGATAGACTGGTGATGGGTAGTAAGGAGGGCACGTATTGCATGGTGCACTGGGTGTTATACACAACTAATGAATCATCGAGCCTTACATCGGAAACCGGGGATGTAGTGTATGGTGACTAACATAATATAATAAAAAATCATTTAAAAAAAATAAATAAAAAAATAAATTGCTAAAATTCATCTGAAAAAAAAAATAATTGTCTTAAAGATAAGCACTTATGAATTAAGTATTCCTAAAACTCAGAAATATAGAAAAAACCCAAATGTTTTTCAAGTTCATGTGCTCTGGGAGAATCTTCAGCGAATAAAATCTAGTTTAAGTTTGTTGGTTTAACCAAAATAGTCATGTCTTCAGAGTTATGAATACTGGATATAACATAATATAATGCAGACATAACAACTTTTGCTCTACCTGGGTTTACTATTCAAATAAGTCTGTCTTAACTGTGTTACAAAATTTGTCAGCAATAAAAATAACTTGGAGTGATGGCCAACTTTGTCTAATGTTTCATGAAGCTTCCACAAGTGGAACGTAATTGTCAGGAACGACTGGTTCAGATAAATGTAAATGGAACAAGAATTTGGGTAAACTTTTCAGCAATCATTATGTGTTATGGTATGTCTACTTAAAAATACTTCCCCAAGGGGGTGCCTGGGTAGCTCAGTTGGTTGAGCATCTGACTTTTGGTTTTAGCTCAGGTCATGATCTCATGGGTCTTGGGATCCAGCCCTGCATCAGGCTCCACACTCAGTGGGGAGTCTGCTTGAAAATTCTCTCCTTCTGCCCCTCTTCCCACTCCCACTCAAGCTCACACACACACTCTCTCTCTAAAATAAATCTTTAAAAAAAGTAGTTCCCAAGGGGCGCACGGCTGGCTCAGTCTGTAGACTGTGCAACTCTTGATTTCATAGTTGTGGGTTTGAGCCCCACATTGAGTACAGAGATTACTTAGAAAAAAATCTTAAAAAAATAGTTTCCCAGGGGCGCCTGGGTGGCACAGCGGTTAAGCGTCTGCCTTCGGCTCAGGGCGTGATCCGGGCGTTCTGGGATCGAGCCCCACGTTAGGCTCTCCCGCTATGAGCCTGCTTCTTCCTCTCCCACTCCCCCTGCTTGTGTTCCCTCTCTCACTGGCTGTCTCTATCTCTGTCGAATAAATAAATAAAATCTTTAAAAAAAAAATAGTTTCCCAAATCTCTTGCTTAACTTGAAACTTTGTGGAGTTTGCAAAGTTAAATTAAGTGGTGAGATGTTCATTGAATATCTAGATTATTTCCAAATAAGATAGAATACAAAAACACGAATTGCTAAACAAGTCTAAGTTTACCTGCTTTTGACCTCTTATTACAGAGGAAATAAAAATACTTGAGCCTTTTAGTAAACGTGTCTTGTGTCACATTGAAAACTGTGCCTTGAGGAAATTCATGTTTCTAGAAATTATAAAGTATATTAATAAATTTGTTGATCTAAAGAATGCTGGTGTAAGAGGCAGTTCACAATTGGTTATTTCTTAGTTTTCACTAGAAATTAAGGTTTTGGCCATTGAAAATTCTAATTAATACATGTAATTAAAACTACTAGAAATAATGAAGGAAACATTTCTGTATGCAAAGAAAGTAGGATGCTTTTTTGAGTAAGAAAGGCAAAGGGTGTGGAAATGCATTTTTGTTAAGGGAAATGAAAGTAATTTTGTTCTAAAGTAAAGCTGCTTGTTTCAGAATGAGAAAAAGAAAAATAAAGGACAAAATGGTATAGAAAGCTGGGGGGAGAGAGAGGGAGAAAGAGAGAATTTTACCTTGTGTGGTCAAGTTGGCCAAAATAGAATTGTTATTATAAGGGTTTTTTTTTTTAAATAAACTTTAATATCAACAGTACGTGTACATAATTTTCTTTCATTTGCTGAAAGGACTAAGTTTTCCTGAAGTATTTGCCAGATCCTGATAAAATATTGTGAAAGGTTTTCTTTACATTTTAAGTAATCTGCCTAGGAAGCAAAAAGTTTGTGTCCAATCAAAATAATTTCCTGTGAGGGCACCCACGGGCTCAGTCGGAGAAGCACGTGACTCTGGATCTCAGGGTTGTGAGTGCGAGCCCCACATTGGGTCTAAAGATTACTTAAGTAAATGAAAAACTTGAAAATAATTTCCTATGCTTCATGTTGTCTTCATCAGGCCTTTGATTACTTAAGAAAGCCAAGTCTTCTCAATATTAAAAGAGATAAGTTTTGCTCACAACAATGTAGCCTTCTGTATTTGCTTTTAAAATACTTTGTCACTTTGGGGGCACTGGGTGGTACAGTTGGTTAAGCATCTGACCCTTGATCTCAGTTCAGGTCTTGATCTCAGGGTCATGAGTTCAAGCCCCATGTTTAAGTCCAGTGTGGAGCCTACTTAAACAAATATTTTGTCACTATTGTTAAGTAGATAATTAAGTATTGTTTCACAATGATCTGCAATCCTATTTGGTCAAGTGTCTGAAAACTTTTGATATTTTTCAACTGCTCAAAATCCAATTCTAAATAAAGTCTTTTTGACCTGGGACTAACTTTGAGATGTTTCAGAGGGTCCCTGGACCATCTCAAAGGATTTGTTCTCTCTTTTTTAAAAAAGAGACATTACATTAACACGGCTTATTCGACATGCTAAATTGCACAGGAAGCAATGTCAAGTAAGAAATAATGCCAAACCTTCTTAACGGATATTCTTATAAGGATATATGTTACTAGTATAAGTGTTCCAGAAATTATATGAATTGGATATATGTTATCAGTCATAATTGGATATGTAATGTTATCAGTCATAATTCTGATTATCATCTTAAAATAATATTTGTCACAGAAATAAGAAAATTTCCTTGTCAATTGCATTATAATGAACTCTCATCAGATCTTAAACCAAGGGCACTTTTAAGACTTTTGTTATTTACAAACAGTTATTGTTTTCCTCTGATGCTTTTGCAGAAGTGCTTCCTCTTCAGGGAGATTCATGAAAAGACCTCTGACAAGTACAGATTTCTGACAACATTCAGATCAGATGACTGCACTGGGTAAGAATTGATAGAACTCTAAGGAAAAACTGGGTTCATAAAACTGCTAGCAAAAGTTCCAGATCAAGAATTAATCATATAGGGGGCGCCTGGGTGGCACAGCGGTTAAGCGTCTGCCTTCGGCTCAGGGCGTGATCCTGGCGTTCTGGGATCGAGTCCCACGTCAGGCTCCTCCGCTGGGAGCCTGCTTCTTCCTCTCCCACTCCCCCTGCTTGTGTTCCCTTTCTCGCTGGCTGTAATAAAATCTTTAAAAAAAAAAAAAAGAATTAATCATATAGGACTGAATGGGGTGATGAGGATGATTATAACATTTTATGATGTTTTCTTTGAAAAATTGCTGGTTCTTTATTCTTTTATTTTCCAGATTTGAGAACACTTTTTCTTTTAAGCTAACTATGACGTACAGCAATTTGGTAAAGTATAGTTTTGGGAACAAAGATGAGATAGTTACTTTTTCTGCCTACCTGATCCCTCCAGAATTTGGAAACTCTCAGTGAGTATTCTTATTTTCATGGTAATATAGTTATTTGCATAAGTTCCATAAGAATTTGTTCTCCTTGTAACAAGACACAGTTGGAAACATTGGTTATATTACCAAGGCTTTGACTGGAATGTTGTATTTGAGAGACACATGCATAGACTCAGATATAACCAAACAGCTTTAAGGAACTAAGGTTGACTTTATGGAGCCAATGAAGCCCTTTGGAAAAATTGGCCTGGTACCTTGCTTGCAGGGTTCCCGGAAGCCTTACCAGGTGAGTTAAGAAGGTCACTGGGTCCTTGTGGTCCCAGGAGCCTCAGGATATTTGGGGGACCTTGAAAAGAGAGAAATATGCCCAAATTGATAGGGATTGCAGGCCACTTGTGATCATGAGCACTTGGCTTGTCTTCTTAGCCTCCAGAGACTTGTATTTTATTTTATTTTATTATATTATTTTAAGATTATTTATTTGAAAGAGAGAGAAAGAGAGACAGAGAGACTGAGCGAGCACCAGAGGGGGAGGGGCAGAGAGAGAGGGATAATCAGGCTCCCCACTGAGCCAGGAGGCGATGCAGGACTCCATCCCAGGACCCCGGGATCATGACCTGAGCTGCAAGCTGACACTTAACTGACTGAGCCACCCAGGTGCTCCCCTCCAGAGGCTTTTGAACTTTCCATCTGAGATTCCTTATGAAATGTTCCAGCAAAGTGGACTTAAGAGTCTATGTGGTCAATCACTGTTCTTGCTGCACTTATGTATGTAAATGACCAGGCCAAGTTTAATGAGATTAGACTGATTTTACAAACACATTAGTCATATTTTGATTATGTTTGGTAGAAATGGGGGTGACTGTAGAGGGAAAGAAATTATGTTTTAGCAATGCACCTTTGTGGCTATCAGATTCTAGTGCTGTTGTCTTTGAGGTTCTGTTTTCTAGCCGTAAACTGGCCTGGATACTGAATTCTTCTTGTGCCCTCCAATATTTGGCTACAATTCTCCAAACCAATGTTTCCAATTTTTCTCCTACCTTCTGACTTGGACTCACTGAAAACTAAAACTGCCCTTTTCCCAATGCCATGTAAGCTAAGAGGGGATGATTTGTTATAAACTTCAAAGAAATCACCACAACAGCTCATGTATGGACAACCTTTGTGCCTGTTACTATGTGGGCCACTGAGAAAGACCAGAGACATTCAAACTTCAAACCAGGAAAAGCTATCAGACTGCCACTGCCTGCCCTTACTCCATCTGAAGATTTTTTCTTTTTAATTAAAGATCGTATGTATATATGTATTTATTTATCAGAGAGAGAGAGCACATGCATGTGCACAAGCAGGGGGAGCGCCAGGTAGAGGGAGAAGCAGGCTCCCCACTGAGAAGGGAGCCTGAGGCAGGACTTGATCCGAGGACCCTGGGATCATGACCTGAGCCAAAGGCAGACGCCCAACCAACTGAGCCACCTAGGCGTCCCAAAGCATTTCAAGCTTGACATCTAGAAATCTCCCCTGCCTGTGAACTTTAGAACTCAGAAATGGGGATTATAATCTCCAATCATTAGCCTTTACTTCTCCTTTGTTTCCATAGAAATGCCTCTTTTTGAATATATGATGCACCATATAGGCCTACCTTGGGGAATCTACCTGCATCCCCACCTCCTGAAATGAGATACAGCCCTTTACATAAACTGACTTAGTCTCAGAAATGAAAGACTGGTTTGATGAGATATGAAGCAATCTACTAACTCAGGACAGGTTCAAACCTACCTACACCAGACAAGCCAAGATGTTATAATATTTTACAATGTGACTGAAATCCTTGAACAGATTCCCCCAGAATCACTGACCTGTTTTCAGGGATAGACACTTTCCAGTTTGGGGCAGCGTCTACAGACTGGATTTCAAACTACTCCCTGCATAATTATTATAGGATTTGCTACTACAAATACTTTCTGGGTTAGGGGCATCTGGGTGGCTCAGTCGATTAAGCATCTGACTCTTGATTTCGGCTCATGTCATGATCTCAGGGTCGGGAGATCAAGCCCGATGTCCAGCTCTGTGCTCAGCTGGGAATCTGCTTGAGATTCTTTCTCTTCCTCTCCCTCTGCTTTCCCCCCTCCCTCTCTCAAATAAATAAATCTTAAAAAAATTTTTTTTTCTGGGTTACAATGCACCATACCTCTGATTTAGCCCATCAGCTACCCAGGCAGTTAATGTCCTCACTATTGACTCTGATGCCTTGGTATCATGGGGTGGACTGTAGTGTAAACCTCGACAGTTTTTTTTTCCTTTTTGTAATGCAGGTGCCTGACTGAAGATTTGATTTCTGAGGCATCTACTTCAATAAGTTCTCTCAAATAAGCACAGTGCCAGCTACACACCTAGATAGAGTCAGACCACCTCCCCCTGCTTGGGCTCCTTGGTTTTAGAGATCTTGGTTGATTTTGATAACTGACCATTTGGGCCACTTGGTTTTTTTCTCTTCCCATGCTTTAAATCTCTGCTCTAAATTCACCAATAAAGAGTGAGCCCACAAAACCCTAGGCCACCACCCTTAAGACCCCCCAATAAAAGCAGAACCCCAGGCCATTGGATTCCCTCTCTTTCTTCTCGCAATCTTGCTGTATGGTCCCAGGTGTGCTGTGTAACTCCCAGGTCCTGTAAGTAATAAATCGCTATTTTTTTCAAAGTTTCCTGATGGTTACTGCTGAAAGGCCATCTTGCAATCGTAATAAAAGCCACCAGGGCCAGTCCAACCACAACACTGATTATCGATAGGCTGAGATAAGCACAAAACTGCAGGCATTTCAAGTCCTGGCTTCCCCACTTACCAGTGGGTAATCTCTGTGCCTCAGTTCCTTCAACTGCAAAATGGAGATAACAGTATTCACCTCTTGAAGCTGTGGAAGGATTGAATTAATACCTGTAAAATATTAACGTTGCCTGGCACAGAGTCAGTTAATAAAGGCCACCTATTTTGTTGTTTGAAGAGCCCATGATTCAACGTATTTATGATGTTAGTTATTTACTCTTATAGCCTCTAAATCCATTCCCCCCACCCCCCACCCCAGATAACTGGGCTGTAAAATCAAAGTACATTTAAATCAGAGAGCATATAATTTATTGTCTGCACCAGGATTGTTTTGAAAGCCAAAGAGGTGCTATAAGTAATTAAGCCAGTGGACTCCTGGCTGGCTCTGTGGCCCCTAGAAACCTCTTGGGCTGAAAGGTGGGAGTCCTGGACCTGATCACGGAGGGCAGAGTGGAGCCACAGGAACGCCATGGTGCCCTGTGGGAGGAGCTCGCCTAGATGTTTACCGCCGCTCACCCAGGAGAGCCCCCAGAGGTGTGCTTCCGACGCCATGGCCCAAAGCTTCCTGGTCTAGTTGGCCTTAAGAACAGCAGGGTGGGGAGACTGTGGGATTCTCTGAATCCCAGCTCTTTCACTTCCCAGCTTGGTGACCGGGCAGAGGACTTCTCTCTGAGCCTCAGTGTATCCATCTGCAAAATGGGCATAGGAGTATCTATTCAGAACAATCACTGAAGTAGTGAAATCCTTTGGCACATAGTAAGCACTCTGGAAATGATTGCTATTCTGCGCGATTGGTGCATGAGGTGACAAAGATTGTGCCTTGCACGGGTGGGACTGAAATCTCAAAAGGGCCCTTCTTCATGCCGTGCATTCAATAGGCCACTTGCCTGAAGCAGGTGCCTTTCTGACACAGGGGCACTAGTGGCTGGCCTGGTATTCCTCTCACGTGGGAAGCCTGCTTCTCCCTCTCCCTCTGCCTGCGGCTCCCCCTGCTTGTGCTCACTCTCTCTCTGTCAAATAAATAAATTAAAAAAAATTTTTAAATTAAATCTTTAAAAAGATTTTATTTATTTACCCGAGAGAGAGAGAGCGAGCACAAGGGGGGAAGGGGCAGAAGAAGCTGACTCCCCGCTGAGCAGGGAGCCCAGTGTGGGGCTACGATCCCAGGACCCTGAGATCATGACCTGAGTCAAAGGCAGACACTTAACCGACTTAACCGACTGAGTTACCCAGGTGCCCCTATTGGTGCATTTTTTTCGGAAGCATATGCTCGCTTCGTGTCTCTGTGTCACATTTTGGTAATTCTCGCAATATTTCAGACTTTTTCAGGATAATTGTATTTGCTGTGGGGTCTCTGATCTGTGATTACAATGCGCTGAAAGCTCAGATGATGGCAGGCATTTTTTAGCAATAAAGTATTTTTAAATTAGGGGCTGTACATTTCTTTCAGATGTAATGCTATTGCACACTTAACAGACTCTAGTGTGGTGTAAATGTAAATTTACATGCGCTGGGAAACCAAAATATTAATTTGACTCACTTTATCGTGGGAGCCTGGAACCGAACCTGAAATGTATCTGACGTATGCCTGTATTTCTGCTGTAACTCAGGCCTGGAGAGGGTGTCTGAGAGGACTTCTCAAGAACAGACCCAGGCCTGGGCATGTACCCAAAAGAAGGGAACGCAGAGACTTGAAGTGATAGTTGTACACTTGTGTTCATAACAGCATTATTCACAACAGCTGAGAGGTGGGAGCAACTCAGATGTCCATCAGGGATGAATGGATATGCAAAATGTGGCCCATCCATACAATGGAATATTATTCTGCCTTGAAAAGGAAGGAAATTCTCAGATGCGCTGGAACACGGATGGACCTTGAGAACATGATGTTAAGTGAAATACGCCAGTCACAGAAGGACAAATACTGTATAGTTTTTCTTATATGAGGTGCCCACAGTAGTCAAAGTCACAGAGACAGAAAGAGTGGTCGTTGCCACGGGCCGGGGGAGGGGGAAAGGGAGGATGGTGTTCAGTGGGTAAGAATTTCAGTTTTGCAAGATGATGAGCTTGGAAGACGGATGCACAAACTATGAAGGTACTTAATGCCACTGAATTGTACACGTAAACATGGTTCACATGGTAAATTTTATGTTGTGTGTCTTTTACCACAATTTAAAGAAAAGGAAAAAAAAAGAAGAAAAAAAAAGTAGATCTAGGCCTTCTGACCTTCCTCTAGCCATGCCCATGAGGAAGGAGGAGTCTGTGGGCTGAGGGTTCCTGCTCTCCTGGAGCCTAGACTCTGCTCCGGACTTCCCCTCACCCCCCTGCAACTGCAGAACTCCCTGTCTGATGGCCTCAAGTCAATGTCCAGAGCCTGAGATGCCTCTTCCCTAGGTCCATCCTCCATGGGCAGTCTGTCCCTGTGGTGCGTGCACACCTTGACCTGAGCGTTGGCCGAGGGGTGGTTGGATATGGGTGTGGAGGAGCTTGGCACATGTGGACCGGGGGACAGGATGGAGCTGTGGGTGGGAAGGAGACAGAGGTGGACCTGGGGCCAGGGCAACTGTCTCTGAATGGTCACAATTCTTTGAGGAACTCGGAGAAGACTATCGAGATCAAACCTTGCTTTCCAGGTTGTTGGGAAGGTTTCTTTGCCAGGGAAGGAGGAGAAGCCATGTTTTATATGGTGGTTGTCGTTTGATGTGACATTGCCAAATACTTGGTGAAAGTTGGACCTTCCCTGGTGGCCTCCCAGACACTCACTCCTAGCTCCTGGGAGTGTCTACCACTAATGGCTCAGAGCTGATTGCTTTCCGAGAATTGCCTTTGGCCAAAGGAAGCGACCTCACCAAGTCGGCACTCTTCCCCAAAGAAATCCACATCCAGCCACTGGTGGATGCAGGGGAATGAAGCCAGCCCCTTGCTTCTGTTCGGGACAGCATGGGGGCACACCTAGAGGTATGATGTCTGGGAACCTCAGGTTCTCATGGAGGACAACGTCTGTGTCTGGCATTCAGGCCCTGCCTCCCAGGCAGAGTGGTCTCTCTCACCTCACCATTCAGTCACTCTCTTACTGTTGGAGCCCTGCTCCATTCAGAAAAGGGTGGGAGAAAGTTCTGACCGTGGGAAGGCTTATTGCCTTGGGAATCTATCCCCCCACCCTCAACTTCTCAGACTTCAAGCCCAGGATTGCATTAACGGCAGTCAGCCTGCATCCTCTAAGATGATACTCTCCCATGCCCCAAGCAACACACTAGGAGTCCTAGGTCCTTGTACCCAGCTTGAAGACATCAGGGGGAGATGTGGAGTAACCTGTGGGTACTTCAGGGAATCCAGAGCCCATATCTGAGGGTAGTGTCTGTTGTCTCCATCCTGGCAAAAAAGATATCAGGAGTGGAACTGAGCAAATTCTCTTGGTTGGATTCTGTGTGTGGGTCTCCTTGCTCCTACATACAAAAACACAGAATGTCAGAATCAGAGAGGAGCTAAAAGAGGCCATCTATCTAGACCAGGGATGACAGACACGAGACACTCTCCTTAGCAGACTTCCTATTCCTTGGTGTTTGCCCACAACAGGCATCACCAATCAATCCCAGCACTCTTGTGCACTAAACCTCAGAATCCTTCTCAGACTCCCATTAGCAAATGAACAAAGTTGACACATGAGACGAAGCCCATTTATAGTTTGAGATCTAGACCAAACACCGAAGATTGCCAGCAAACCACCGGAAGCTCTGTGTTTCAGAGAGCTGGGAGAAAAGCCTGGAAGAGATCCTTTCTTCCCCCTCTTCCCTCCTTTCTCCCTTTCACCCCTCCCCTAACCCCCACCCCCAGCTCTCTGAAATGCACACCCAACAATGCCACATCTTTTTTTTTTTAAAAGATTTTATTTATTTATTTGACAGAGATAGAGAGCCAGCGAGAGAGGGAACACAAGCAGGGGGAGTGGGAGAGGAAGAAGCAGGCTCATAGCGGAGGAGCCTGATGTGGGGCTC
This sequence comes from Ursus maritimus, assembly GCF_017311325.1. NCBI lineage: Eukaryota > Metazoa > Chordata > Mammalia > Carnivora > Ursidae > Ursus > Ursus maritimus. Next base: position 51,763,795 of record NW_024424341.1, on the reverse strand, counting down.
GATCCCATAACGCCGGGATCACGCCCTGAGCCGAAGGCAGACGCTTAACCGCTGTGCCACCCAGGCGCCCCAACAATGCCACATCTTGACTTCTGGCCCTAGCAAATTAATATAAACTGGGATGACCCCAGATGGAAAGTCACATGATGTATTAGTTCCCTGTCACTGCTGTAACAAATCATCATGAACTCGGTGGCTTAAAACAACATGGACTTTTTTTTTTTTTAAAGTAAGCTCCGTGCCCAGTGTGGGGCTTGAACTCATGACCCTGAGATCAAGAGGGGCACATCCTACCGAATGAGCCAGCCAGGTGCCCCAAAATATGAATTTCTAACCTTATAGTTCTGGAGGTCAGAGTGTGAAATGAGTCTGCAGGGTTATGTTCCTTTTGGAGACTCTAATGTGGGACTTGACCCCAGGACCCTGGGGTCATGACCTGAGCCAAAGGCAGACACTTAGCCAGCTGAGCCATCCAGGCATCCCTATACCATGGACTCTTCTGGTTGATGAGGGGAAAACCCAGAGGAGGCTCTTGACCAAGACAAGTAGGAAGGTTTCCAGAAGGTTACCTGGAGAAGTCTGAACTGATATTTGAGATGAGTAGAGGTTGATCAATTTAGAGAGAGAAGAGAAGAGAAGAAGAAAGAGCATGGATAAAGATTTGGAGACGAGAGAATTTGGTGCCCTGGAGAAACTGGACAACGTTGCATTTTGCTGGAGCCTATGGAGGTGGTTAGAGGCAAGGCTGGAGTGGCCAGGAGGGGCCAGCCATGTGAGGTCCTTTTATTCATGTTAAGAACTTGAACTCTGTCTTGAGTGCACTGTGGAGCCATGGTATGATTTTGAGCAAGGGAGTGACATGGTCAGATGTCATCACACATTTTGTTTATTTTTAAATAACCAAATAACTTTTGGGGCACCTGGGTGGCTTAGTTGGTTAAGGGTCTGCCTTTGGCTCAGGTCATGATCTCAGGGTCCTGTGATTAAGCCTCACCTCTGGCTCCCTGCTTAGTGAGGAGTCTGTTTCTTCCCCAGCCCCTTCCCCACTCACCCCAGTTGTGCCCTCTCTCTCAAATAAATAAATAAAATATTTTTTTTAAAAAATCTGATAACTTCCAATAAAATTAATTTTTGTGGGAATCCTATGAATTAATTTTTTTAAAATTGTGGTAAAATACGTATAAGATTTACTATTTTAACTATTTGAAATTGTATAGTTCAGTGGCATTAAGTACATGTACGACCACACCACTAGCTAGTTCCAGAACTTTTTCAACACCCCAAAAGGAAAACCCTGTAGCATTAGGCAGTCACTCCCCATTCCTCCTCCCTGAGTACCCGGCAAAGACAGATCTGCTTTCTGTGTCTGTGGATTTGCCTATTCTGGACATTTCCTATCAAATGGAATCATGGGCAATATGTGACCTTTTATGTCTGGCTTATTTCAGGAATTCAATTTTATGCAGTAAAGAACATTATCCTAAGAGCCCCCATGGCACCATAGTGCACTGTGATGTGTAAATGGGCCAAAGAAGATTTGTAGCAAACTTCTTGTCACATGAATTAGCTTTTAGCAGAAAGACAAATGTTCAGTGAGCACATACTATATGCCAGGATCTAAGTGCTTTATACACATAACGGACTGAAATCTCACAGCGTCCCTGGGGATAGGGAGGGAGCATAATTATACCCATTTTACAGATGAGGAAAGAGACCCAGAGAGGTTAAGTAACCCTCCAGCTGTCATATAGAAAGTGTTGGGGCTGGGACTTGAACCCAAGTTAACCACTGGGCCATGATGCATCGAATGGCCTTTCTCTCAGCCTCTCAGCCTGGCTCCTAATTCTCATTGCCCCAGCTCTCCACTCGCTCTCTTTGCCCCTCACTAGTCCCTCAGCTCCTCACTACCTCCCCCACCCCTCAGTAGCTTCCCCCTTCCCCTTCAGCCCCTCACTGGTCCCTCAGCCCCTCACTAGTACTCCAGGCCCTCACTAGTTCCTCAGTCGCTGCCTAATCCCTCAACCCATCATTAGTTCTTCCTGCCTTTCAGTCCCTCTCTAGCCCCTCAGCCCCTCACTTGTCCCTCACTCAGCCCCTCACTAGTTGCTCAGCCCTTCACTAGCTCCTCCTGCCCCCCACTAGTCCCTCAGCCCTTCACTAGCTTCTCTTGACCCTCACTACACCCTCAGGGCCTCACTAGTCTCTCAGCACCCATGTCTTTCCTGTTCTGCCTCTCAGTGAGACTTCAGGTCTCCACGAGTCTGTCTTCTTGTCCTCAGTCTCTGGGCTCTTGTGTCTCTCCGGCCATCTCGTCGTCATCGCTCCGCCTGCCTCTTTGCCACATCAGCCTCAGGTATCAGGTGAGTGAAACTTCCACGGAGAGGCTCACCTGCCTTACTCTCAGCACGTGTAGCCCCTGACCGACCACAATGAACGCTGGAGTGTAACCAACCAGGGCGGACAACTGAGGGCACGATGCCTGAATAGCACCCCGCCACTTGGAATTACTCCGTATTTATTTCTGTCTCGTTGTCGTCTGTTCCGCCCATTAGCACGTTAGTTCTGTGAGGGCCCGGCACACAGGTGCCCCCATAAATGTTTGTTGAAGGAATGAGTAAGTGTTTGTCGTGTGTCTCACTGTCTCACCATCAGATTTCTCACTCTCTGCCATCTTGGTCATCACAAGTCCCTCCTTCTGGGTCTGTCTGAGCTTCTACGCCCTTTAGCCTTGGCCTCTGGGCCTCTGGGTCTCTCCTGTGGCCACTGCGCTTTCACTGAGCACTTACTATGTGCCAGGCCACGTGTATTGGGTCTCATCTCCATCTTCATAGTGACCCCATGGGCTAGGTACCCACACTTTTCAGGAGGCAACCTGAGATTCACAAGGAGCTGACACTTGCCTAGGTGTCTTTGGCATGACAAGTATAGGGCAAACCTGAAGTTTGAGACTGAGTCTGTCTGACTCTAAAAATTAGTGCTTTATTCTGACACATGAGCGCTTCCTAGAGTGTGTCCCCTTAGAGTCCTAGACCTGGAGGTGGTGATGGGTCTTCCAAAAAAAAAAAAAAAAAAAAAAAAAGGAGAGAAAGAAAGAAAAAAATGAAGTCAGATGTACTGAGGAGCTGTTGTCAACCCTCCTCCCCTTTTGCTGGGTTATTAGTGCAAATTAGCATTCTAAAGGCCCTGAGAAGTCCTGCAAGAAAAGAACCAGTTTGCCTTTGTTCAATCCAGTCTCTCCCTTGATTATTTTTCCAAAGAATCCATTTTCCCTGGAATTTACTGTCCTCTTCTGCCTCTCACCTCTGGGTCTTTTTCCTTCTGCCTCTTGTCTGCTCTCTCTGTGCCTCTGCGTCTCTCTCAGAAAGGCAGTAGAGTGAAGTGATTGAACAGCTTGTTCTGCAATGAGACTGGGTTTGACACGTGATTTTACTTCTAGAGTGCTGTGTTACCTTGGGCATGGTCTTAACCTTTCTGGGTTTCACTTTCCCCATCTGTAAAATGGGGATAACAGCAAAACCTACCTGAGAGGGTGAGTTTTTTTTTTTTAAAGATTTTATTTATTTATTTATTTGACAGAGAGAGAGAGACAGCCAGCGAGAGAGGGAACACAGGCGGGGGGTGTGGGAGAGGAAGAAGCAGGCTCCCAGTGGAGGAGCCTGATGTGGGGCTCGATCCCAGGACTCTGGAATCACACCCTGAGCTGAAGGCACAGACTTAACAACTGAGCCACCCAGGCACCCCAAGAGGGTGAGTTTTAAGCCAGTTACTCTGTGTGAAGCACTTCATGCTCCCTATCGGTGACTCCTGGGGCTGAAATGAGGCCCCACGCTCAGTGCTAGATCACACGGCACAGCAGGAGCCAGGACCTCTGGTCAGGAAAGTCCACAGTGGCACCTCTCCAAGGTTAGGAAAGTACAGATTCCACCCCTGAATTCAAGGTATCGGGATTGTCAGTCCCCTCCTCCTGGGTTAGAAGTGTATGTGGTGAAGTTGGGCCAGGCAGTTTTGACTTTCAGACTCAGATAAAGCATTGATCTTGCCTCACTCCCATGCATGTGGGGTCAGAAGCACAAAGGTGTATGCACTTGATAACTGAGCTTCAAAATACATTAAGCAAAAACAAATAAAACTGCAAAGTGGCATAGACAAGTCCCAGTTATACTCAGAGATTTGATTACCCCTCTTTTAATAATTTATAGAACAAGTGGGTGGAAACTCAGCCAGGATATAGTGGCAGGGAACAGCCCTATCAACCAATTTGACCTCAGTAAGTAACATTTATAGCACACCTATAAATATATAGTACCCTGCAACAGCAGAGTACACATTGCTTCCATGTTTGGGCTGATGTAAATAATGCTGCAATAAATGGTGTGTGTGTGTGTGTGTGTGTGTGTGTGTTCGTGTGTTCAGGTATTTTTGAAGTTAATGTTTTCATTTTCTTCAGATAAATACCCAGAAGTGCAATTGTTAGATCCTATGGTAGTTCTGTTTTTTTTTTTTCTTTTTCTACCATTAGTATTGCCCCTGAGGGGGTGCACTGTTCCTGGAAGTATTACCATACCAGGTCAATGTGTGGCGTGGACAGAGCAAGCTCCTATTCCAGGTAGTTCTATTTTTAATTTTTGGAGGAACCTCCATACTGTTTTCCACCCCGGTGGCACCAACTTACATTCTCACCAATGGTACACAAGGATTCCCTTTTCTCCACATCCTCACCAACACTCGTTGTATCAACTTCTTGTCTTTTTATTTTTAAAGTAATTTCTATACCCAATGTGGGGCTCAAACTCACAACCCCGAGATCAAGGGTCGTATGCTCTACCGACTGAGCTGGCCAGACGCTCCTGTTCTTGTGTTTGTAATAACATCCATCCTAACAGGTGTGAGGTGATATGTCATTGTAGTTTTTTTTTTTTAAAGATTTTATTTATTTATTCAACAGAGATAGAGACAGCCAGCGAGAGAGGGAACACAAGCAGGGGGAGTGGGAGAGGAAGAAGCAGGCTCATAGCGGAGGAGCCTGATGTGGGGCTCATCCCATAATGCCGGGATCACGCCCTGAGCTGAAGGCAGACACTCAACCGCTGTGCCACCCAGGCGCCCCTGTCATTGTAGTTTAGATCGGCATTTTCTTGATGATGCGTGATGAATGATGATGAGTGGTGAGCTCATGTACTTGGCCTCCTTATAATTGGCCAAGTGATTATATCATGGCCTACTCCTCATTTGACGGTCCTTCATTTAATCCCATCTACAAAATCCCTCCTACCATATTAGGTAGCAGTCACAGGTTATGGGGATTAGGACAAGGACATATTCGGGAGGCCACTATCCACCTTACCTCAAACTTCAAAATAATGATACAGAGTGGAAAGAAGACAGCCAAAACATAGTGAGAACCACATGACTCCGCCTCACATAAAATTGAGAAAGTGCAAACTAATCTCTAGTGACAACAGTTCAGCGGTTGTCCTGGGGAGGGGATTAAAAACGGGAAGGGAAGTGTTACAAAAGGTAGTGAGAAAACTTTCAGGGTGATCGTTGCAGGTCATCTTGTTTGTGATGATGGTTTCACAGGTGCCCAATATTTCAGAATCAACCAAATTGTACTTTACATGCAGCTTATCATATGTCGTTTATACCCCGGGAAAGCTATTACAAATGAAAAAAAAAGTAACTATACTTTTACATACGAAAACCAGCTCTTTTCACTTACCCAGCTCTGCTTGAGCCCCCCCACAGACCCAGTCCCTGTGTCTTTGTATCTCTGCCCCTCTCTTGCTCTTCTGTTCTCTTACTGTCTCTCTTGTTCCCCCACCGCCTGCCTCCATCCCCATGTTACAGGCCTCGTCTATTTCTTGGCTTCTCTCTGTCTTGCCTCTGCCTCATGGCATATCTTCTTCTCATTATAAGTCTTTGTAATCCTGTATGTACTTTGTACTTATGGAACATCTTTGTCGACACTTTGACTTTTCTTCAGAAATACTTGATCTGGGATGCCTGGGTTGCTCAGCTGGTTAAGCGTCTGCCCTCACCTCAGGTCATGGTCCCGGGAGTCCTGGGATCGAGTACCACATCGGGCTCCCTTCTCAGTGGGAAGCCTGCTTCTCCCTCTGCCTCTTCCCCTGACTTGTGCTCGCTCTCTCTCAAATAAATAAATAAAATCTTAAAAAAAAAAGAAATACTTGATCTGTGTTTAGATTTCAAGAGATTTAGAACCAAAAAAGTAGATTCACATATCCAAGTAGTTCCAAATGTACTTAGAAGTTTCCAAGAACTGAATTGAGTATCCATTTCTACTTAAAATTAAATTTCACATTTTCTACTAGCCATATTTTGAGTGCTTAATAGTTGCATGCGGCAAGTGGCTACCATATTGAACAATACAACTCCAACCTGCTGTGTGACTTTGGGTAACACCCTAAACCTCTCTGTGCCTTGCCCTCCCCATCTATAAAGTGGGGATGACAGCCATACTTACCTCAAAGCGTGAGCATTGAGTTAGTTATTCTGTGTAAAGCCCTTCACGGGGCCCCCTCGGTATTCCCTGGAGCTGGAATGGTGTCCAAGCTCTGTGCCAGATGACAGGGCAGAGCAGGAGCCAGGACTTGGGTCAGGAAAGTCCATCGTGGCACCTCTCTCAGGTCCGAAAAGTTCAGGTTCTACCCCTGAATTCAAAATATCAGAACTATCAGTCCTTTTCTCCTGGGTCAGAGGGCTATGAGTCAACTGCTGGGGTCAGGGTCTTCGGTCCCACAAAGGGTTTACCCAACATTGCAAGACCGTTGCTGCCTCATCTACCCCCATTCCCTTTTGACGATTTATTTATTTATTTATTTTAGATAGCTCAGAGTCTAAAGGCAGAAACAGAGACACCAAGACAGAGAGAGAGAGAGAGCCAGAGAGAGACAGTCACAGAGAGAGGGTCAGAGAACCATCCTACAGTGTGGAGGCAGAGCTGGAGGCAGAGCGAGAAGCGCCCGGCCATGCTCAGAGCCATCCGAAAGCCAGGGGCCTCAGTCTCTGTCTCTGCACCTCTGAGGCTCACCAGTTCCGTGTCTCTCCCCACCCCCCCCCCCAGCGTCCTGTTGCCCCGTCACTCCCATCTGTGGCTGTTGCCCAGGGAGGGTGAAGGATGGAGGGTTGGAGGTAGCCACCGAGCGCCTGAAGGCCCCACAGAGACAGGGACTGGGAGATGCACGAACCCGCGGGCACACACAGACTCACAGGGACGCACACCGCCCCCCTCCCCACGGCCACCGCCTCCCAAATGCAAACCCAGCCTCACATCTGAAGCCGCATAAATACATACAAGCCCATACACATGCAGAACTATATACACAGCCTCACACGGATTCATGCGCAGATGATTCATTCATGCATACGCGGATTCACACATCAGCACGTTCACTTCCACGCAAACACCGCTTCACATGTAAAGTCATACGCGCGCACACACTGGCGCAAGGAGGCACCGGGGAGCGTGTGTTAGCGTGTGCGCACAAGTGGACAGTGCACGCTCCCTGGAGCCCGCAAGAAAAATACAGCATGCGTGCCACACACACACTCATGTGGACTTTGGAATCGCTACCACATTGTCTCTGCCAACAGGTAGGGTTGCCCGAGCAGGAAGTATGGGTGTGTTAGTACCACTCTCTCAAGTTCACGCTCTTGGCCGTGATGAGAAGGGAGGCGGGGAGGGGATGAAGTTACATAACCTGGTGGGGAGGCAGGCTCAGGATAAAAGGCCCAGCGCGAGGCTGCAGTTGGGAGGACCGCAGCCAGACAGAGTCATGGAGCTCAGCGTCCTTCTCCTCCTTGCTCTCCTCATGGGACTCTTGCTTCTGCTGGTCAGGGGCCACCCGAAGGCCTATGGCCGCCTCCCGCCAGGCCCCCGGCCTCTGCCTTTCTTGGGGAACGTTCTTCAGATGGACAGAAGAGGCTTACTCAAATCCTTCCTCAGGGTGAGATGCAGGTTGGGTGGGATCTGAGGGTGGCTCCCTGCCTCTGTGCTTGGGGAGCACTCACCAGAAGGAGCGAAGGCATCTTTTCAGGCTTGGGGGCGGGGTGAAGCGGGGGCGGGGTGAGGCAGGGGCGCGGAGGTGCAGCCTGCCGGATGGTGGTCAGAGTCAGGTGCCCCTGCTCAGTTGACGTGTGTGGGCACTGTCCCTGGAGCCGGCAAGTGAGTTTGAAGATGTGTCTGGGTGTGAGCCATGGCGTAGGGTTTCATTCCTCTGCCACTCTTCGGTGGGTGTCTGCCCAGCACTGGAGGAGACAGAAAGAGGAGCTGTGTCACCAATCAAACAGGTCTCTCCTCTGTCAAAGAAAGAGGTCAAACACTGGCCCGGGTCCCTGTCGGTGTCAGGAGGAGGAGGGGAGAGGAGGACGAGAGGCCAGGCACAGAGGGCTTAGCAATAATGACCATGAATGAGCCATAATAGCTAACGTTAGAGTATTTACCAGGCCCCGGATCACTGCTTTCCAGGCATGATTTCTTGTCTGATGATCCATTTATTTATTAATAATGTTGTCCACACCCACGGACCCACTTCCCAAGAGGAACAGGATGGCTGACCGTAACTTCCAGCTGCCCTGCTCCTTTGTCTACCCCTTGCCCCATGGAGACCACACGCCTGAATCTCAGCCTGGCCATCCCTTCGCTTTTACTAGAGAGAATTTTCCCACATATGCGGAGGCCTCAAGTACACGTGAGTTAGTTCTCGTTGTCTTCAATGCATCACAAGGGCACGGTGCTTTCCTGTAAAGTCTCGGACTCGATTTCCTCGCTCAGAATTACGTGGCTAGAATTTATCTGCATTGCTGTGGGAATTCACCAGGTCTGGTTCACCACAGCCCTGCGGGCTAGGTGAGGTACCATCCCCATCCTCGAGCTAGGGACTGTGAGGCTCAGCCTGGGGAGGTCACTTGTCTGCAGTCACACAGCTGGGACTGCCCAGAGAGAACACTGGGTCCGGCATCAAGTGCCTTCATCTCCAATGCCCTCCTAGGCCGAACTGACTAACAATGGGGGGGGGGGATGATAAAACCCTTTGAGAATTTGGTTAAGCTGTGGGCTCCCTCCCTTCCAACGTCCACAAACATTTTTGCATACAATTTCGAGAGTTCCAAACCCCCTAAAGCTCTTCCGTGGACCTTCCTGGATTCTCTAGGGGTCCGAGATCCTCCATTCTCATATCATCTTTGGAGATACGGAGGGAGAGAATGGGCTAGTGGGTGTCATGATGGGACAGCTTGCGGAGGATGGCCCTGCTCCCAGATCTTTCTGGAGTCAGATGGACATGGATTCTGTGTTCTAGATCAACTCTTACTCATCGAGTCTCAGTTCCCTCCTCTGTAAAATAAGATGGTAATAAGAACGTGTGTTTCATAACATTGCTGAGGACTGGGTGGCATATTTCATAAAGCCTGGGGTATAGTAAGTGCTCATTAAATGGCAGCTACTTTGATTCACTCATTTATTCACTCACTCAATATAATTTACAGGTCACCTTCTGCGTGCCTGGGAATATTCTAGGCGTTGATGATATGACTTTGGACAGGGCATACAAGACAAATAAATAAGGAGATATGAAGTAGACAAGAGCTATGATTAAGAGAAAGTGGGGTGCTGTTTTGGAAAGGGGCAGATCTACTTTAGATTGAATGGTAAAGGAAGGGCTCAGTCTCGCTTTGTGAGCAGAGACTCTGAAAGATGCAGGAGGAAGGTGCCAGTGAGAGGCAGGAGCAAGCTCAGCATGTTTGGGGGGCAGCACGGAGGCTGGATCCGAGTGTGCGAAGGGGTGAGGGGGAGGACAAGCTGATGGGTCATGGGGCCATGGTGGAAAACTTAGATCTTTTTTTTTTTTAAAGATTTTATTTATTTATTTGACAGAGATAGAGACAGCCAGCGAGAGAGGGAACACAAGCAGGAGGAGTGGGAGAGGAAGAAGCAGGCTCATAGTGGAGGAGCCTGATGTGGGGCTCGATCCCAGAACGCCGGGATCACGCCCTGAGCCGAAGGCAGATGCTTAACCGCTGTGCCACCCAGGCGCCCTGGAAAACTTAAATCTTAATCTCAGTGCAGTGGGAGACCTGGAAGCCCTGGAAGGTTTGGAGCAGGTTAGGGGTATTGATTAATTTACATTTTCATGGGATTACTCTGACTTCAGGGTAGGGTGGGGTGGGTGGTGAACCGATTAAAAAGGAATGGGAATGGAATTACAGAGATAGTAAGGAGGCTTTGCAGAGATCAGTGTGAGAGATTTTGCAGTAAACTTAACCTTTTTATGACTTTTTATAAGATTTTATTGATTTATTCATTTGAGAGAGAGAGAGGGAGAGAGACAGAAAGAGAGAGAGAGAGAGAGAGAGAGAGAGCAAGAGGGGGAAGGGGCAGAGGGAGAGGGAGAGAGAGAATCTTAAGTAGGTGTCATGCCCAGCCCGGAGCTGACTTGGGGCTCAATTTCACCACTCTGACATCATGACCTGAGCTGAAATCAAGAGTTGGGTGCATCTGACTGAGCCACCCAGGCAGCCCTTAACTTTTTTATGATTTTAAGTCAACTTTAATTGCGGTTTAACATCACCCCTTAAAGTGCACAAACCCTAAGTGTTCAGCTCAGTGAATTCTCTCAACGGAACATACTCGTGTAATTGACATACAGATAAGTAACAACACGTTCTGTCCCCAGAAACCCCCTTCCAGTCCCCTTCCAGTCACCACCCTTCCACTATCCTGACTTCATATAAATAGAATTATGACCGGGGCTCCTGGGTGGCTCAGTCTTTTGGGCATCGGTCTCTTTTATTTATTTATTTTTAAAAGATTTTATTTACTTATTTGACAGATAGAGAGAGCACAAGCAGGGGGAGCCGCAGAGGGAGAGGGGGAAGCATGCTCCCTGCCAAGCAAGGAGCCTGCTGCGGGACTCGATCCGAGGACCCTGAGATCATGACTTTGAGCCGAAGGCAGCCGCTTAACTGACTGAGCCACCCAGGTGCCCCTGGGCAGCAGACTCTTGATTTTGGCTCGGGTCCTGATCTCAAGATTGTAAGATAGAGCCCCACATCCCGGCTCCACGATGGGCATGGAACTTGCTTACGATTATCTCTCTCCCTCTCGCTCTGCCCCACCCTTCCTACCCCGCTCCCTCCTGCTTGCATGCTTGCCCTATCTCTAAAATGTTATTTGAGTAAGTAAGTAAATAATAAGTAAGTAAGTAAGTAAATAAATAAATAAATAGAATTATGACCTATGGACACTTTTGTGTCTGGTTGCTTTTACTTGACACTATGCCTGGGAGTTTTGTTCATGTTGTTGGCTGTAGAGCGCCTTCTTTTTAATCGCTACACAGTATTCCACGGCGTGAATATATCACTATGTATTTATTCTCTACCCCTGTTGCTGAGCTTCCCTGAATCTTCCTGTTTGTATTTTGGTGAGTCTACACCCACATTTTTGTCGGGCGTGCATCTGGGAGTGGAGCCACTGAGTCACTGAGTCTGCGTGTGCTTAGTGTCCATAAACACCACCGAGCCATTTTGCAAGTGGCTGCACTGATGTTCGGGTTCCTCAGACTTCATAGTCATCCCAGAAGCCATTGTCTTCCCTTCATGTCTACCACGTGGGTGGTTCAGGGTGGGGGAAATAGTCAGGAGGCAGACCGCAGGTTGATGACCCTTCAGTTTCAATGCTGGGGAGATCTGGCTGGACTCAGAGGTATGGGCAGGAGGAAGAGATATTTAACCATCTGCACTGCTTAGGGCAGCAATCACCAGACCCTGGCAGGTCATGGGTCAGTCCTTTAGTTGCTGCGTCCTGGGAAGGGGAAAGGCAGCCTGGGGTGAGGGTCTTGGGGGCAGCAAGATCAGTCTATACATAAGTGTCTTTATGCCTTAACAACGGAGATGACCGCATAGGTGCATATGGACTAATAGCAACCCTCGGTGTGGATATGCTTCGCAGCTCCGAGAGAAATATGGGGATGTCTTCACGGTGTACCTGGGGCCAAGGCCCGTGGTCATGCTATGTGGGATAGAGGCCATACGGGAGGCCCTGGTGGACCAAGCTGAGTCCTTCTCCGGCCGTGGGAAAATTGCTGTAGTAGAGCCAGTCTTCCAGGGATACGGTAAGGGCCTCAAAGTCACCTGGAGGGGAATGATGGAGAAGGGGCATTGGGGAGGATGAATCCGGGAAGGGAAGATAAGGGGGTGCAGAGGGACCCAGAGTCCCCTTCCAATCTCCTCAGCAACCCATGCCTTCCTTTGCCAATGGGGAGCGCTGGAAGGCCCTTCGCCGATTCTCTCTGGCCACCATGAGGGACTTCGGGATGGGGAAGCGGAGCGTGGAGGAGCGGATTCAGGAGGAGGCTCAGTGTCTGGTGGAGGAGCTGCGGGAAACGCAGGGTGAGTCCCGGGGAATGCAGAGTGCATGGCAGCAGGAAGACAGAAGGGGTATCTGTGGGCAGAGGAAGAGAGGTAGAGATAGAGAATGCTCCCGAGAGATCATCAGACAGGGGGACAGACAGAGATGAGTAGGAGAGGAACACAGGGAGCCGGGAGAGTTGTGGGGCATACAATGTCGAGAATAACTCAAAGGCATAAGCTTAGATATTAGCCATTTACTTGGATTCAGGGAAACCAACTCATGGATTAATTGTATCTATCAAGGGCGAAAACAGGACTTATAAAAGGAAGGCAAAGAGAGAAAGGGGACATAAAGACGACAGGGTCCTTCCATAAGAGGGATTTTGAGACATAAATGTAGAGGCTGGGAGGAATAGAAGAATAGGGACAGAGGACTCAGGAGACAGACCAGAAGAAACAGAGTGACCCAGATGGAGGGACGGGGAAGGAGAAAGAGGCAGAGGTGGAGGGACCAAGACACAGAGAGACTGGAAGAGCCTGGGAGAGGCAGAAAGAAACCAAGGCAAAGAAAATTAGACAGACAGGCTCAGGGAAGGGTCTGCTAGGGAACAAGAGAAGATGGACAGGTGAGGCCCACAGAGAGAGGCTGATGACATGTCGCTCCTGGGCTCACAGTCAGGGAAGCCAGGATGTACACGGACATCAACTAGAAAGTACAGGACAATTCCCTGGACACCAGAGAGCCCTAGAGGTGGAGAGAAGAGGTGAAGGGGGAGTGACAGACAAGGGGAAGGGAGAGCAGAGCTTTTTCATTTGCGCGTGTGACTGGCTGAACACCTGCCCCTGGGACTGAACTCCCCACCCCCAGGGTCAGAGCAGAGACCAGAGAGGGACTAATGGCACAGCTTCTGGATCTGGGCTTCCCGGATCTGAATCCCTACTCCAGGGATGAGGAGCTGGGCAACGCTGCCGATCTGTGAGATGGAAATAATAACAGGACAGCACTTTCCTCCCAGGGTTGTGGTGGGAATTTAAAAAAATAATACATGAAGGGCTTAGAATAGGGCCTGGCACATCTCTGGGCTGGTGCCTGTTAGCTGTTCCTGTCTCCCTTTCTTTCCCGTCACTGGGCAAGGTAGGGCAGACACGCAGAGATGGGGCAGTAGCCAAACGCTCCCAAGGCCTCTGTTTGAGTCTGTGTCCCATGACGCGTGCCTCCTTCTCCTAGGAGCCCTCCAGGACCCGACCTTCTTCTTCCACTCCATGACCGCCAACATCATCTGTTCTATTGTATTTGGAAAACGCTTTGGCTACAGAGACCCTGAGTTCCTGCGGCTGCTGGACCTGTTCTACCAGTCCTTCACACTCATCAGCTCCTTCTCCAGCCAGGTTAGGGAGAGAGTGCTGAGGATGGACATGCGGTGGCCATCTAGGGCAGGGGAGAGGGGCAATCTGCGTTGGGGGCCCAACAATGCAGCTTCAGGCTAGAAGGGGGGCCGAGACAACTGGGAGGGGATGGGAGACAGGGATTGGAGAGCCTAGTATGATGAGGCAAAGATGAAGAGACAGGGTTCAGAATATGAGGCGGACTGTCAGGCTCTCTCCTCTTCTGTCCCTGATTTCTCCAAATCTTCACCTCTGTCTTTGGCAAAGCCCTTTGCTTGAAGCAATTCAAAGGACACATGAAAATAAGGAATGACATTTCTTTGTTTTTGCCATTTCTCCTTCCTCTTTTGTTTTTCTTAAAAAATGTCTCCCAGATTATAAAGTAATATGTTCTGCTTTTAAAACAAAATAGTATATAGTTTCTCTTTCTCAAAGAACCTGGAAATACCCCCAATTGTATATTAAGTTTAAAAAATTAAACTGCAGGTGATGAGGTTGGGGAATATAAGTGAGGTTCAGTGGGGTGGAGTCCGGAGCCGACGACCAAGAAAGAATTCTTGAGGTGTCTTTGGCACAAAATGGTGGTTTATTAAAGCACGGGAATAGGACCCGTGGGCAGAAAGAGCTGCTGCCCCGGGGTTGTGAGGAATGGCCCATTATATACCCTCAAGTTGGGAGGGGGTTACGGATAGCATAAGTCTCTAAGGAATTTTGGAAGCAAGATTTCCAGGACCTTGAGGGGGCTAGCTGTTGTTGGGAAAAGGTCATTCATTACTGTCTAATAAAACCTGAGTCATGAGACCCTTCAGATGTATATCGGTGGGCCATATGCTTGGGGGATGATTGCCAACAGGTATCTTGGGGACAGGGGGGTTAGAGATAAAGGAAGTTTCCAAAGGAATTTTTATACATTAAAGTAGACTTACAGGATCTTGGTGGACTGCCTTTTGCCCTTAGCAAAGTATTAACGTCGAGGCAGCTGAGTTCCTAGAGGAATGTCACCATGCCTGTTTCAAGGAGTTGTCAATGGGCTATAGGTAGTAAGGACAGTTTCTTTGTCCTTTAGGGCAGCCAGGAACTCCTCAACATTCCCTGAGGAATGTTGCATACATCCCATGGGAGGGGGTTTGCAGGGTGTCAGCTTCTGCTTTGTCCTCAGCTTGCCTTCTGTTCCCTCAGGGGCACCTGGGCGGCTCAGTTGGTTATGTCTCCAACTCTTGATTTCGGCTCGGGTCCTGATCTCAGGATTGTGAGATCGAGCCCCACATCAGGCTCAACTCAGAGCATGGAGCCTACTTAAGGTTCTCTTTCTCCCTCTCCTTCTGCCCCTTCTCCACTTCTCTCTTCTTCTCTCTCTCTCTAAAAAATAAAATAAAATAAAATAAAATAAAATAAAATAAATAAACTTCAGAGCCCTATGCCTGCCTATGGTTCTTAACCAGAAATGTATGTCAGATGCGTGTGTAGGACTGTCACAAATACAAATTCCCATGACCTCCTACTGGAGAGTCTGCTCCAAAAATCTGGAATGGGGCCCTGGGTGAGTATTTTTGAGTAGCCTAACAGGTGATTTCACTTTTCTCCTGCCATAGAAAACCAGAGAGAGAAAACTCTGGAAGGAGATTCGCCAGAGTTAACAGTGGTTATGCCTAGAAGGAGGGGTTAAGAAAGAATTTTACACTGTACTCTGTTCCCACATTGTTTTGTCAATTATTTGCAACAAGTTAGGTATTACATTAATCCTCCAATGATACGGTAGAAATATGTTTCAAAATAAATATAGTCCTAAGTAGTCAGGAGGTTCCTCTTGTGTAAGCATCACGCGCGTTTTGGGCGCAGCAAGGGAGATGTGGCAGGTGGAAAGAGTCAGAGAGGCCTGAGCTCAACAGATCAACTGGCTGAAGTAGACAAGAGAAGTGCAGAGACAGCACCTGGCTGGCTCAGTCCCTGGAGCCTGGGACTCTTGATCTCAGGGTTGTGAGTTCCAGCCCCATGTTGGGTGAAGAGACTACTTTATTAAAAAAAAAAATCGGAGTAATTAGAGACCCAGAGGAAAGGAGAGGAGCAAAGGAGAGAGATGGAGAGGTGGGGCAGCAACCAAAGCAGATCGTGAGGATGAGGGAGGAAGATGCAGAAGGAGAAATGGAAGAATAACAGATCAAAGGAGACTTAGAATCAGTGAGTGAGAGACAGAGACAGAGGGCCACAGAGACAGAGAGAGACACAGGGAGAGGAGATCCCCTCCCCTGCCCCAGATGTTAGGGCCCAGGAGGGCCCCCCTCCCTGCGACCCACAGCTCAGCCCCAGAATGACCTCACAGCCCCTTCTCTCCTGCAGGTGTTTGAGCTTTTTCACAACTTCTTGAAGTACTTTCCCGGTACACACAGGCAAGTCTACAAAAACCTGCAGGAAATCAACGCCTTCATTGGCCGAGCGGTGGAGAAGCACCGTGAAACCCTGGACCCCAACTCGCCCCAGGACTTCATTGACGTCTATCTGATCCGCATGGACAAAGTGGGTTTGGGGGAGGGAAATGGGAGGGACCGGGAGGGAGGAAAAGATTGGGGGGGATGAGAAGAAGGGAGGAGCGAGGGGGAGGGAATGGGGAAGAAGGCGGGAAGGACGCAGGGTAAGGAAGGAGATGGGGAGAAAAAGGGAGGGGAGATGCAGAAGGGAAATGACGGGAAGAGGAAAAAGGAGAAAGTCAGGAGGAGAGAGGGAGAGAGAGAGAAACGGGAAACGCAGGACGTGTGGACCGAAGGACGGCAACAGGTGACAAGACTCACAGAGGCCTAAAGGGGCTGGGAGCCCCGGGTTGGGGGGCGGGGGGGGGGAGACAAACACCGCAGAGAGATGGGAAATGCATTGGAGCCGAGACAGAGCACAGAGGGACGGAGAGGAATTCCCGGTTGGACGCACAGAGGGCACAGAAAAGGAAAAAGGACCAGACGGTGTGAGAGACCTAGAAGCGGGGGGAGGGCGCCCCGAGGGAGGGATGAGCGTGCAGCAAAGCCCTCCAGCTTCCCCTTGGCTTCAGGAGAAGGCCGACCCCAGCAGCGAGTTCCACCAGCGGAACCTCATCTACACGACGCTGT
This sequence comes from Ursus maritimus, assembly GCF_017311325.1. Taxonomy (NCBI): domain Eukaryota; kingdom Metazoa; phylum Chordata; class Mammalia; order Carnivora; family Ursidae; genus Ursus; species Ursus maritimus. The sequence continues at coordinate 51,746,945 of NW_024424341.1, read as the reverse complement.
CGCTCTTCTTCGCTGGCACGGAGACCACCAGCACCACGCTCCGCTACGGATTCCTGCTCCTGCTCAAATACCCCCACGTCGCAGGTGAGTGGGCGGGGACAGCCCACGGAGAGGGATCTTCTGACCGCTTTTGGGACTGCGGGAGGTGGGGCTGGCGTCCTTCGGCACGAGAGAGGCGATGTTCATGTCTTCTACCAGGAGCCCTGCACGTACTGAATGAACTCCTGACTAAGCCAGTCCTATGGGTGGATGGATGAGCAATATGTCAGTGTGTTCCCCCACGGCTCCTCCCATCTATTCCCCCACCCATCCGTCCTTTTACTTATTAATGATTAATCCAAGGACGGAGACTTCCATTCTTTATTTGGATTAATTGATTCATCTGTTGGTCTTTGGAAACGGTGATTAATCGAATGAACTATTTGTCATTGATTCATTGGCTCATTCGTTGGTGCACGCATCCATCTGTCCTATGACCTAGATTTCATTCCTGAATTCTTCCATCACTCTTTCTTTTCTTCTTTTTTTAAAAAAGATTTTATTTTATTTATTTGAGAGAGAGCGCATCAGAGCAGGGGGAGGGGCAGAGGGAGAAGCAAACTCCCTGCTGAGCAGAGAGCCTGATGTGGGGCTTGATCCCCGGATGCCGGGATCATGACCAGAGCCAAAGGCAGATGCTTAACCAACTGAGCCACCCAGGTGCCCCTTCCATCATTCTTTCAACCCATCCTTCATCCATCTATTATTCTTTTATTAATTCACTCAGTTATTCATCACTGATTTATTGATTTAACATTCAATCCATCCATCCATTCCTTTATTTGCCTATTCCTTCATTAATTTATTTATTTATTCCTCTATAGATCTAGCCATCCAGCCATTTATATGATTTATTGGTTAATCAGGTTTGTTTATTTGTCTATGAGCCATTTATTAATCAATGATTAATGATTCATTAATTCATTTATTGAATAATAAGCACATACATACAGGCATTCAGTAATGTTCTTCCATTCATCACTCTTTCCATTCATAAGTTGATTGATTTATGTATTCATTAATTTATCCAGTTGTTCATGGGTTAATCTGTTGATCTACTTCATTGTTATATTCCTGAGGACCTAGCTCAGTGTGCCATCTATAATACACACACAATAATTATTAGTTCATTTTTGACTCTTTTTAGAGGGAGAATTTTGACAGGCTTATAGTCTTGAGTTCTTAATCTGAAATTCTATGCAAAATTGTGTGTGTGTGTGTGTGTGTGTGTGTGTGTGTGTACCTGTGCCCTGTGGGGGAGAATTCATAACATTTATTAGATTTCAAAGGGTGAGAATTCTTGCTTCCCCCTCCACTGGATCCCCAGGCTGGTTGCTCTGAGGGGTGTCAATGACCTAACCATTTATTATATGTTTTCCCTGGCTCACTGGCCCATAGAAAGCAATGTCCCTGCTGAAATGTCTTTTTAAAGTGAGGTTCCCTGGCCCCACTCTTCTGTGCAGAGAGAATCCACAAGGAGATTGACCAGGTGATTGGCCCACACCGCCTTCCATGCCTTGATGACCGAGCCAAAATGCCATACACGGATGCAGTCATCCATGAGATGCAGAGATTCGGGGATCTCCTCCCGATTGGCGTGCCCCATATGGTCACCAAAGACACTTGCTTCAGAGGGTACCTCATTCCCAAGGTGAGGTCAGCTGGGCTCCCACATCTCTCCTGTGTGGCCATTCTGGGTTCTCTTAGTCTCTGCACTTGGCCTGTTTTTTTGTTTGCTTGTTTGTTTATTTGTGTTTTGTTTGTTTTGGTTTTGTCACTAGGTCCCTCTTGTTTTTACTTTTGTTTTTTAAGGGGTGGGCTGAGGAAGGGAATGGCAGTATTTTTTGACCTTGTCACCCTCCCTCAGGGCACTGAAGTATTTCCCATCCTGCACTCCGCTCTCTATGATCCACATTACTTTGAAAAACCAGACGCCTTCAACCCTAACCACTTTCTGGATGCCAATGGGGCCCTGAAGAAGAATGAAGCTTTTATCCCCTTCTCCATAGGTAAGCCAGGCCTGCACTCCCTTTCCCAGACACCAGAGAGCAGGTGCCACCCCCTCCTTGGACAATCAAGGAGAGATCTTTGCTTATCGAGCAGTTAGAATATGCCAGTCGCTTTCCCTGCTTTAATCGGCTTCATCTTCATTGTAACCCTAGAGAGGGCTTACGAAGTAAGATCATGTCCCAAAGGCACATCTTGGTGAACTGGACCGTGGGAAAGTATTTAGAGAGGTTATATCTCTATACCAAGAGATATATCTGTTGAGCACTACTCTTGAGCTCAGTGCTCTGTTGGGGGCTGAAAACAAAGCCCTGGACAAATCATGTGGAGACATGGTTCTTGCCCCGGGAAATTTACAGTCCGGCAGGGAAGGTGGGCACTTATCATTTGGCCGCAAAACAGTACCTGATTAAATTAATCAATGCTTGCCATGTGCTTAGAACAGCTTGCCACAAAGTAAGTGCTCGCAGAAGTGGTGACTGTTATTACAATGAATCATAATTGTGATAAATGCTCTAAAAGGGGCTTTGGGAACACAAAATAGGAAGGACTGACTACTATTGGTGATTCAGTGGGGATACGTTTCCCTGAAGAACTGGCTTCTAAGCTAAGACAAGGATGGATATCAATTGGCCACTAGAAAGAGTGGTCCAGGTGGAGGAAACAGCAAGGTCAAAGCCTGAAGGTGTAGACAGCATGGTGTATCTGAGAAGCGAGATGAACCCTGGGAGCCTGGAGTGTAGATTACAGAAGGGTACAAGGGTGAAGAGCTCGGCTGGAGGGCCATGAAAGCTGGAGGGTGTTTGGATTTATCCTGCTGGCACTGGGGAAGCGGGAAGGGTCTTGACATGCTCTGACTTGTCTCTATACCCATTCTCTGCCTTTGGCCCCATCCAGAGAAAACCCCAATGCCCTTGGTCCTCATCCTGTGGGAGAAAAGAGGACCACAGAACCAAGGCAGAGATGTAGAGAAAGAAGGACAGAGACAGACAAAGAGTGAGTGAGAAACAGAGAGAGGGACAAAGAGAGACGCAGAGGGAGATAGTGACAGGGGACACAGGGACAGAAAGAGACAGAGTGAACATGAGACAATAAGTGAGGAAGAGGAGAGGGAGATAGAAAAGGGGAGAGAGAGTTTCAGATGGAATCAGATGCAATTGGACAGAGACAGGGAGTTTAAAATTGAAGAAAGTGGGCAAAAGAGGAGGGAGACAAGGTACAGACAGAGCAAAAGACTGAGGCAAGATCGCCACGGGGGAGGAAAGAAAGACAAACCAAAGCAAAAAGATGTTAGAGGCAAAAGGATAGCAAAGGTGTCGCAATGGAGAGCCCCAGGGATGAAGAAGACGGGGTGAGAGGGAGAGAATAGGGTCAGAATGTTCTGGAAAGAGCTGGGTTGCAGAACCAGTTGCAGGAGAACTAGCTCCAAGCCCTGCTCTAAGTATTCCTAAGTTCATATTTCCTAACTTCTGGTGTGCCAGAAAGATGTGGACACTTCCCCCCAGAAACCTTCACGGAGGCCCAATGAAAAGTCTAGGAATGGTCTGGAACGGCCTTTCCAAGGTGGTCAGCTTGCAGAATAAGAGCCTCTGAAGTAAAGGAGGAGGCTTTCAGCGTGTCTGCCTGAGGTTTCCACTCTCTGTGTCCTCCTTTCTCATCCAGCCTGTGCTCTATAACCTACTGGGGGGCTCTAACACCTCTGAGAGTCTGCTGGAAGCCACAGACTCCCCTCTCACTTGCGCCAGGCTCATTCGCAATTTTATGGGCAGTTTGGTTCTTTCCCAAAACTCTTGAAGCCTATGGCTCTCAGACTGAGATAAGATGACAACCCAGAGATAGACATACACACAGTGCCAGATACACCCCCACACCCCTCCCACACACGCTCCCCACCATGCACACTCCCCCCTATACTCCTCCCTACACTCCCCCCGCACTCCCCACCACACACATTCATTCCCTACCACACATACACTTTTCCCAGACACACATACTCCCTGCCACACACACACACACACACACACACACACACACACACTCCCCACCACACACACCCAGAAAGAAACACAAAGCAATAACCACCTATAGTATCCATAGTACAAGCCAGGTGCTAGTCTAAGAATTTTTACAAATATTAATTTCTTTAGCCTCACAAGAGCCCTATTTGATGGGTACTATTCTCCCCATATTAGAAATGAAAGACATTAAAAATGTTGTCAGAAATGTGCACACACTTACACAGTGGAGGCAGACAGACGGACAGACAGACAGACACACACATATACACACACACATCCAACGAGACGTGTGCCTTTATTTTCTGGGGGCCACCGAACCCTCTGGAAATCTTAACAGTAGCTACAGACTCTCTCCTTAAAAAATGTGCAAGGCCCATCCACCCAAATGTTTGCACCTGGTTTCAGAGGGCCCAGGAATGCCCTAAAAGTTGACCCAGAAATGCAGGTTCAAGGTAAATCCCATACAAATCTGTTGCAATGGACACAGACATCTGGGTTTGGGACGTGAAAGGGCAAAGGCTGTGCATTGGCTCCATGCCCACACTGGTGATCTTCTGTGCCCACAGGGAAGCGCATTTGTCTCGGGGAAAGCATCGCCCGCATGGAGTTATTTCTCTTCTTCACCACCATCCTCCAGAACTTCTCTGTGGCCAGCCCCGTCGCCCCTGAGGACATTGACCTCACCCCCCGGGAGAGTGGTGTGGGCAGAGTGCCCCCAGTGTACCAGATCAGATTTCTGGCTCGTGGAGGCTGCTGAGGGAAGGGGCTCAAAGGATTTCAGGATCATGAAGTACCCCCACCTCTGCAGAGAACAGCTCCTTGCCTCTCTCTATTCATCTTCCTGCCACTGGGAGACCCATGGCCAGCTGGCGTCCTTCCCCTCCTTGGTGCTGTGTCCCTGGGAAAGTCCTCTCTGCCACCTCATCTCAGCCCATCATTCTGCAGCTCTTGTAAAGACTCATGCAAGTGTCTCCTTTCCTCTGTTAACAGAGCTCCAGATGTGGTGTATATAGAAAAGCTGAGGGCTAAGAGATGGGGACTTGGCTCAGGTTGCCTCCCAGGCTACAGCCTCCCCCAGTGACTCCTCCCTTCCTCAGAACTACCACCAGCTTCGTGTAGCAACTGTTTGTGCTCCATGAGCTGTGCATACGTGATCTCACTTGAATCCTCCTTCCAGCAGTTCCATGGGGTGGGGACGATGATCATGCCCATTTTACAGATGAGTAAACAAAGGCCAAGCACTGGCAGCAATTGTCCCAGGTCAAGTGGCTGGGAGTGGAGGAACAAGATTCACACTCTCTCTCCCTGGCTCGCAAACTCAGATCTTCACCTGGCCCC
>NW_024424341.1:51717861-51741533 GCF_017311325.1 Ursus maritimus | reverse complement strand
CACACACACACACACACACACACACACACACACACACACACACTCCCCACCACACACACCCAGAAAGAAACACAAAGCAATAACCACCTATAGTATCCATAGTACAAGCCAGGTGCTAGTCTAAGAATTTTTACAAATATTAATTTCTTTAGCCTCACAAGAGCCCTATTTGATGGGTACTATTCTCCCCATATTAGAAATGAAAGACATTAAAAATGTTGTCAGAAATGTGCACACACTTACACAGTGGAGGCAGACAGACGGACAGACAGACAGACACACACATATACACACACACATCCAACGAGACGTGTGCCTTTATTTTCTGGGGGCCACCGAACCCTCTGGAAATCTTAACAGTAGCTACAGACTCTCTCCTTAAAAAATGTGCAAGGCCCATCCACCCAAATGTTTGCACCTGGTTTCAGAGGGCCCAGGAATGCCCTAAAAGTTGACCCAGAAATGCAGGTTCAAGGTAAATCCCATACAAATCTGTTGCAATGGACACAGACATCTGGGTTTGGGACGTGAAAGGGCAAAGGCTGTGCATTGGCTCCATGCCCACACTGGTGATCTTCTGTGCCCACAGGGAAGCGCATTTGTCTCGGGGAAAGCATCGCCCGCATGGAGTTATTTCTCTTCTTCACCACCATCCTCCAGAACTTCTCTGTGGCCAGCCCCGTCGCCCCTGAGGACATTGACCTCACCCCCCGGGAGAGTGGTGTGGGCAGAGTGCCCCCAGTGTACCAGATCAGATTTCTGGCTCGTGGAGGCTGCTGAGGGAAGGGGCTCAAAGGATTTCAGGATCATGAAGTACCCCCACCTCTGCAGAGAACAGCTCCTTGCCTCTCTCTATTCATCTTCCTGCCACTGGGAGACCCATGGCCAGCTGGCGTCCTTCCCCTCCTTGGTGCTGTGTCCCTGGGAAAGTCCTCTCTGCCACCTCATCTCAGCCCATCATTCTGCAGCTCTTGTAAAGACTCATGCAAGTGTCTCCTTTCCTCTGTTAACAGAGCTCCAGATGTGGTGTATATAGAAAAGCTGAGGGCTAAGAGATGGGGACTTGGCTCAGGTTGCCTCCCAGGCTACAGCCTCCCCCAGTGACTCCTCCCTTCCTCAGAACTACCACCAGCTTCGTGTAGCAACTGTTTGTGCTCCATGAGCTGTGCATACGTGATCTCACTTGAATCCTCCTTCCAGCAGTTCCATGGGGTGGGGACGATGATCATGCCCATTTTACAGATGAGTAAACAAAGGCCAAGCACTGGCAGCAATTGTCCCAGGTCAAGTGGCTGGGAGTGGAGGAACAAGATTCACACTCTCTCTCCCTGGCTCGCAAACTCAGATCTTCACCTGGCCCCACCCACCCTGCCCAATATATTTGAAAATTCCAGCGAAATTCACATAACATAAAACTAAGCATTTTAAAGTGTATAATTTAGCAGCACTGAGTTCATACACCATGTTGTACAACCACCACCATTCTCTAGCGCCAAGCATTCTCATCACCAAGAAGAAAACCCTGTACCCGTCCGCAGTCACTCTCCATTCCCCCTTTCCCTCAGCCCCTGGCAACCACCAATCTGCTTTCGGTCTCTGTGGCTTTGCCTATTCTGTGTATTTCATGTAAATGGAATCATACGCTATGTGCTCTGTCGTGTCTGGCTTCTTTCCCGCAGCACGATATCTTTGAGGCTCATCCACATCATAGACCATTGCTGTGCACTGCCGTGCTGTCCTCATTCCCACTGACTCTCCCTACTGCTTCCCTCTGGGTAAGGGCCTCCCTGGCCCATGGCTGCCTGAGCTGCATGATTCTGAACTGGTGCCTTGGATTCCCTGATAGTGCCCTTCAATCCCCCTGACACTCAAATAAACATCCAAAGCCTGACATCCCCTGGTCAGATGGTGATCCATGCCATTTTTATTGTCAGGTCACTAGGGATCTTTCTGGAAAGTGAGAACTTCTTCACTGCCATGCCAGCTCCAAGAATGCAGAATAGTTGCTGAGGAATGGATGGATGGATGGATGAATGGATGGATGGATGGATGGTTGAATCAGGCAATCCCAAATGCACCCAACAAGGAGCTAGCCTTCCCCCATCAGACCTTACCTTTTTCTTTATACCTCACTTTCTTCTGATGCCCAGAACAAATCCCTGTTCCCAAGAACAAGGATGCACCAATTCTGCCTTCCAGATATTCTCAGTCCCTCATAATGCAACGGCACCCTCTGAGAAAACTGGCCAAAAGCCATCCTTGTGGTGCAATGATCCCTCACCAGCCCCTACTTGTTCCACCACCTGGCACCACTACCCTTCTTTCAGGAAGGCATTCCAGGTTCAAGGGCATTGCCTGCTAAGATACCTCCAGCCAGCCAGAGGCCAATAGAAAGCTGGCTCTGGGACCATGTGAGATGCTAAACGTCCTGGCTTCTGTAGTCCCTGTCACCTTTGGGCTCCCTGTTGCCGTGGGAGAGTTGCTAAGAGCTGTCTCAAGGCAGATTTATGACACACCCGCCCCCACCAACTACGCGGGAAAAAAGTGACAAGAAACAGAGCAGCCTCCCTTTAAAGAGGGACGGCAGGATGGAAGGCAGACACAGCCAGGACCATGGCACTGTCAGCCCTCCTGCTTCTCACTGTCCTCGTTGGCCTCTTGCTACTCTGGGGTTACCCAGCCTCCCAGGGCCACCTCCCTCCAGGACCTTGGCCTCTGCCCTTCCTGGGGAACATTTTGCAAATAGACCACCAGGGCTTTCTCAAGACCTTCCAGATGGTGAGATGGGGAGGGGAAAGAGGGTGGAAAGCAGGAGGTGAGTGGACAGGTGGCAAGGCCGTTGGGGTTCAAACTGTGGTTGGGACTTCACAGGCCAGCTTGGGCATTGTCTTCTTCCAGCCTCCATCTGCCATCTGGCCCAATATGTGCATGAGAGAAGCTTCTGGAATTCCTATAAGAAGGAATGCAAGGAAGGTAGACTGGAGGGAGAAATTATGATGATAGACGTGAGGCTTTGAGCTGTGTCCAGGAGCAGTTGAGAGGGAGAGTACTAGAGGTCACGTGTGAGGAGTCTCCATTATTTTTTTTAAAGATTTTATTTATTTATTTGAGAGAGAGAGAGAGAGAGAGCGAGAGCGAGCAGGAGCCAGGGGAGGGGCAGAGGGAGAGGGAGAAGCAGAACACCTGCTGAGCAAGGAGCCCGATGTGGGGCTCGATCCCAGGACCCCGGATCATGACCTGAGCTGAAAGCAGATGCTTAACTGACTGAGCCACCCAGGCACCCCAAATCTGTCATTTTTAAAATTCCAAGCTGGGAGAGTCTTGGAAAAGCTGAGAGAGGAGAACATTTGAGGCAAGGGCATATGAGGGAGGCTTGGACGAGGCCACAGAGTTCGGGTCTCCCTTCTTCCTAGATAGGGATTCAGTGGGGACGGGTGGTGGCGGTTAGGCTAGGCTGAGGGTGTGAGCCAGGGGCAAGAGGGGAGACTCTTCTCTTGAGTGAGAGACTGAGAGTTGGACCCTGCCTCCACAGCTGCGGAAGAAATACGGAGACGTCTTCACAGTCTACCTGGGACCCCGGCCTGTTGTCATCCTGTGCGGGTACAAGGCAGTGAAAGAGGCTCTGGTGGGTCAGGCTGAGGCTTTCTCCGGCCGTGGGCACATCGCCATCATTGATCCCATCCTCAGGGGAAAAGGTGCGTGGAGCATGGGGGTGGGGAGTGGGGAAAAGATGAGGGGACCCCTCAGGTGTCCTCCCAACCTTTCCCTCCATGCCCCACCAATCAGGTGTGGTCTTCGCCAATGGAAAGTCTTGGAAGGCCCTTCGGCAATTCTCTCAGCTCACCATGAGGGACTTCGGGATGGGGAGGCAGAGCATTGAGAAGCAAATCCAGGAGGAGGCTCAGTGTCTGGTGGAGGAGCTGCGGAAATCCCGGGGTGAGCCCAGGGGCCGGGGCAGGGGGTGGACGGGCAGGCAGGGAGTAGGTGAGATGGGGACAGAAGGACCCAGAAACAGAGACAGAGAGATGCAGAGACAAGTTCAGGGAAAGGGAGAAGGAGACAGAGACAGAAAAAGAGAAAGAGAGTGAAGAAAACAGGGACGGAGAGAGGAAAAGGCAGAGCAGATGGACAGAGAAAGCAAGTCAGAGGGAAAACCCAGGACACTGACAAAGATGGATCCAGAAGCAGAAAGTATAAGGAAATGACTTAGAAAGAAAAGGGTAAAGAGAGGCATAGAGTCAGGGGAGACACAAAGTGACAGCAAGGCCAAGGAGAGGGCCATGAAGACAGGGACACGGAAAGAGAGAAGACAGAGAAGGGGCTGACTCTCAAACAGAGTCAGAGACAAGACCAGAGAAAGACACAGGTGCACCAAGAAAGCCAGATCCAGACAGAGCCCAAGAAAACCACGGGACGCAGAGCCCGAGATGTCCAGAAAAAGGCGTGATAAGAGACCCAGCGAAAGTCAGGCTGGCCAAGGGAAAGAGAAAGAAACCAACCAACCAAGCTGAGATGGCATCAGTCAGGTCAGAGCCTCCCAGAAGGACCATGTAGGGCCCCACTGTGACAGAACTCCTATTCACAGGGGCCTATCTGGATCCCAGCTTCTTCTTTCACTCCGCCATGGCTAACATCATCTGTACTATCATCCTTGGCCAGCGCTTTAATTACCAGGACCCCAGATTCCTACACTTGCTACATTTAATGAATGATCTCTCCGATATTACCAGCTCTTTCTACGGCCAGGTGAAGCCAAAGTTTCCATGGTGGGCCAGGAATTGCGGTGGGTGGACCCTGGGCAAAAATCAGATGCTTTTTGTCCTAACACTGGTGTAAGAAGGCATCAAAAGGTAAGGAGTCAGACTGGAGGGAAGAAATAGGCCTCAGGAAAGGGAGGCCTATGAGAGAAGAAATCTCAGTAGAGGAAAGTATGATGGGGGCAGAGGGCATCTCTTCACGCACCACTGAGTGTGTGTATCTGTGTGCATGTTTGCTCAACTGGGAGGCACATTCCCCAAGACCAGGGGGTGAATTAAGCCCTTCAGCTATTGCTGTGCTATGCAGGGTACAACTTCAACCCTGCAGCACCAGCCCAGAGAGAACAGACTCTGGGACCTCCTTGCTTCCCTGTAGATGTTTGAACTCCTCTCCGGCATCCTGAAACACTTTCCTGGCATCCACACTCGCTTGTACAGCAAAATTCAAGAAATGGAAGATTTTGTCGTTGAGAGCATCGAGAGGCACCGGGAAATGCTGGACCCCAGCGCCCCGAAGGACTTCATTGATTCCTTCCTGGTCCGCATGGACAAGACAAGGGCCAAGCTGGATGGGGGGGGGGTGGGAAACAGAGTGATGGGCACACTACTGACACTGAACTAATATATTTGGGTATGATGTGTGTGATTTTTAAACGCTGAAATACTTCCGTATGGATTGGTAAGAAAGCCACTAGTCCACCCTCCCTTCCCACCTCCCAGTCCTTCCTCAGCTTCCCCAGGCTCTCCTGGAACGCATGTTATGAAGTAGCAGCTAAAAGACCTCGCTACCACCTGCCCCACACAGGGGGTCTTCGAGACCCTCCTCTACCTCCTCCCATTCTAATTAGTCAAAGGCCCGTGTCTGTTCTGATTGGTCAGAGGCCCATGTCTGTTCTGATTGGTCAGAGCCTTGTGTCTGTTCTGATTGGCCAGAGGCTTGTGCCTGTTCTGATTGGCCAGAGGCTTGTGTCTGTTCTGGTTGGTCAGAGGCTTGTGTCTGTTCTGATTGGTCAGAGGCTTGTGTCTGTTCTGGTTGGTCAGAGGCTTGTGTCCGTTCTGATTGGTCTGGTAAGCGCCTTGCTGGTAGTTAAATATTCAGTATCACCCCTGGATGGAGAACTGCAAGGAAAGCAAGACACCCAAAGACAGGATAACAGCAACCAAAAAATATTAATCCCTAACATTTATTGAGTACTTACAAACATATATCAAAACAACCCCAGATGATGACTAAGGCATAGAGAGGTTAAGCTCCTTACCCAAAGACTCCCAACTAGCCAATGGTAGGACTGGAATTTGAACCTAGGCAATTTGGCTCCAAAGCCCAGCCTCCTGCCACATTGTTGGCCTTGAATAGAGAAAAAAGGAAATACCAAGAGGAAAAAAAAAAAAAAGAAAAAAGAAAAAAAGAAAGAACTGGCTGAGAGTAACATGGAAGTGGGCAGGGAGAAAAGACCCAAAAGTTGAGAATCTTCGCAAGGGGAGATGTTAAGGATTGTCTGTGGCTATCCCCAGGAGAGCTCTGATCCTGAGAGTGAGTTCCACTATAAGAACCTTGTCTACACGGTTTTCACGCTGTTTTTCGCCGGCACGGAGAGCTCCAGCAACACTCTCTTGCATGGGTTTCTACTCCTTCTTAAGAACCCTGGCGTTTTAGGTGAGCTGGGCTTATGGGCGGGGGCGGGGGCAGAAAGAGTTGAGGGTCTTGCAGCCCTGTAGAGACTGGTAGCTTATTACAAAGCTTTGCTGCTAACAAAGCGCTTTGAAGTTGACAGGGTAATTTACAGTTTACAAAATGTTTTTCATTCAGTGAAGCCCCTATGGTTTGAAAGGTGCTTTCATTCTTATAAAGTACATAAAGTGAGTTGTAAAATGCCTTATGGTTTAGGAAGCATGCTCCAGCCACAAGGAGTACCACTCACAAACCATTTTGCAGTCTACAAAAGCACATGGCTCTTAACAGAACACTTTGAGGTTAACAAAGAACTTGACTCTTTGGAGTATATATTGCTGATTTACAACTAATTAAAAAGCCCCTGCATTGGTTCTCAGGCCGACAGTCTGCAGATCAGATTGCAGAAACTCTTACCTAATCAAATGCCCCTATTTTACAGGTAATCAATTTGAGGGCCAGAGTGGGGAAGTGGGTTATTCAAGATCACATAACAAGTCACTGGGACAAAAGGATATGACACCAGTCCCAGCCACACCCATTTTTAGTTAAAAAAAAAAAAAAGAAAAAAGAAAAAGGTAGCCTTAAGTGTTAAATGAATTTCTACCCATTATCCTCTCATTGAGAAGGAACGATAACCCAACATCTTAGGAAAGAGTTCACAAGACGCCTCCCCACCCAGTCTGCAGGTCATCTTTCATGTGACTTTGTTGAGCCCACTGTTATTGGCATTCACTGGTGTTACCCTCTCCTTCCATACTTATCATTTTTAGAGAAAGTCCAGATGGAGATTGACAGAGTGATTGGCTCACACCACCTCCCAGCCCTTGAAGATCGGGCAAAAATGCCTTATACAGATGCTGTCATCCACGAAATTCAGAGATTGGGTGATGTCATCCCCCTTGGTATTCCCCGCTCTGTCATCAAGGACACTCACTTCCGGGGATATCATCTCCCTAAGGTGAGGCCACAGGATCTTGGTCTAGTCTTATGGTTCATGTCTCTGGTTGATGGACCACAATGAGAATTTTTATTTCCAGATTTCTATGGGAGGGAGAGAGAATTTAGAAATGTAGAAAAGTCCTCTCCCTTCTGTTTTTTTTTTTTAACCTTTATTAGATGTTGGATACACTGGGAAAAAACTATATACTATTGAAATATGTATTACAATAGAGCTGTCTTTTTTTTTTTCAAGATTTTATTTATTTATTCGACAGAGATAGAGACAGCCAGCGAGAGAGGGAACACAAGCAGGGGGAGTGGGAGAGGAAGAAGCAGGCTCATAGTGGAAGAGCCTGATGTGGGGCTTGATCCCACAACGCCGGGATCACGCCCTGAGCCGAAGGCAGATGCTTAACCGCTGTGCCACCCAGGCGCCCCAGCAATAGACCTGTCTTTTAAAAACAAAAAGCTATTTTGTCATCTCCCCTACCTTCTTCCTTCATGAGAAGACATTCAAAATTTGGTGTTTCTCTTTCCATAATTTCTTTAAGTTTATATGGACATGTACCCCATATATACACACACACAGATAAGCTTATATTTTTTAAGGGTTTATTTATTTGCTTGAGAGAGAGAGAGAGCGAGCGCGTGCAAGGGGGGAAGAGCAGAGGGAGAGGGAGAGAGAGTCCTAAGCAGACTCTGGGCTGAGCACAGAACCTGATGTGGGGCTCGATTTCACGGCGCTGAGATCACGACCTGAGGTGAAACCAAGAGTCAGATGGTTAACTGACTGTGCCACCCAGGTGCCCCAATCCGGTTCATATTTTATCTATCACTTTGCAACCTGTGTGTCCAGTGTCAGGTCTCCTTCCCCTCCTGTCTTCATGTGCATATCATCGCAATGTGCTGCGTATCTTTTATTGTGTGTTTGTGTGTGTGTGTCTTTTTTTTCATGCTATAACAATAGTATGCTGTCAGTGTATTTTCAAGTCAATATCTATAGTTCTAACTCACTTTTTCTGTGGTTGCACACGTTCCCAAGCATAGGTATACCTGGAGGTAATATTCACAATATCTAATCACCTAATGGGCACTAACCCATGAGAATACAGGCACACCTCGTTTTATTGCGTGTTGCTTTACTGCAATTTGCAGATATTGTGTTTTTACAGATAAAAGTTGTGGCAACTCTGCATCGAGCAAGTCTCTTGGTGTCATTTTTCCACCAGCATTTGCTCATCTCATGTCTCTGTGTCATATCTTAGTAATTTTTGAAATATTTCAAACTTTTTCATTATTAATGAATTTGTTATTGTGATCTGTGATCCGTGGCTTTCTCAGATGGAATCTACTCTTGATGCACATATTAAGATTGTTAAAATGACAACAAAGGTTTTAGGATATCACATATTCTTATACTCATGTGCTTATATGATAAAGTAGTGGCAGAGTTTGAGAGGACTGATTCCAATTTTGAAAGAAGTTCTACTGTGGGTAAAACGCTATCCAACAGCATCACATGCTACAGAGAAACTGTTTGGAATGGAAGAGTCAATCAATGAGGCAAACTTCATTGTTGTCTTATTTTAAGAAATTACCACAACCAGGGGCACCCAGGTGGCTTAGTCAGTAGAGCCTGTGACTCTTGATCTCAGGGTCATGAGTTCAAGCCCCATGCTGGGCATAGAGCTTATTTTAATTAAAAAAAAGAAGAAGAAGAAGAAGAAGAGGAAAGAAAGAAAAAGAAAGAAAGAAAGAAAGAAAGAAAGAAAGAAAGAAAGAAAGAAAGAAAGAAAGAAAAAGAAAGAAAGAAGATAGGAAGGAAGGAAGGAAAGAAGGGAGGGAGGGAGGAAGAAATTACCACAGTCACTCCCACCATCAGCAACCACCTCCCTGATCGGTCAGCAGCCATCAACATTGGGCAAGACCCTTCGTCAGCAAGATTATGACTTGCTGAAAGCCCAAATGATGGCTAGCACTTTTTTAGCAATAAAGTATTTTGAAATTAATTAATTTTAATTATTAAACTTTTTTCCAGACAGAATGCTATTGCATACCTAATAGCCCACAGCATAGTATAAGCATAACTTCTGTATGCATTGACAAATCAAAAAATTCATTTGATCCACTTTATTGCACCACCCACTTTAATGCAGTAGGCTGGGAGCACACGTGCAATATGTCTGAAGTATGCTGGTAGATCCTGGCTCTTGTTTTTGAGTTGGATCCTTGGAGGCTTCTGCTGAGCCAAATGTGGATTATGGAGAAATCCAAAGGATCTTGGGGAAGAGGGGACGGGGTAGTTGGTGGGGATACCTGGAAGGCTTGAGACACAACTATTAACCAAATGGGACAAAATTATTCAAAATATCAGCCACCAACTGTAGACCTGTACAATCGATGATGCTGATTATTAATCAATTGTGGATGTACCCTAGCTGATTCAGCCACTCCTTGTTCACGCCCATTTGGGTACTCTTGGCTTTGACACTTTCGTAGGACACTACTGTGTATCCCATCCTGAGCTCTGTCCTCCATGATCCATGCCACTTTGAGAAGCCAGAAGCCTTCCACCCTGGCCACTTCCTGGATGCAGAGGGCAACTTCAGGACACAGGGAGCCTTTATCCCATTCTCCCTAGGTAAGCTGGGTCCTTCCTCACCTTTTGAGAGCTCCTGCTCACCACCTCCCCTTTGTGTGACTTTCTCCCTTTGTCCAACCCCAAACACTGTGTAAAGATTTTTGAAAAGATGAGGATTCTGAAGGAAGGGAAAAGCAAGAAATCCACAGAGACAGAGATGGTGTGGGGAGAAGGAAAAGGAGGGAGTATAATGGGGAAGAGAGAGACTAAGTCAATGATGGAGATGAAGGGAGAAACAAAGACACACATACCCTCACATTCTCACACAAAGAACAGACAAATGAATGATCCATCATTGAGCATCTGTGGTGTGCCTAGAATTGAGAAAGGCATTTGAGCTTTTCTTTCAAAATAAAAAGAACTTTATAGTTTATTTCTAATTTTTATACAAGCAAGGAGACAATAAAATTGAAATTGAAAATCACCTGTAATTCACTACCAAAATCAGACTGGTTTAAAAAAAAAAGTCCAATAGGTGTTATTAACTGATTCACGACTTGGGAAGCATCCCATCTAGCAAGTAGAGAGGAGCTCCAAAACCCGGACATGTTAACATCACAGAGGATGTCCTTCCAAATTTTTTGTTAAATATATGCACACACAAAGGTAGGTGATGGGTAGATAGATAGATAATAGGTAGGCAGATAAAGGAAAGGTAAGAAGAAAAAAGAGAACAGTAGGGAAGGGAAAAGAGGAAAGGGAATTGCTTTATTTCTTTTTAGCCAGTTGTTAAAATCCAAGCCTCAGACTAAAATGAGGCCCAGGATGCACTTAGGACAAAAAAATATGAGGAATATTCACTCACTGTTATAGTTGTACAAGCGCCTTGATTCATCTATCAATTAATTCAACTTTTAGTCACTGACTTGAAATTTATCATATGCTAACATTTTACATCTCCTTAGGTCTATTCCTGGCTTACTTACACTGACCCATACCCGCATTGATTCACTGATGGGTCTTCTCTAGTTATCCCACACTGTTTGGACTATTATACTTGTATAATAAGTTCTATTATTTTACAGGGTCTAGTCCCCCTCCATTACTCTTCTTTCTCCGATAGTTACATGGTTCTTGTAACATGTTTTGTTTTTCTTCCAGGAAATACTTTAGAATTTTTTTTCAAGGTCTCAAAAAATCCCACTGGAATTTTACAGAGTAAATTTGGATAGCTTTGACAACTTGAGAAACTTGAGATATCCCAGACAAAACTAGAGAGTGTGTCCACTGAATCAACTCTTGTATGACCTGGTGGCATCTTGGAATTTTGCTTTCTTAATTAAGTTCTGCATGTTTCTTGCTAAATTTATTTCTAAGAAACACGGGAGGAGATGGTGGCTATTGTTCATAGAGCCTCTTTGTCTTCTCTTCCTCAGCTCAGGCTTCCATAACAAAATGACATAGACGGGGGGACTTAACCAGCTAACATATTTTCTCACGGTTCTGGAGGCTGGAAGTCTGAGATCTATGGTTGGGTTCTGGTGAAGCCTCTCTTCTTGGCTTGCGGCAGGAGAGTGAGCTCTGGTGTCTCTTCCTCTTTTCTCAAGGACACTAATCCCATCATACAGGCCCCACCCTTGTGACCTCACTGAAACAGAGGTTCCTCTGGAAGTCCTCTTCTCCAAATACCATCACACTGGGAGGTAGGGCTTCAACATATGAATGGGGGGGGGGTTGGGATTCAGCCCATGGCATTCTTTTAACATAGTATTTTAAATTGTTCTAATTAGTACGTCAGAAATCCAGTGGGCTTTTTAAGGCAGGATATTTTTGTCAAAACTGGACAATTTCCTTATATTACTTTTAGTGAGAACAGTTTTTCATTTATTCTCTTAGGTTTTCCAGGTAATTGGTGTTAACATCTGCACATGATACTATTTTGATGTAATTTTCTCTTACGTTAAATCCGTATGTTGTCCTGTTTTCCCTAATGTCATGGGCTAATGCTTCCAGAATCATGTTAAATAATAGTAGCAATAGTGAGCGATCTTGTCTAATTCTTAACTTTAAGAAGGAATATTTTCTTTTTCTCTATTAAGCTTATTGCTGCCTATGGCCCTTTCCAGATATTTTTGGTTATTCTATCATATCTCTTTCTCAATTTTTAAATCCCATTAAGGAAAGACCCTTTTCTCCTCTGTTTTACATCAGATTCTTCATTTATAAAGATTTATTTATTGAAAAGAGAGAGAGTGCATGCTTGCCTGAGGAGGCTGAGGGGTAGAGAGAGGGGAAGAGAGAGAATCTCAAGCAGACTCCGTGCTGAGCACAGAGCCTGACTGAGGCTCGATCACAGGACCCTGAGATCACGACCTGAGCCGAAATCAAGGGTTGGACGCCTAACTGACTGAGCCACCCAGGTGCCCCCCATATTTAAACATTTTAATCAGGATTTGGTTTGGGTATTCTTAAATATCTTTTCAGCTCCTGTCATGATGGTCAAGTTGTTTTTCTCCTTTGATCTGTTTAAAAACTAGTAGATGGCTTAGTGTTGAATCACGCGGTCCCATAGAGCTGGAATGAGAGAGGCAAGGCAGGACATGTGAGGCTGTGATAAACAACCTGAATATCCCAGCTTAAGGCCAACAGGTTAATTTCACGCTCAGGCAACATGCCGACCCCAGGCCATCACAGTCCTGTAGAGGTGGGGGCAATTGGAGCCTATCCTGACATGCGTGAACATCAGCAACACCTATCAATTCAGCCCTCATTTCACTGGACAAAGCAATCCCTATCCAAACCCAACACGCAGAGATGTTTCATGCACCCAAAAACGGGCCATGGCTATTTGTGAACGATCATTCACTTTACCACACTGTGAAAGGCAGCTTTCTGGGCCCCCGCCCTCTCCCACTGAGGGTGTGGGCCATCAGGACTCAGGACACACTGTGGCCCAGCCCAGAGACATGTTTCCCGCCCACCCTTAGTGATGCCAGTAGACACAAGCCTGTGCTGAAGTCAGGAGGACACTGAGGGCTCCATCTGGATGGGACACTTTTGTGGTGGTTGACCCCATTCTGCAGGGAGATAGGAGAGGCAGGGGTGCGATTCTGAATGTTTTTTAAGCATGATGGGGCCCACCGACCAATTGGAACTGCCACTGGTTGGGGTGTGGGGACTGGGTCTGGGAGGCTTATGCTGTAAGTGCTGATTGTGGGTAGGTCTGGGGACTTGGAGGAGGCCAAGGTGACCAGAAGAGTGGGACACTCAGAAGCTTGGAGCAGCGGCTGGACATTGAGGGTTCAGAAGTAGTTCTGTGTTTTAATAGCCTGTTCAGTACTGGGGCCCGCCTACTGCATATTGGCCCAGGCCCAGGCCCTCAGAGGCTTCAGCTCCCCTCTACCTCTCTCTCAAGATTTCTCATATCCAGGGCACACTAGCAAGATTTTTCCCACTATTTGCACATTTTCTCCAAAAACTGGCTGAGCTGAGAATATACTTAACCAGAGATACACAGAGAAAGATAAAGAACTACTAACAGGCAAGGACTGTGGGTCAAGAGAGATAGAGGAGGGCACAGTATAGGACAGGCTGAGAAGAGGTGGGACCAGAAAGAAACAGGAATGCACACACTGCTGTTGCTGGTATTGAGGACAAGAATAGAACTACCTCACATGTAAATCTACATAAACGAGCATGCAAATGTCCTGGGAGAATGGGAGTAGGGCAGCCGAGTGCTCCTGAGGGCTCCCCCAATGACACATCCCCCCCATCACGTCCTCAGGAAGACGCCTCTGTCTGGGTGAGAGCCTGGCCCGCTCTGAGCTCTTCCTGATCTTGACCTCGGTGCTGCAGAACTTCACCTTGGGATCTCCCAAGGCCCTGGAAGACATTGACATCACGTCCCGGAGGAACGGGCTGCTGAAAATGCCCCCCGAGTTCCAGCTCTGCTTCCTGCCCCGCCAGGGAGTGGGACCAGGGATGCAGATCCCCTAAGATCCCTTCCCTCTAGCCCCCACCTCTGCCCACAGGGCATCTGTGGAGGTGTTCTGACTCCTCCCTGCTCACTCTCTCCTGGGGAAAGTCCCTTCTGTAGTCTCTCCTTTGTCCAGCCTGCTGTCTTTGCTGTTCATCCCCAGATGGCCTGCACTGTTGATGGAGGGTAAAACCTTGGGCTTCAGGGCCAAGAATTACCTTCAGCAACTTGGCATCATCACCATCCATAGCACAGTTGGGGAGACTGAGGCCCACACCTATACCCAACCACCCCCCAACCCTCCAGTTCCTTCCTGGAGTTCAAAAGACCACTTCAGCCCTCAGCCTCTGTACTGTGTGACTTTAAAACATCTCTCATATTTCTCTGATCTTATCCATGAAAACCAGTGAGGTAAAAATAAAGTTCCGCTCTTTCTGGACCCAATGGCTATCTGTGCTGCCATGCTCTTTTTTTTTTTTTCTGAGCTAAAATTCACATAACATAAAATTAACCACTAACCATCTTAAGTGTACAATTCAGTGGCATTTAGTACAATCACAGTATCATGCAACCATTGTCTTTGTCCAGCGTCTGATCATTTTCATCCCCACAAAGGAAACTCTGTACTTTTGAGGGCCGAATAATATTCTGCCGAATGGAAACACCACATCTGGTTTATCCCTTCATCTGGTAACTGGCATGTGGGTTGTTGACATCTTTTGGCTCTTGTGAACGGTGCCACTGTGGACATTTGCATGCAGGGTGGCCCTCTCCATTGGGAATGGAAAGCTGGTGTTCAGTTTCTGCCTTCAGCCTGAGGCTCTGGAAGGACAGGGCCAGCCTTCCCTCCCAGACAGTCCTCACAGGCGGCACTGAAGATTAAATGAGACAGTACGGACAGAGTGGCTAGAACAGGGCTTGGCACCAAGTGAGTACCATTGAAGTGTCTGACAATAAATAAATCCTGGGACGCCTGGGAGGCTCAGTCGTTAAGCGTCTGCCTTTGGCTCAGGTCGTGATCCCAGGGTCCTGGGGTCGAGCCCCACACTGGGCTCCCTGCTCAGCGGGAAGCCTGTTTCTCCCTCTGCCTGCCTCTCTCCCTGCTTGTGCTCTCTCGCACTCTCTCTCTCTGGTAAATAAATAAATAAATAAATAAATAAATAAATAAATAAATAAAATCTTTTAAAAAAGTAAATAAATCCCCCAGAAGGTGAAGTCACTGTCCTGAAGGCAGAGCCTGACATACCAGAGCCCAGTGACTCCCAAGGCTTAGCTCTTGACACTGGGGTGCCGTGGAGAGGGGATGCTGTCCCATCAGCCCCGTGCTTTGGTTTTCCTCCTGTCCCATGCTGAGGGGCCACTCAAGGCATGTCGGGAGTGAGAGTATTTCACGGAAAAGGGTGGGAGGGGTAGCTAGCTCCTATGCCCGAGAGGATGGATGTGGGGACAGGGGGTCCCAGTCACCCAGTCAGCTCCCCTTCCCTGTTCCATCCTCTCTGTCTCAACCCGAGGCAGGTGCTTCATCTCAGTGCTCAGAAGAAGGGAGACTGGGGTCTGGGGTGGGTGAGGGGTTTACTGCATCTCAGGTTATGATCTTTAGACAGTCTGAGCTACACCTTCACAGCTGAGGGATGGGTCATGGTTGACATCACACGTGGAGCTAACCAGTGTTCCTTCCCTTCCCTATTGGGGCCATGGACAGTAAGATTCAGGCTCAACTGGGGCAAGCGGCCAGAAGGAAGCTGTGGAAGCTACACACCAACTTTATTTATTTATTTTTAAAGATTTTATTTATTTATTTGTCACGGAAAGAGAGAGAGCACAAGAAGACAGAGGGAGAAGCACACTCCCTGCTGAGCAAGGAGCCCGATGTGGGACTCGATCCCAGGACCCTGGGATCATGACCTGAGCCAAAGGCAGATGCTTAACCAACTGAGCCACCCAGGCATCCCTATACTCTAACTTTAGGAGGAAAACAGGGCATTGGTCTTTCCTTCAAGGGTTCTGGCCAGTGGCTGAGCTGTGTGGGATTGAAGTTGCTCAAGAGCAGCTGATGGAAGAAGAGTCCAGGGATCCTCCAGCAGGGATGAGATTGGGTTGCTGGCACTAGTCTCACGGGGAATCAGTGAGTGGAGGGTGGAGCAGAGAGAGCCAGGTAGAAACTAAGGCCTTTTAGGACCTTGCCTTGGAAGTCTGGCAGTGTTACTTCCTCTGCATTCCATGGGCCAAGGCAGCTAGGAATTCCACCCAGATTCCAGAGGAGAGAGAAGAGATGACAGTGCATAGCCAACAAATCACTTACTTAACAAACAGTGACCATGAACAAACACGCACCTATTTACAAATTACTGTTTAGTGTGCTTGGTACTTTACACTGTGTAAGAGACTTTGCCTCTTGTCAATAATTTGTTTTAAAGCACGGAGCAGTTTATTTATCTTTCCAAAATATAAAGTGTTTTGCAGTTTAAGAGGACTTTATAATTACAAAGGAATTTGACATGGACAGATCGTTTTGCATTTAAAAATATTATTTGCCTTCTGCAAAACTCTTTGAGGTATACAGAACTCCTTGTTGTTTACAGAACATTTTGTAGTTTTTTTTTTTAAGATTTTTATTTATTTATTCGACAGAGATAGAGACAGCCAGCGAGAGAGGGAACACAAGCAGGGGGAGTGGGAGAGGAAGAAGCAGGCTCCCAGTGGAGGAGCCTGATGTGGGGCTCGATCCCAGAACGCCGGGATCACGCCCTGAGCCGAAGGCAGACGCTTAACCGCTGTGCCACCCAGGCGCCCCCATTTTGTAGTTTTTAAGTAGCTTGACATTTACAAAGCACTTTGCCATTTACAAAGATTCCAGACGGCACATGGGATAGAGTATTTGTAAACACTGTGTGTGATTTGTACAGCATTTTGTTACATAAAAATTTTTCTGTTTACAAAAGATCTTAGCAGAGTGTCAGGGTGCATTGTAATAAAGTGATTTTTCCATTTACAAAATGCATATTTATTATTTCCTTTGTAACATTCACAGAGAAGTTCCCATTCACAGAGGGCTTTATTTCTACCTAAAGAACAAGTCTAAATAGAATAGCACTTGCTGAAGGCTTAAACGTTTCCAAAGAGTTGGGGAGCAGTTGACAAGCCCTCCAGCTTTCATCTGATACTAAGGCGGGGATTATGTAGCAAACCAGGGAGATGTCCCTGCCCTACTGGAACTGACATCAAGTGGGGGAGAAAATAAATAAACAAAATCATGGCAGACAGTGATAAGCGCTATGAAGAGAGCTCAGAACTGGCGAAGATAAGAAACAAATAGGAAGAGGTGGGGAGCTAATTTAGAGCAAATGTTTTCAGTCACAGAACACTGCAAAAGACACCCCCCACCAACTGGCCATCTACAAATGCTTTCCTGTTTACAAAGCACTTTTGAAGTCATCGTCACACTTGACTCCTCAGATACCTCTGGGAGATGAGTAAATATCATAAACTAGTCTTGATCCTAGAGGATGTTCTCTAGACCAACCCTGTATCTCAGACATTAGGATCTAAGGACGGAGGTGGTTATCCAGTATCTCAAAAGAGATCAGAAGGGTGGGCAAAACTTGGAATCCAGGATTCCAGACTCTTCATGACTTCCCCCGCTCCATCACAACACATGTTTACAAAAATGAGCTGAAATTAAAAATCAAAGGAATGTCCATGTAGGGCTTTTATTCATACAACACTTGATTTCACTAAACAGTGGCTATCTGAGACCTGGCTTTTGATCTTATTGGTTAGAGTATGGAATGGACACGCACTCAACCATTTGGTACCAATTTTTCCAGACTCACCAGTCCTTCTAAGGCTTTCTTGGAAGGCTGCTCCTTGTCAGTGAGGTTCCCCAAGACTTACTTCATCAAGGAGAAGTACAGGAAGAGGTTTACGAGGTGACTGGCCTGCTCACCCACAAACATTTGATGACCTAGAAAAAATGTCTGAACTAAAGCTGTTCCTCGTGAGATCCAGAGACCCTGTAACATCCCCCTTGTTGAAGTGCTTTGCCATCCCAGTAAGTCTCAGTTTTAGCAATAATTCACCCCCATGACAAGACTAACTCGGGCCAGGAAAGCTTGGAATGAGGGTCTTTATCCTGAGAGACTCTGTTGTTCACTGACGTACACCGAGGGTTTTCTCCCAGGTTTTCTTTGGAAGGAGACTGTGTAACTCTCCTAGGATCGCTCAACCCCAGGATACACTCTACCTTGACCTCAGCCCTTTATGGTTTCACTGTTGTGAGAAGTTAAACATCTTCTCTCTTAGCCTAGATGAGGAAGAGACATTAGAGGAGGATCTGGTCTTTATTCCCATCTCTTGAGGTAAGCAGATCACCTCTACCCTCCACTAATAGGGACTTGGTGTTGGGACTGACCTCTCCTACTGGACCAGGGAGAGGCACTGGGCCTTTGTTCCCTATTTTTTTCAGTCTCATTATGGGAAACAAATGGACAAATTTTACATATAAGAAAGAGATGAAATATGATTTAAAAAATATATATCTAGTAGTTGTTCCTGATTCCTGAGACTTTGTTAGTCTAACGAGATGACTCCTGGTGGGCCCTGAGATAAGATGGTGGCTGGTCAACCAGAATGACCAACTATATGATTAGGGAATTGGAACTTCAAGCTAGTCTGACTTCTGGGAGGGAGGAGATGGCTGGAGACTGAGTTCAATCAAATGACCAATGATTTAATCAATCACTCCTGTATAATGAAACCCAGGCAAAAATTGGTTTATCATCACCTGGGTGATGAATATACTGGTGTGCTGGGAGGGTGCCCATATTCTGCAAGGAGAGGGCACGGAATTTCTGCATCCCTTTGCTTTATTTGTGCTTTCCTCATTTGGCTGTTCTTGAGTTGCGTCCTTTAGAGTAAAACTAGTCCTAAGTATAGTGCTTTCCTGGGGCACCTGGGTGGCTCAGTCGTTAAGCGTCTGCCTTCAGCTTAGGGCATGATCCCAGGGTCCTGGGCTCCAGCCCCGCACTGGGCTCCCTGCTCACTGGGAAGCCTGTTTCTTCCTCTCCCACTGTGCCTGCTTGTGTTCCCTCTCTCGCTGGCTGTGTCTCTCTCTGTCAAATAGATAAATAAAATCTTAAAAAAAAAAGTATAGTGCTTTCCTGAGTTCTGTGAGTTGTTCTGGTGAATTAGTCAATTAATGAGAAGGTTGTAGGAAGCCCTGAATTTGTAGCCAGTTAGGCAGAAGCGTGGGTGGCCTTGGGATACCTGAAACTTGCAGGTAGCATCTAAAGTAGGAGCAGTCTTGTGGGATGGAGCCCTTAAATCTGTGAAATCTGACCCTAACCCTAACCCCAGGCAGTTAGTGTCAGAATGGAATTGGATTGCAGAACACATTGTTGGTGTCAGAGAATGGATGACAAGACAGACACAGGAGCAAAGGGAGTGTGTGAGGAAAAGAATTGGGGAAAGAGGACGGAGAGGAGGAGAGGCAAGGGAAAGGAAGGGCAAGACTAGAAGGAGGGGGAATAGTGGGTAATAGCATGACAAAGATACACAGGAAGATGGTGAATGAATGAATGAATGAGTGAATGAATGAAATGAACTTTTATGTGCCAGGCAATGTAGTAGGTGTGTTCATATGTTTTGAGAGTGTACATCTATCTATCTATCATCTATCATCTGTCTGATTGTGTGTGTATTTATATATATATAAATGTGTGTATATCTATATAAATGTGTGTCTATCTATCTATCTATCTATCTATCTATCTATCTATCTATAAATGCCAGAGAATCTTTTTTTTTTAAGACCTTAATCCAACTGAAAGTCTGGAGTCCCTCAGTCCTTCTGGAGCTCAGGCTGATAGGGAGCAGCTACTTGAGGCATGCTCCCCTGCTTCAGATGATAGCCGCGTAAGAAGCTACCCAACCTGGGGCGCCTGGGTGGCTCAGTTGGTTATGCGTGTGCCTTCCGCTCAGGTCAGGATCCTGCAGTCCCAAGATTGAGCCCCACATGGGGCTCCCTACTCAACAGGGAGTCTGCTTATCCCTCTGGGAATACTCGTGGGCACGTGCACGCGCTCTCTCTCTCAAATAAATAAATAAAATCTTAAAAAAAAAAAAGAAAAGAAAAGAAAAAAAGAAGCTAACCAACCTGGCCCAGCCAATTTAAAGCACCTGCTTGCATTCCGTTGGTTAAAGCAAGTCACGTGATCAAGCCCAACATCAGTGGGGCTGGCCTATATATTCTTCCCCAAATGGAAGGCATTGCAGAGGTACTTGGCAAAGGACGTGGGTGTATACGTTTGCAACAGAGGAGTGAAAATTTGGGAACTACTTCGTCTCTTTCAGAGAGTAAGGCTCTTTCCTTACCCAGCCACCATAGAGCCAGAGGGCAAGCACCTAAACTAATCTAATCTATATTCATCAAGTGCTCGTTCCTTGGACTTTGAGTCTCCAGTGATTGACAAGGAAGGATAGAATATTTGGAGGTGGGGCGCCTGGGTGGCACAGCGGTTAAGCGTCTGCCTTTGGCTCAGGGCGTGATCCCAGCGATCTGGGATCGAGCCCCACATCAGGCTCTTCTGCTATGAGCCTGCTTCTTCCTCTCCCACTCCCCCTGCTTGTGTTCCCTCTCTCGCTGGCTGTCTCTATCTCTGTCGAATAAATAAATAAAATCTTAAAAAAAAAAAAGAATATTTGGAGGTTAGCCATCAGCACCTGTGGATTCCATGACTCATTTACAGCCTTCCAAGACCTCTTTCTCTGCTCAGGATAGCAGAGTCAAGCCTATCACCTGTACTAAGAGCTTCTGCCTCTTCTTGCCTCTAGAGCGACTCTTCTCCAAGGGCCCACACTTTCCACCAGTTCCGCCTGTACATTACTTAGAGTATCCATTCTTCCTAAGTCATCCAGTAGTTTATTTTTTTAAATCCATACATTCAAACATTCATTTAAGCTGTCAGCAACATGAGTTCTGCCAGAGTCCATCTTTGTAGACCCCTTCCCCTCAGGTCTTTCTTGCTACAACAGTTTTAGGGACCCTGGAGGATTCAGTACTCAGGAAAGAGTCCAGGAGATACTTGGAAAAGTGTTCCAGAAGGGAAGACACCAGAGTCTTAGTATTTGCCTCTGGGAAAAGGGCTGGTTGGTTCCTTCTGCATAAGTTTCCACAATTTATATCATGGGACCCTGTTCCCTCGCCCAAAGTTTCCACATCTGCACCAAAAGAGGGCAGCTTTCTAGAGGCTGAATGGGTGGTCAATGAGATTGACAAAAATCTGGCCAGAGGAACATTTTGAAATTATTCCCCACCCCCAGTTTCTTCCAAAGGGATGTGTTAGGCAGTCATATATTTTTTACTGTATTACTTCCCCTTCTTGGCCACAGTGGTTTGGACTAAGGATGATCTTCTGACACGGTGAGAGGACAAGGAAACAATCCATGGGTTATATCAACCAAATTCTCTTTTTTGACACTATGAACCCAAAGTCACTTTGCTTGAGTAAGGCACAATGCCAGGGAAAGCCAGAGACACATTCATTCTATAGTTTGTGAGTTCACATTAAAAGCCATTTACAAAGGGGCGCCTGGGTGGGCTCAGTCGGTTACGTGTCTGACTCTTGGTTTTGGCTCAGGTCGTGATCTCAGGGTCATGAGATTGAGCCCCATGTCAGGCTCCGTGCTCAGCGGGGAATCTGCTTGAGATTCTTTCTCCTTCCCACTCCCTCCTCGTCTGCTCCTCCCCTCATTTACACGTGCATGCACTCTCTCTTTCTCTCTCAGATAAACAAGTAAATAAAATCTTTAAAAGCCATTTAGAAGAAGTTGATCTACAGAAAGGGGAATAAGTAGGCATGTTGAGTGAAGCAAAATAGGCTATGAATCCCCAGAGAGAGAGACTGAGATACAGCCTTAATTCCCATAATGGGTTCCATGAAAGTACTTTTTGTATTTTCACTTGCATTTCCTTAACTGGCTTAATTAAAAGGGAGAGTATTCTAGATGGGTCTTGCTTCATCAGCAGCCCAGTCAGACCCTTCATCCACCAGACTCAAATAGAGACAAGTCAGGAAGTCCGACCTATACTCAAGAGAAGGGGCATCAGACTCCAGTTCCGACTGGAGGAGTGTCAAAGTGTTCAGAGGCATTTCTAAAAACCAACATGAAGTTGAAAAGGTTTGGGAGGGAAAAGGAGGTCGCGGGCCGCTGTTCGTGGTGCTGAGGAGTGGTGGCCTCTCTGGAGTGTGGCTCTTCCTCCTGGAGCTGAAGAAATGGGGAGACTTCCACAAACCTCCAAGGCGTCTGATGCTGCAGAGGAAGGAATTCTATGGAAAGAGAAGGAAGGGCGCCTGAACAGAGGGAGAAACAAACGCACAAAAGCTGTGGAGGTGGCAGCTTCACAGAGAGCCAGGAAGAAGTAGAGCTTCATGTTGACACCATCTTCCAATAATTGCTCCTATTAAGAGATAACGTATTTTTTCTCACTGGGGGTGAAGCTCTTGTGCCACTGTTTTGGTACAATGTGTATCTATCGTTTGTTTAGGCTCTCCCAGCTCCCATTCCCCCTTCTTCAGGACTTAGCTCCGGGTATCTCCCCATCCCTACTGGATGAAATATCTATTTGGGGGCTGATCAAGTTGCCCGTGCAAGTTCCCCTGGGCCACATGACCCACACGACCCCATCAAGTACTCCTCCCTGGACTTTGGATTTTGAGTGGTCGAGTGATTCAAACAGGAGAACCCAGACTCCTGACCATGGCTTCTAGACCTAGCCAGAGTCATCTTCTACTGCATCCCCCATCAAGCACCACACTCCAGTCCCACCGGCCTCTCTGTTTCCTGAACCCCAGATGCCCTTTCAGGCTGAGAGCTGCTGCACCTGCTGTTTCTTTGCCTGCAATTCTCTTTCCTCTTTATTTCAATTTATATTCAATCCTAAGATTGAATCAATGTATTTAAAGTAGCCCTCCAATTAAATTACTTTTCATTTCCTCACTCTGTTTTATTTTCTTGGTTACGCTCACTAGCCAACACCTTGTTTATGTGGTACTTTTTGCTTCTTGTCTACTTCCTCTACACTATGATGTCACTCCCTACGGCATCTGCAGGGCCTGGCCCATAGTAAGAGCATATGGTTTTTTCCCCTTTGATCTATTAATGTGATGGCTTATGTTGATACATTTCTTAATATTGAAACATCTCCTGATTTTAATTTTTTTTTTACTCGTTATTTTTTTAGAGAGGGAGAGGGGAGGCGCAGAGGGAGAGGGACAGAGAGAATCTTAAGCAGGTTCCATGCCCAGCATGGGACTCGATCTCATGACCCTGAGATCATGACCTGAACCGAAATCAAGAGTTGGACACTTCACCGACTGAGCCACCCGTGTGCCCCATAAACCACATTTCTTTCTTTCTTTCTTTCTTTCTTTCTTTCTTTCTTTCTTTCTTTCTTTCTTTCTTTCTTTCTTTCTTTCTCTTTCTTTCTTTCTTTCTTTCTTTCTTTCTTTCTTTCTTTTTATGATTTTATTTATTTAGGGCAACCCCATTGGGTTCTCTCCTCCTTGGGAGCTTTGTACTATCACTTTGCTATCACTCAAAACCTATCAAACCTTGCTTTGCTGCCCACCAAAAAAAAAAAAATATATATATATATATATTTGAGAGGCAGAGAGAGCACAAGCAGGGGGCAAAGGGAGACGGAGAAGCAGACTCCCCGCTGCACAAGGAGCCCGATGTGGGCGT
>NW_024424341.1:51708953-51712238 GCF_017311325.1 Ursus maritimus | reverse complement strand
GAATTCTTGAGGCATCTTTGGTGCAAAGTGGTGGCTTATTAAAGCACTGGGACAGGACCTGTGGGCAGAAAGAGCTGCTGCCCCAGGTTGTGAGGGGCGGCTGATTATATACCATGGGGTTGGGGGAGGTGAGGGAAAAAGGGAGGTTGAGAAAGTACTTTCATATGTTCAAGAAGACTCGCAGGATACTGGATATCTGGTTATCATCAAGCCAAGGCCGTCCCTCTCTCTAATGAGGCACTAACATGAAGATAGTTGGAAACTTCCTGGAGGCTGCAGATTATAAGGACATTTAATTGTATCTACATTCCCTTCCAGAAGCTAGGTTATTGATAGAAATGCTTTGTTCTTGTAAACTGCTAAGGCATTTGTAAACTGAGGGAGACTCAAGTCTTGCAGGATTGTGGTCTCTATAGCTTAACTGTTTCTTTTTCCTTTAGGGCAGCCAGGGGTGCCTGAGGAATGTCACAGACATCCCCTTGGGGGGGTGGCGGGATGTCCGTTTCTGCTTTGTCCTCAGCTTGCCTTCTGTTCCCTCATCAGAAGCATTCCTGGCAGAGGGCGCCCAAGGGCAAAAGGCTGGAGACAAGAGCATGCCATATTAATGCCTCTTCCCATCCAAATAACATCTCTGAGGACAGAGATTCGCACAGCTTTATTCATCGTTGTTGCCATTGTTTGCTTTGGTCTCTGTGGACCCCCATCCTTTAGAACAGTGCTCGACATGCCCGTAGGGTTCATAACAACCACGTTGGGAATAAATTAGAGCTGTACCTTCCAGCTGTACCTATCCAAAATACTTGCACTCAGTTTCCCCCGGGAGGCATGACGGAGCCCCACGACGCAGGATCATGTGGGGGCTTTCAGAGGCTCCTTCCATTAGTCTTTGGACTCCAGGCTAAGAATTCTCACTTCTGCAAATTTAGGGTCCCCAGCCACATCTTTAGGGTCCCCGGCTCTCTCTCTGTAGTGGAGAACTTAAAATGGGGCCAGACTGCCTGGGTGTCGACTCCTGACTCCTAGCTGTTGACCTTGACTTAACCCTCTGCGTCTCCTCCTCTGTGAAATGGAGCTCATCGTTGTCCTTACCGAGTGCGGTTGCTGTGGGACCGGGTGGGTGTGTGCAGGGTGCTTAGACCGTCCCGGGACAGAGTTAGCGCTCTGTAAGTGTCAGCTGATGCCCTTGTCATTGAGGCTTGTGGTTGGGATTCCACGGGATCTGGTCTGTCAGGGCCTGACACATAACACGGACTAGAAAAAGAATGTCTGCTGGCGGCGCACAAGGCTTGGCCAGGTCTCCAGGCCTTTGATGCGATCATCTCTCTGTTTCTACTTCAGGCAGGTCTCTGTCTCCTTCCCTGGCCTCCTGCGGCTTTATGTGTCTCTGTGTCCCTCTCCCTGACCTTCTATCTCAGGCTCTCGGTATATGTCTGACTCTCTCCTCTGCAGCTCTATTTCTTGCTCTCTAGATCTCTCCAAGTGTCCAGCTCTCTCTCTCTCTCTCTCTCTGTCTACACATTTCTGAGTGAGTGTCCCTTAGCTCTAGCTCTTCCTTGCTCTGTCTGTGTCTTTCCCTCCCAGGCTGAGTATCTTGTGTTTTTCTGATTCCTTCTCCCTCTTGCTCTGGGTCCTAGTCAATCCCTTCCCGTTCTCTCCCCCTCTCACCCAGCCCACTGATGTGGGGCTTCAGCAGGGGAGAAAAGTATCAGAGAGAGATCATACTTTGTGTCTCTCTGTCTCTGTCCCCTGCCACGCTTTCTTTCTCTTGCTTTCTGTCACCCCTGTGATCACTTTCTGGCTCCCTTCTTACTGACACATGTTCTTTGCCCAGACCCCTCCCCTTCCGGCTCCTGCTCAGTTGGATGGGGTTGGTTATGTAATTCTTCCTCATGAATAGCAGCTGGGGCTGTGGGGGGTAAGGAGGAGGCCAGGAAGAACATTTTCTTTCTTCTCACCCTTCTTAGCTCTGTCTTTCTCAGCGCACCAACCCGGCCTCCTAGATGCTCTCCCAGCTCATTCTTTCTGGATGGGGTGCAAGGATCAGATAACTGCTTCCCTCACCTGGAAACAGAATAAACCGGTCAGAGGCTGCAGTCACGGGGAGCTTCCTGGAGGGGACAGGCAGGCACTAGGGCTTCCCCGCAGCCCCTAGAAAAAGTGCAAAGCAGTGCAAACAAGGCGGCAGTGGAAAGTTGGGGGAACCATCCAATTCGGCTGAGCTGAGGAATCTGAGGACCAAAAGAATGATGGCTGGTGTCTACCCCAGCCCACTGATTTGGGACTTCAGCAAGGCAGACAATGCTTTAGGTTTTCCCCCCTTCCTGGGGACTCTTGGTCACCATGGTGCTCCTGAAAATTCGGTAGGTCATGGCCCCACCCACCGGAGAAAAACAGTAAGCAACACCCTCCCACACCTCCATTTCAGCAACAGGGACGCCTCCCTCCACTGACAGTCTCCCTCATTCTTACCCCCTCTCTGACACCTACCAGCTGGTCCCATCCCCAAACCTTCCCCCAACAAGGAGAGGACCCCCAGGCAAGTCACTGGTGGGAAAGAGTTCCTGGGGGGGCAAACAGGCATGCTAATCCTAACTGTGCCCTTGAGAGCCCAGTAACCTAGGCGAGCCTCAGTCTGGCTGTGTGTAAAATGGGAATGACGCACAAAGACGTGAAGATCCATGAGAGTGTGACAGTCAGGAATTTTGCACCGTGCTGGTGCACAGCAGAGGCTCGGGAATGGGCAACCCCCACCTCTTCTCCCTGCTAGTCCAGCTCCCATTGAAGGTCTATCCTGTAGTCTGCCCGTGACTCGCCACCTACCACAGAATGCACCCAGCCTTGCTCAGCCTCCCTGCCCTAGCCATCGCCCCACCTACAGCAAATTCCTCCCCAGCACAGATTTCCAAGGGCTGAGGAGCCCGCGTTAGAGAGTTGGTTGTTGAATGATGGCTTTAACACATTGAATCCGAACAAACCTCCAGGTTTGGCAAGGGAAGTACTGTTATGGGTAGTCTCATTTTATGCAAGTGGAAACCAAGGCTCAAAGAAATTAGGTGTCTTGTTCCAGATGACACTCACCAAGAAAGGAGCAGAGGCAGAACGCAAACCTGGTTCTCCCTGACCCTAGAACGTCCATGACCTTGGACGTGTTCTCGGAGAAGAAACATGGAGGATGCGGACGTTACTGAAGAGAGACTGAAGGGATGAAGACACCGCACTCAACGGGAATCTCAGAGGAGACTAGAAGTTACATAAGCTCCATAGTCGTGGCGAGCTCCCACGTGG
>NW_024424341.1:51620034-51708943 GCF_017311325.1 Ursus maritimus | reverse complement strand
TCCCAGGAGAGGACTCCAACTACATGAAGGGAAGGAAAAATCATCACCATGACAACCACCAAGAATAGAAGTCCAAACACTTTTGCCAACTGGATCTTGGTATCAGAGTTTCTAAGGAAAATACAATGCAGTCAAGTATTGGACGGAACAATGGTGAACTGACACAGAGGAGAGACAGCTACATCAGCTTTAATGGTGCCCATTCATCCCTCATGACCAGCAGGTCTCTTCTAGCAGGTGACACAGGACAATTCACCTCTACTGCACCTCTCTTGTGCCACATGGAGGGACCCTGTCCCCATTCTGTGGGGACAGATATAGTGGTGGGGTTAGCCAGGTGCTGTATGCTTAAACAGAACAAAGAAGTACTCATTGAGCTTAAGCAGGAATAGATATTCTTAGCCAAAGTGATACGCCCAGCACAGCCTGTGTAGACTCTTTATCTCCTGGTGAGGAAGGGTTCCAGGCCCAAGAATCATCTGTATGTGGCTAGGGGGAGGGGGGTGTGTCAAATGACTGTGCATGTTGAGACAGGCTCTTCCAATATCCATCTATAGGGGACTGACATATCTCACACAATAAGATACTAAGCAACCAATAAAAGTGAAAAGTGAAATTTAGGCAATATAAAATTACATTATAATTTGTAGTGAAATATTTGTATTATGAAACAATCTTCTGTAAATTTTTGGACAAACAGAAGACTCCATCTTTCTAACCAAGCCCTAGCTGAATTAATTGGTGCTTTTCCTCCAATAAGAAAGATCCAGAACTTGAAAAAAAATTACTAAAAATGTTTTCAACGAAGTCTCTTTGATTTTCTACTTGATACAATTTTAAGTGAAAAGCAGATGTTACCTGAGCAACTTTCTTGGTTCTTGGAGGCTGGGCTTCCTTCTCTCCACTTCAAGGATCTGAGCATTGGCAAACCCTCCCAGTGTAAGAAGGGTGTGCAAAACAGACTCACTGAAGGAGAGAGGATGACAACCTCATTGCTCCCAAGGGCTGAGCTATCAAGACTCTCTTTAACCACTGAAATTAATGACTTTAATGACACCTAATTACAAGCCTCTCTTTCCCATTTTGACCAAGAGAGGAGGAGTGGTGGGTTACTTCCTCTTCCTCTAGACCTGCACCTTCCGGCAGGATTGCCACTAGCCACATGTGACAAGTGAGCACTTGGAATACAGATAGTGAGAGGAAATCACAATTGATGAGGGCGTGTTGCTACCTTGTTATTAACTCCAGTCCACAGTCTCCCTAGGGTTCACCCTAACTGAGAAAGACAAATCCTGCAGCATCTCACTCACATGTAGAATCTCAAAAAGCCGCTTCTATAAAAACACAGGTTAGATTGGTGATTCCAGAGGCTGGGGGCTGGGGGAAATGGGGCATGTTGATCAGAAGGTACAAACTTCCTGTTACAAGACAAGTTCTGCAGATCCATGTATAGCATGATGACGGTACTTAATAGTTATTATATTACATACTTGAAAATTGATAAGAAAATAAATCTTGAATGTTCTCACCACCAAAGAAAATAATGATTATATGAGGCAATGTGTTAACTAGCCCTATCCTGGTAATCATTTTGCAATATATATGTGCACCAAATCATCACGTCGTACACCTTCCACTGACACAGTGCTACATGTCAGTCACAGATGAAACTGGAAAAGAAACCCAACTTCAGATGAGCCTTGAATATTATAAAGCAGCCTATCACAAGATGCTGGGGAGCAAGGTTTCAGGCAAAGGGAACAGTAAATGTAATTGCGTACTAACATATGCTTATGTGCATTCAGGAAGGTCTGGAAGAGAGTTTACCCAAATAGAAAGTCTTATTTCTATGAGAGTGGATTTAGGGTTGAACTGCTTACCTTTTCCTGGGTAACAAAGCACAACACTTATCGTTGGATAAATATTTTTTGAACTTAGGTTTCTGAGGGTGAGCTGGGGGGTTGCCGGTCTGGGTTCAGCTTGGCTAGGTGGCTCCCCTCCCCATGGCCATCATCTTCCTCATGTCCAGTGGCCCAGCCCAGCCCTGTTCTCATGGTGCTGGCAGAGATGCAGGAGTGAAAATTCAACTGCACAAGTGCCTTTCCTGTCTTCAATCACTCCACATCCATGACTCAAAGCAAGTCCCTGGGCCACGCCCAAGATCAAGGTGTGAAGACATACACTCTATCCATGGGGATGTGGAGAAGGAGTAGACGTTTCTGAATGATAATTTACTCTGAGTTTTACTTTTTTCTTTATTCTTTTCTGTGTTGTTTAAATTATTTTAATAATCAGTGTGTATCATTTTAACATCAGGGGAAAAGAAGTAATAAAGCCATTCAATTTAAAACACAAGAGAAAAGGGATGCCTGGGTGGCTTAGTCGGTTGAGTGACCAACTCTTGATTTTGGCTCAGATCTTGATCTCCGGGTTGTGGGATTGAGCCCTGCTGGGCCTGGAGCTTGCTGGGGTCTTGCTCCCCCTCCCCCTCCCCACCTTGTGTGTGTTCTCTCTCTCTCTCTAAAAAAAAAAAATTAACAAAAATTTTTTAAAATAAGTAAAACAAAAGAGAACAGAGCTGTCCAACTATTTACTTATATTTATTACTGCCTAGTTTTTAAACCATTAAGTTTTTGGTGAAATTTATTATATGAGTTTCTTAAGGCTGCCATAATGCATTGCAAGCCTCTGTCCTAGTTTCTGCCAGCTGCCTGCAACCCCTGGCATTCCCTGGCTTGTTAGCCACATAACTCCAATCTCTGCCTCTGTTTTCTCATTGCCCTCTCCTCTGTGTGTCTGTCTTCAATTCTGTCTCATCCCTCTCTCTTTCTTTTATAAAGAAACTTGTCATTGGATTTATGGCCCATTCAAATAATCCACAATGTTCTCCTCATTTCAAGAGTCTTAAATTAATTACACCCGTGAAGTCCTTCCTCCCAACAAGGTAACATTCACAAGATCTGGTTATTAGAACACAGACAGATCTTTTGAGGGTCACCATTCAACCCGCTATACCTATCATACGTACTAATGACTGTATAAAATATACAAGAACTGTTTCAAGAAAAGAAGATGAACACTCACCATTTCACCTAGGAACTAAAACATTAAAACTTTATTTATTTATTTTTTTAAAGATTTTATTTATTTATTTGACACAGAGAGAGACAGCCAGCGAGAGAGGGAACACAAGCAGGGGGAGTGGGAGAGGAAGAAGCAGGCTCCCAGCGGAGGAGCCTGATGTGGGGCTCGATCCCAGAACGCTGGGATCACGCCCTGAGCCAAAGGCAGATGCTTAATGACTGCACCACCCAGGCGCCCCAAACATTAAAACTTTAGAAATCCACTCTGTCCTTTTCCAATCATATCCCTTGCCTCCCCTGAGAAATGATTTCCATTCTGAATTTTCTATTTTCTATTTATCATTCTCTTGCCCTTCTTTAGAGATTTCGTAGCATTAGAAATTTAAGCTTTACGTGAACAGATTTCACTCGAACCGACCTGTTCTTAGTCCTCTTCGTGTTTCCAACACCTGCCTGGTAGATTGCAATACTGTGTAGTGGTTAAGAGATCCAGCTCTGTGCACAGACGCACCTCGATTCCAGTCTTGGCTCTGCAACTTCTGAGTTGGTGACCGCAGCTTCTTCACTTGAAAGCTGTAAATAATAACACAATCTATCTCACAGAGCTGTTGCTAGAATTAAGCAAGGGTCATGCATGCAGATCACTTAGCATATTCTTGGCACATGGCATTCAATGATCATTAGCTATAATAATAAACACAGCCACTATTATCTGCTGGCTTGTTATAAGATGCTATTTTCTTCCTTTCTGTTTCCATGTCCCTTTCCCCAAGTGGGTTCCTGAGCAGAAGGCCTGTGACCTAAATTCCTGGACACACTCAGAATGTAAGTTGCATTGAGTCAGATGTTGGACTGTTTGGTTGACTGCTATATCCACAACACCAGACACTGTACCCGGCACATAGTAGGTGTTCTATTAATATCCACTTAATAAGTAAACTGCTTGTCTAAATTTTCTGTCCATTTCCTAATCTCATTCACAATAGGCTCTCCTCTCAAGAGCACAGCTTTCCCTAACACTTTCTCCAATGAAGATGACATATTTACCATCTCCATTGAGACTCAAAGTCAGAAGGTAGGTCAATACTTCTTGCGTCTGAACCACTTGACCTGGAGCATAGACATAATTCGTGCTTTTAAACTCTCTCAGCTTAATTCCAACGTTATGGGCATGCCAAGGTCAATCTCCATCAATTGCTTTTTCTTTTGAGTATGATTATATATTTCTGTATCTTCATATGCCTAGTTATTTTGGATTTTATCCTGGATTACTTGTCATCAAGTAATACATTGTAAAGACTCTGGATTCTGTAATGTTCTACTGAAGAATCTTAATTTGTTTTTTTCTGTTTTGTTCCAGGGAGCAGTTAACTTGGATGATTTCAAATGCAGAGCTCTGAAATCTCCTTTCAGTCTTTTAGACTTAGCTGGTACTACATGGAGTTTCCCAGCACATGAGTACTTCAACAACAGGTCAGAAATTTGGACAGAGTTTATACAGAGATTTGGGGCTCCCCCACTCTGGCTCTCACCTTTTGGAGACCCTATCATGGCTACCACCAGGGACTATAATCACCCTTTTTCTGTCCTCTGGTTCTACAACTCAGAAAACTTACAAAGTTTCTGCTTGGGTTTCAGCCATCCTCAAGGCAACTCCCTTCTGACGCCTATCAGTATCTGCCTGCATTGATCCACTCTCCAGTGATATCAGGGAATCAAGGGGTTTTTTTTTAAACATTTTATTCTGGGTTGATAGCTATTATTTTCAAGATGCTTGATCCAGTAGGAGCTACTCAACCATTACCAGAGACAGAAACGCCCCAGAGCACTTCTAGAGTATGACCCCCCACACCTTCTTAAGAAAACCCTTCCTTTTTGGAGTCTCTCCTTCGTCCCTGTCTTCTGTCAAACTTCCTCCCTCTCTCTCCTCCAAGACCTGCCCTGCTCCTGCAAGAAGGCACACCACTGGGCATGAGCATGAGCTGTCCCAACAACCGGAGAGAAAGAACCTTGACTTTCTTCTGCTCCTTGGCTTTCCCCTGACTCCATCTCAGCCACACTCGTGCCACTCACCCTGATCCCTGCTGCCATCTGAAACCTGAATACAAACACTTCACTCTCTGGCCAAATCCTTATTCTACTCACTCTCCACTTCACTGAGGTGACACTGCTTGGCCAGGTCTTTGGTCATTGTTCCAAAGAACGCAAACACAACAGAAAGTCAAATATCCCTCCTATTGAGAGGCATGTTTTATTTTTATTTCTTTTTTCACATTTGGAATCTGCTGTGTTAGGCTTACAGGGAAGTTTTTCAAGAACCACAGGATTATCAGGAACAATTTTCTGGTGGCTCATAAAGAGAACAGGTGGGGCTTGGCACTCCAGCGTGGTGGTTAAGAGCATGAAATCTAGAATCAACAACACAAGGCCATGCCCAGGTTCTGCCCCGATCAGCCATGGAGCCCAGAACAACTCTCTTCCACCTCTCTGGGCCTTGCTTAACTCATCTGCAACTGGGGATGGTAAACCCAGCCTCACAGGCTTGCTGTGAGGACTTCGGTAAGATCATGCCCATAAAAAGCTTCACACAGTAAGATCATAAGCTCACTGAATGCTAGCATTACCAGCAGTATTAGCATTTAAATTTGAACCAAGAAGGCTTACCTAAGATTGTCACTTGGGAATGTTCTGAAAGTAGTTAGAGGTGGTTGGTTTCTCAAGTCTGTGAATGTACTAAATGCCACTGAACTGTTTGCATTAAAAAGGGTAATTTTTTAATAAGTATTTCTTGATTTTTAAAAAAATTTTTTATTAAGTTATGTTAGTCACCATACAGTACATTATTAGTTTTTGATGTAGTGTTCCATGATTCATTGTTTGCGTATAACACCCAGGGCTCCATGCATTATGTGCCCTCCTTAATACCCATCACCGGCCTATTCCAATCCCCCACCCCCCTCCCCTCTGAAGCTCTCAGTTTCTTGATTTATTTTTTGAAATTTATGTATTTATTTATTTAAACTGTACGCTCAATGTGGGGCTTGAACTCACAACCCCAAGATCAAGAGTTGCATGCTCTACTGACTGAGCCAGCCAGGTGCCCCTTCACTTCAATTAAAAAAAAATTCTCATTTGGGAGAGGGTCATAGATTTCAGCCACACTTGTGGGCATGAGCCAGTTTTTTTAGAGAGTTTTGGGTCAGGCTAGGGGGTAGAGGACAGCAAGTTGATTGATGAGGTTGGCAGAGGGAGCAGGGGGTGTAGCAGTCACATGTCTGCTGTGTCCCCTCATCTCACATGTCCAAACCTGGCTTGTGAGGCTCTCTCTGCCCTGCCCTCCTCTCCTCCCCAACCTGTGAGCTTATCCTGCAAGACCCAGTTCAAATGACAGTCTCTAGGAAGCCCTCCCAATCCTCAGCTTCAAGTACCAAATTATTGCCCATAATTATCAATGAATACTAACAGGATCACTGAGGACTTTAGTTTATTTGGGTCTGCTCTCCCTCTAGTCTAAGAAATCCCTTAAGCAGGGATTGTGCCTGGTTCCCAATATGTCCAAAGTGGAACTCATTATCTCCTTCCTCAGACCTGCTCCTGATCTGTGTCCCCAAACCAATACATGACACTGCCATCTACCCCCACACTGGGCTCCTCCTCACCTTACCCCACACAGCCAACACATACCCAAGTAAGAATTTGTTCTTTTTTCTATATCTTCCTCCAACACATGCCTCCTCTCCATGCTCATGGCCCTGTCCTCTGTCCCCTTAAGCCTACAGAAGCCACTTCCCTGTCTCTGGACCTCTAGTCTCATCTTCCTCCAAAAATCTGAACGATCTCTCTGAAACACAAATTTGGCCATTTGGTTCCCCTGCTTAAGATCTTTCTGGGGCTCCCCATCATCTTAGGACAGAGTCCACACTCCCCACCCAGTCCCACCAGGTCCAGCAGGTCTGACTCCTGCTGATGGCTACAGCCTCATCAGTGCCCATGGCCCAGTTCCTTTCACTCTAACAGCACCCGACTATGCTTGGCACTGGGATTTCTCTGCCCAGATTTCTCCCTCCCTGCTGTCCCCATCCTGCCTTGGAAAAATCCCTCCTTAGCCCTCTAGTGGCTCAGCCTGAACTTACAAGGTTGAAGCAGGGCTATCTCTGGGCCCCTACAGACACCTGTGCCCCCCATCCCCCACCCCCGCCCACTCCTCTGCCTGTGCCTTCTCACACCAGCCCTGTGAATTCCGAGCTTCACTGACATGTGGCTGCTCCGTCTGCCCTGTGGAGTGAGAGCTTCATGAGGGCAGCGCCCAGGGTCACCACTGCGTCCTCAGCATCCGTCAGCACAGGCTGGGACGGACTGGCAGGTTGACTGAGCACTGGCTGGATGACTGTCTTAAAGGTGCTGAGTGGCTTAGGGGGTTGGGGGAACTATGGGAGAGAATTTTCTGAGTGAATGTTTGAGTTGATCCAGTAGGAGTTGACCCACCTCCGAATGCACTCAGGCCACACCTATCCCATGCGGGGTTTTTGGCCTCGTGTGACCCTTGAAAACTGAGGGATGCAATTCCCTGAAAAATAAGGGAAATACTTGTGTTTTTAAGAAGGGAAGTGGAGCTGGGCCAGGGTTGTGTTTGAAAGCAAACAGACAGGCACAAGCAGATCTCAGCCACATTTACACAGCATGGCCCACATGCCTACACACAATGCCAGAATGCACTCACAAAATGTCCATCCACACACCCGTACATGGTCACATACGTGTGAATGCACAGTCAGACGTCAGGGTGGACACACAGACACTCATGTAGACGTCCTCCAACAGGCATGCTCCAAAGCATGTACTCAGCTGCCCGCCAACACAAAGAGGCTGGTGTGCATTCGGGCACACTGGCCTGCACACACCCCCTGTCATGTGCTCCCACAGATGTACATGTCTAGACACAAACAGGTACGGACACCAACTTGTGCACACACAGACACTCCACAGACAGGTGTGTTCATAAATACACGTACCAACACGGACACACTGATACATACATGAGCTCAGACGTGCAGAGACCCCATGCACCTGCCCGGAGTGACACACACACACACAGATGTATACATAAGAAGATGCACAACAGGGGAGCCTGGGTGGCACAGCGGTTAAGCGTCTGCCTTCAGCTCAGGGCGTGATCTCAGCGTTCTGGGATCGAGCCCCACATCAGGCTCCTCCGCTATGAGCCTGCTTCTTCCTCTCCCACTCCCCCTGCTTGTGTTCCCTCTCTCGCTGGCTGTCTCTATCTCTGTGGCCGGAATGATATACGTATATAGATGTATAAATAAGAAGATGCACAACAGAGGCATCTAGGAGAACCCACTGCACACACTGGCATGAACAGAAAGATCCAGAAACACACAAGAGGGTTGAAGGACAGGCTGACTTGCAGGGAAGACAAAAATAAGACAGACACAAGGGGAGAAACAGATGTTGGGGGGCGCCTGGGTGGCACAGTGGTTAAGCGTCTGCCTTCGGCTCAGGGCGTGATCCCGGCGTTATGGGATCGAGCCCCACATCAGGCTCCTCTGCTATGAGCCTGCTTCTTCCTCTCCCACTCCCCCTGCTTGTGTTCCCTCTCTCGCTGGCTGTCTCTATCTCTGTCAAATAAATAAATAAAATCTTTAAAAAAAAAAAAAAAGAAACTGATGTTGGGCAAGGTGCTCTGCGGGGCCATGCCTCCCCACCCCCAAACAACCTGAGGGTTTACCCCTGATCCACCCTCCTCACACACTGCCTACTGCACCGTCCCTCCAGAAGGCCACCTCCAAGGTCAATGTTCCATTCACAGCTCCAGGGGGAAGGCTCAGGTGTGCCAAAGAAGGAAGGGCAGGCAGGTTCCCACAAGGCTTCCTCTCCCTTCCTCCTTTCCCAAAGAAAACGTATTTGGTAATTTAGATCATAGAATGTATAATCCGGAAGTGGGTGTGGAGAACCCTTTGCTTGTGTCCTTCTTCCTAAGGATTAAATAGGAACAGCTAATATTTGTTGGGACTTCATACCCATGAGCCAATGACTCCTTCCATAATAGGCTAACAGGACAATTCTGTCATTGGCCCCTGGAGGATCAGAGAGGTGAGATGACCTGTTCAAGGTCCCACAACAAAGAAGCGACAAAGGATTCCAATCCATGCCTTAATCTTGCTCTTAACTGCTATGCAGGCTGGTGGCTGGGTTTAGGGGACTGATACCTGGCAAGCTTGTGCTAATATTCTGGCTCTCCTTTTCCCCCTTTAAAACCAACGAACATTCCCAGCCAATGTGCAAAAACAAAACAAAACAAAACAAAACAAAAACCAACTAACAACTTTCCTATCTCTGCTCTGTTCTCTGCTCTTTGTCCCCTCCCCACAGAATTCCAGCTCAGAGGTCTAGAACACTTTGAGCAACATGCCAGTCCTGAGAGTGCTAACCTCACCCACTGCATTTGTCCAAAGTTAGAGCTGGCATCTGAGCAGATGGGGGGAGGTTTCCAACTGTCAGATGCTGCCTCTGCCCATCGGGGCCCCTATCAGGACCATGGAAGACCAATCCAGCACCCACATGCTGCTCATGTCAGAGCTGGCTGGGACCACCTTAGAGCTACAGGGTGCCACCCTTATGACCCCCTGAAGCCAGCCCCAGTGGCCACCGCAGCTTCCTTTCAGACCCCCCTGGCAGCAGAGGTGGCTCTGTGAGTGTTCTCCTGGCATCAAGTTCAGTCTCAACTTGCCGTCAGCTCCAGTGTTGAGTGGGGGCGAGCTGATGCCAATGGCAGAAGTTACTAGCGTACCTCTGTGTCCAATGCCAATGCCAATCCCACACCACTTGCTAAACTTGGTCTCCACTTGGCCATCAGTATGGGCTAGGCCAGTCAGTGGAGGAAGGAGAGGACAGGGTTCAAATCGCAGCTCCCTACCTGCTACCTGGGTGACCTCGAGCAGTAGGGAGGCTTGCTCTTCTGGACAGCAGATGGAAGATGCTATGAACGGAGCCCCCCGGCTAGAAGGATCCCATGAGATCACATGTCCACACACTGGCTCTTCACAATTAGTGCTCACCAAAGGCCAGCGCCCTATTGTTAAGGAAGAAGGTCACTGAGGGAAGGACAGCAGGAAGGACACCATCTTTCCTCACTCCCACTTTCAGCCTCCAGGGCCTGGCTTTCTCCCCACTCGGGACTTTTCCCAAACCTCTCCCACCGTCATTCCCTCTGTGTGCTGCCAGCAGCCCTGCTGAACCCAGAATCACCCCAAAGGGACCTTCCGCACCCTCGCACTCCACCTCCTGCCCTCAAGTTCTCCCTTTCCACTGGTGGGGAAACCCAGCCCCAGAAAGGGGGAGTAAGCATGCAGAGTGGGAGACAGAGGAGCCCCTCCCTCCCTCTGTTGTCTGTCCTCAGTATTCTCACATACCAAGTGGGGAACATTAGTAGCACTACTACTAACAGCAACAATGGAAATGATGAACCTAGTGAGCTCCCCCAAGGATCTGGGTAGGACCGGTGAGGCTTTCTGTCAATGACACCCCTTGAGACAGTTGGGACTATTTGGCACCATATGGATGCTTCTCATTACCATTTCCAAGTCCTGCCCAGGCCCTCTGCCACAGAGACCACAAGTTACTCTTCTTTACTAAGAAAGGTTCCACTTAAACGTACCTCTGGACTTCTACCCCTTTCTCAACCAAAGACAGGCGGTGACACTGATCCTGACGTTGCGTTGAGGTCCCAGTGGGGATTCTGAGCACCAGAGGTGACTCTGTGTTCAAAGCAATGGCGGGTCAAAGCCTGGGGCAGGTGTGGACTCTTGGATACTGCTGGACTCCCGTATACTTCTTCTGGGAATCGCCCATGACAGGCAGGGGTCCTCCCTCCCCCCAAGACCCTCAGATCCACTCCCTGGAATCTCCCCTCCAGAGAGCTTTAACTGTACATCTGTCCTTAGCAAAAAGTCCGAAAGCTATGGCCATACATGCTGTCCCATTCCAACACTCTTAAACCCAGATCTTTGGATTCTTTTCTCCCAAGACTCCCTAATCCATAATTGTTGGGTCACTCCTCACTCTGACCTCAAATCCAAAGCTCAGGACTCTGAATCCATACATTCCAAAATCTTAAGGTTCAGAATTTGTCTACTGCTTCACCCAAGTCTACAGACTCTGGTGGCCCTTCCTGAGGGGCTACACATTCTGTCTTGGGACCCACTCTCTGTTACTCTCCCTGAGGTCCCCTCTTCCTGACTTGCTGACTTGTCCCAAGCTCAGCTGTGAATCCGGGGGTGGGGGTGGGGAGACACTATAGCTGGGAAGTGAAATGGCACAATTAACAAACAGAACCAAAGTCCACCCTTCACTCCCGGGTGGTATAAAGGCAAACCACCTGAGCCAGCACCATCTGACTGTCTCTCCCGGTGCCACCATGCTGGCCTCAGGGCTGCTTCTGGTGGCTTTGCTCACCTGCTTGACAGTAATGGCCTTGATGTCTGTCTGGAGGCAGAGGAAGCTCTGGGAGAAGCTCCCTCCAGGACCCACCCCGTTGCCCTTCATCGGGAACTACCTGCAGCTGAACACACAGCAGATGTCTGATTCCTTCATGAAGGTGTCAGGACGTGGGATAGGTGGAATGGGGTGGGGTTAGGGGCTAGCCTAATTGAGCTGGGACTTAGTGGCAGGGGATGGGGCAGGGTTGGCAGAGTCTTAAGAAAGTGGAAATCTGCGGGTTGGGCAGCAGGGTCCTAGACAAGAAAGAGCAGGTCTTCGGATGTCCAGCTCCTTGAGTGTCAGAACCTGGGGGAAATACATGCATAGGTGAGGGCTGGGCACAGGGCTAGTTCCCAGTGGGGGCCACAGCCTCTAAGCACTCCCACCTCCACCAGATCGGGGAGCGCTATGGCCCGGTGTTCACGGTC
The DNA here is from genome assembly GCF_017311325.1 of Ursus maritimus. Classification (NCBI taxonomy): domain Eukaryota; kingdom Metazoa; phylum Chordata; class Mammalia; order Carnivora; family Ursidae; genus Ursus; species Ursus maritimus. Next base: position 51,696,936 of record NW_024424341.1, on the reverse strand, counting down.
CACCTGGGGCCCCGGCGCATCGTGGTGCTGTGTGGACACGAGGCGGTGAAGGAGGCTCTGGTGGACCAGGCTGAGGAATTCAGTGGGCGAGGTGCTCAGGCCACCTTCGACTGGCTCTTCAAAGGCTATGGTGAGGAGCTCTGGGTGGGGGCGTGTGCCCAGGCACACTTGATGGCCTCAGTTTCCCCACTGTTCTTCTCCTGACTCGCCGGCCCAAAGCTGTGGCTGAGTTCTACCCCTGCTTCCCTCTGTCCCTGTCCCTGGTTATTGTGACCTCTCCCTGGTCTTCTTCAGCTTGACTCAGGGTGTCTGTGTCTCTATTCCCCCTGCTTCTCGGCCTATCTCCCTGTTCTCTCTCATGGATGCCTCTTCTTCCTCTGGGTCTGGGAGGATCTCTTGGGATTTCTTACTGGAACCCCGGTCCTCCATCCCTGCGTCCTTGCCTCTCTCCTGATTCTTTTCTTCCAACCCAGTCACTTCCCTCTTTCAGTATTTCTCTGACCCTCAGTTGTATCTCTCTCTGTCTCCCCCACTCCCATCCCATCCTTCTCTTACTCCTGCTCTCTGCACACCTCTGTCCCCGCCCCTCCCCGCCCCACTAGGGGTGACGTTCAGCAACGGGGAGCGCGCCAAGCAACTCCGGCGCTTCTCCATCATCACCCTGCGGGATTTTGGAATGGGCAAGCGCGGCATTGAGGAGCGCATCCAGGAGGAGGCAGGCTTCCTCATCGAGGCCATTCGGGGCACAGGCGGTGAGCAAGCCTGGGAATGAGCAAGGAAGAGGGGTACACCCACAGAGACCCGTATTTTCTCCTCCAGGAAGGGGACTGGACTGGGGGAAGGCTTCGGGGCTCTAGGCTCAGGGGTCTTGTGCTGGAAGTTTGGCTCCTCACTCCAGTGCCCTCCTCTAATTCTCAGGCAGGCATAAGACTGCCCAGTTGATGCTACCCCAAATCCCAGTCTCTCCCCAACCCCATCCCGTTCCCCAGGTGCCTTCATCGATCCCACCTTCTTCCTGAGCCGAACAGTGTCCAATGTCATCAGCTCCATTGTCTTTGGGGACCGCTTTGACTATGAGGACAAAGAGTTCCTGTCACTGCTGAGTATGATGCTGGGAAGCTTCCAGTTCACAGCTACCTCTATGGGGCAGGTAACCTGTCCCAGTCTGGCTCTCCAACACCCCTACCACAACCCACCCACTGCTTTCCCACACAGAGACAGGTGCCCTGAACTCCCATTCTCCTCTAGTCAGGTACCCTCAAAACCAGCCCCCACTCTTGGACAACTGAACAGTTGCACCAGAACCCAAGACAGGTGCCCAGTACCCAGTTTCCAAAGACACTCGGATATCACAAGAGTAGCGCCTCACCAGAAGGAGAATGAGAAGAAGGAGGAGGAGAAGAAGTGGAGGAGGAGGAAGGGGATGGAGAAAGAGGAGGAGGAGGAGGGGAGGAGGAAGAAGAGGAGGAGGAGGAAGGGCAAGGAAGGTGGAAGTGGACAGAGGAGGAGGAAGAGGAGGAGGAGAGATGGGAGGTGGAGGAGGAGAAGGAGGAACAGAAAGAGGTGGAGAAGGGGTAGGGGAAGAAGTAGAAGAAGAAGAAGAAGAAGAAGAAGAAGAAGAAGAAGAAGAAGAAGGAGAAGAAGAAGGAGAAGAAGAAGGAGAGGGAGAGGGAGAGGGAGGGGGAGGGGGAGGGGGAGGGGGAGGAGGGAGGAGGGAGGAGGGAGGAGGGAGGAGGGAGGATGGGTAAAAGAAGAAAGCGACCAGAGCCTGCAGACAAGAAACACATCCTCATACCAGCTCTCTCACCTAGGCTGGTGTTTCCATTCCGACTTACCTTAATACCTAACAGTTCCTCCCTGTTAAGATATTCCGTCCTTCCATCTGAATATCTTAACACCTGGACAAGTAACCACATCAGCCAACCTCCCAAACACCCGAACACCAGGTGCTATAAAATCCAGCCCATCAAAATCATTTGATATCTACACAGGTGTCCCACACTGGCCATTAGAATAGCTAGGAAGTGCCACCTACTAGCCCAGTTAAATATCTGAACATCAGGACACGTTCCAATAATGATCCCCTAAATGTGCAAACATACCTGGACAGACTGCTCCCCAAGCACTGAAATAAGTATCCCCCAACCCAGCTCACTCAAACACCTACAGATGTGCCCCCTATCGGCCCATGTGAAAACCGAAACACATGAAGAGGAGTCTCCCCTCACTTTAACACCTGCACACCAGCCCCACTTAATACCTGAACACCTGAACAAAAGCCCCCAATTCAGATCCCCTAAATATCTACACAATTGTCTCAAACTTCTGAGACCACATGAATGCTTAAACACCTACACCTGTGTCTCCCAACCAAACCCTGCCTGAATATCTGAACACCTAGATGCGTTCTCCAATCCAGCCACACCCAAATACCTGAAACCTGGATATGTGTCCCAATCCTTCTCACCTACATTCTGGGACAGGGGCCCTCACACTTAACTCACCTGAAAACTTAGCTATCTCCTCTCATCAAGCTCCATTAAATCCTAAACACCTGGACAGATGCCTTTAACCCAGTGCCTTCCTTGTTCCGAGAAAGGTCCGGCTCCCATCAGAACCTCCCTGCTAATGGGGCGCCTGGGTGGCTCAGTCGTTAAGCGTCTGCCTTTGGCTCAGGGCGTGATCCTGGCATTCTGGATTCAGCCCCACAGCAGACGCCTCTGCTGGGAGCCTGCTTATTCTCCCACTCCCCTGCTGTGTTCCCTCTATCGCTGGCTGTCTCTCTCTCTCTCTGTCAAATAAATAAATAAAATCTTAAAAAAAAAAAGAACCTCCCTGCTAACAAATATCCTTCCTGCCTTTCTTCTCCCCCCATCCTCAGATCTGTGAGATGTTCCATTCAGTGATGAAACACCTGCCAGGACCACAGCAACAGGCGTTTAAGGAGCTGCAGGGTCTGGAGGACTTCATAGCCAAGAAGGTGGAACAGAACCAACGCACCCTGGACCCCAATTCCCCAAGGGACTTCATCGACTCCTTCCTCATCCGCATGCAGGAGGTACATCCCAGCAGCCAGTGTGGAGAGCTGCAAAGCCAGGCAGCCCCTCATAACATCCTCACAATCTCAAGAACATTAACGGTGGCTGATCCATCTGCCAGCACTTGCCATGGGCAGGACCTGTGTGGGATCCATAAAACAACACTTCCACACCGCCCACTTGCTGTCTGTACCCCTCTCCTCATATTCCTACTGTAAAAAGTGACCCAGGGCTGATGAGTAAAGGACAGGTAGGCAGCCAGGGAAAGAGTGTAGGAAGGGCGTTTGGGCAGAGCCGTCTGCCTGAACAAAGCCCTGGCAGAAGTAGGGTCTCTCTTCCTACCTCTGGTCTGGACCTAAGAGAGCTGGGTCCAAATGGAAGAGTCCGGAAGGCCTCTGAGAGCCCTGAGGTCAGTGGGCCTGGCCTGAGGCCCTGTCTCCCTGCAGGAGGAGAACAACCCCAACACGGAGTTCTGCTTGAAGAACCTGGTGCTGACCACACTGAACCTCTTCTTTGCGGGCACCGAGACGGTCAGCACAACCCTGCGGTACGGGTTCCTGCTGCTCATGAAGCACCCAGATGTGGAGGGTAAGGCTGTGGGGGTGGGGCAGTGAGGTGGGGGCCACAGACCCTCACACTTCCTCTGAGCCCACTGCAATGTCCCCACCTTTCCTAGATCCCTGGAACCTCAGCCATACCCTGTTATCCAGATGCTAGGTGATACTCTCTGATAAGCACCAGCTGAGTTTCACTGGCTGTCAAAATACTGAAAATATCTGAACTGATGGGTAAATAGCTCCTGTGCTGAGTCAGATGTATGTGAGACCACATAGAGTTGAGACCAGGTGAATAGGACGCTGCACCAACATGTTTATGGCCAAGGTCTGTTTCGAATGGTCTATGCCCACATCACACGTGGATGTGCATATTTGGACTATCGTCCCTGCCCTGAGACCCCCGGATGCCTAAACACTTTCCCTTTCTTCCCACAGCCAAGGTCCATGAGGAGATTGACCGGGTAATTGGCAAGAACCGTCAGCCCAAGTTTGAGGATCGGGCCAAGATGCCCTACACAGAGGCAGTGATCCATGAGATCCAAAGATTTGGAGACATAATCCCCATGGGCTTAGCCCGCAGAGTCACCAAAGACACCAGGTTTCGAGAGTTCCTCCTCCCCAAGGTACTTTCCTGTCCTGCCTAGGGGGACCTCCATCCTGCTCCCTGTGACCCAGCACCCCATTCCCCTTAGAAGCTTCCCAGCCCCTGTCCCACTGCCTCAATCAAACACTTCCTCAACCACCATGACCCTTTAACCTTCCCACTCAGAGATTCTTGAACCCTATATCTCCCCCAGAGCTCTTGCTGCAGGGATTATGAACCCCATGTCCCTAAATGTCCTCTCTCAAAAGACATGAACTTCATCTCTAGACCTCCTCCCTCAAGGACACGAGTCTCATGTCCCCCAAAATCCCGCCTAGAAAGACACAAACCCAGTGTCTTTAAAACTTCCTGTCTCTGGAAACATGAACCCCCATGCCCTTTCAACCTCCCGCCTTGGGAGACATGAACTGCACATGCCCCACACCTTCTGTCCTAAGACACACAGAACCTGTGTTCTTCAAACTGCCCTTTTCAGGAGACATAAACCCCATGTCTGCATAGCTTCCTATCTCAGAGACATGAATTTCCTGTCTCCCAAAGCTCCTCCCTGAGAGGACCCACACTCCCACACCTCCCATATCTCATCACCTGGGGCACCGTAATTGTCTCTCTAACCTCCATGCACTTGCGGCATACTCTACCCCGACTCTGGCTTATCAAATACCCCCTCTCCTCCTCACCAGGGCACCGAAGTGTTCCCTATGCTGGGCTCTGTGCTGAGAGACCCCAAGTTCTTCTCCAACCCCCGTGACTTCCACCCCCAGCACTTCCTGGATGAGAATGGGCAGTTTAAGAAGAGTGATGCTTTTGTGCCCTTCTCCATTGGTAAGAGACCAGTCTGTGCCAAGCCACCGCTCCCACCAACAGGGCCTCCTTCATCCCAGCTCTCCTCTTCAAGGTGTAGCCTGGTGTCTTTCCCCAGCATGGAAGTCCCTCTCATGATCTACCTTGGGACCCATCAGCTGCAAACCCCATAACTACTTGAGCTTAAGCTAAAGGATAAGGATGATCACACCTGTTTCAGAGATGGGGCAAATCAAAGTCTTAGTGAGTCAGAGATTTGTCCAAGTCACTTAAATTGTTTAGAGTCCTCGCTTGGAGATGAGAGCCCAGCAGGCATATCTGAGTGTGTACTTGGAGAGAAGGGGCATCTAAATTTCCCATTGCTACAGCTACCTCACCCCCATCCCATGCACAAGGGAAAATGATGCTCAGAGATTAGAGACGTCTCTGAAAATCTCTCAGGCCACAATATTCCAGCCTCTCCTCTCTGGGAGAAAGCATCTGGGGGTGGATAGTGGGGCAAGGGGGCAGTGAGAGCAGGCCTCACCTCCAGCCCTCCCATTCTGTGCCTTCAGGAAAGCGGTACTGTTTCGGAGAAGGCCTGGCTAGAATGGAGCTCTTTCTCTTCCTCACCAACATCTTGCAGAACTTCCGCTTCAAGTCCCCGCAGCTGCCCAGAGACATCGACGTGTCCCCCAAGCTCGTGGGCTTAGCCACCATCCCACGAAATTACACCATGAGCTTCCAGCCCCGCTAAACAAGGGCTTGCGGGAAGGCACAGCTGGTTGGGGGACAAAGCAGAGGGAGGGGGAGGGGCGTGGCTATGGGGAGGGGCGGGGTTTTGAAGGGCAGGGCTAGCCCCAAGGAGGTGGCTTAGGGAAATAGGAAGGGCAAAGAGGATGGAAGAGGAAAGAAATGGGCTCTGCTCACCTTGGTAGAGATAGATCTTTCAGAAGTGGTATGAGAGGAAGGGAAATTACTTATTGAGTAAATATTTTCTGTCAGGTCCCTGCTAAAAGTTAACACGTTCACCTCACTTAATGCTCGGAAACCTATGCAACAGAGAACAGTCTTTATATCCATTTTACAGGTACAAATCCTAACTGATTCCCAAGGAATCTACCACAACGACAAAAAACCTCCTAATAAATGAATTTATCAAGGTCACTAAACATACTACAATTTTTTGTGTTGTTTTTCTATACACTAGCAATGAACCCTAGGAAATAAAAATTAAGAGCACAATACCATTTATAGTCCTCACAAAAGTGAAATAGGTAACTATAAATCTAACAACACAGGCACAGGACTTGTATGCTGAAAGCTACAAAACACTGTAGAAAGAAATAATTTTTAGATAGACGGTCTAGATATCCATTGACAGATGAATGGATAAAGGAAATGTGACATGTACATACAATGGAATATCACTCGGTCATAAAAAGAAAGGAAATCCTGCCATATGTGACAACATGGATGAACCTTGAGGATTTTATGTCAAGTGAAATAAGCCAATCAGAGAAGAACAAACAGGGTATGAATCCACTTGTAGCATGGATCTAAAACAGCCAGACTCATAGAAGCAGAAACTCATAGAACGGTGATTGCTAGGGTCTAGAGGAAGGGGGAGAAGGGGGGGTTGCTAGTCAATGGGTACAGTTTCCATTTTGGAAGCTGAATAAGTTCTAGAAATCTGCAGCACGACATTGTGTCTGTACTTGACAACTGTATCGGGCACTTAATTTGTTAAGAGGGTAATTATCATGTTAAACGTTCTTTCCACACACACACACACACACACACACACGAAAGAAAATGTATGAACTAAAAGATGGAAGGATTTACTGACACCCTAAAAGAGAGGGTTAAAAGTCACTTCAAAGTGATGAATAACAAGGCCTCTGTGATTGCTCGGGTCAACGTTATACATGGAGTAGAGTTTGGTAAGACCGTAATGACTTTTATTTTATATATACTGAATTTAGGTGACAGTGTGTATACCAATGAAAACGATTCAGTTGAAAATATAAGAATTATGGCATAAAGGGCACCTGAGTGGCTTAGTCGGTTAAGCATCTACCTTCGGTTCAGGTTGTGATTTCAGTGTTCTGGGATGGAGTCCCACTTCCGGCTCCCTGCTCAGTGAGGAGTCTGCTTCTCCCTCTCCCTCTGCTACTCCCCCTGCTTGTGCTCTCTCTTGCTCTCTATCTCAAATGAATCGATAAAATCTGTTTAAAAAAAAGAATTATGGCATAAAAATTAGTCTGGAACTGAAAGTCACATGCAAATAAATATCCTATTATTGTCTGGAGAAAGTACCTCCTTAGATCTTACTCAGCTCAAACTCCTCAGAAAAGAATGCTGGCAAGTGAAGCAACATGTAATGAAGGGGGGACAGCCATCACAAGGATCATTTCTAGATGTTTAGAAATTTTTATTGAAGGCGTGGGAAGATTTTGGAGATTAGATATAGTGTACTTTGAATTCCTGAGAATATTAATGAGTACCAGACAGTCAGATCTTTCCAACTGTGATGCAATATTGTACGAAAAGGTTACTGGACTTGGGTCCTCGGACCCAGCGACAGTAGAAACCAGGCTGGACTCAGAATTTAAAAGCACAGGCAAAGCTTTATCGGGGTTTATGCTCCAGCACGAGGGAGGCAGCACAAAGGGAAGGATCCTCAGGCTGACTTTCCGAGGAGAGGTCAGGGAGAGTTTTTTTTAAAGAAACTTAGGTGGGAAAAGCATGACATCTAAGCATGTAGAATGGGGATTTATTAGTACCTGTTCACTGAAAGGTTATGCTTCTTCCCACGTTGTCTAATCACCAAGTTCAATCTCCACCCTCGGGGGCACCTGGGCGGCTCAGTCGATTAAGTGTCTGCCTTCAGCTCAGGTCATGATCTCAGCGTCCTGGGATCGAGTCCCCCATTGGGCTCTCTGCTCAGCGGGGAGCCTGCTTCTCCCTCTGTCTGCCAGTCTGCCTGCTTATGCTCTCTCACTCTGTGAAATAAATAAATAAATAAATAAATAAATAAATAAATAAAATCTTTAAAAAAAAATCTCTACCCTTGGGGGCACCTGGGTGGCTTAGTAGGTAAAGCGCCCGACTCTTAGTTTCAACTTAGGTCATGGTCTCAGGGTCTTGAGATCCAGCCCTGCCTGGGACTCCGCACTCAGTAAGGAGTCTGCTTGAGATTCTCCCTCTCCCTCTGCCTTTCCCCCCACTCACACACTCTCTCTCAAATAAATAAATAAATAAATAAATCTTCAAAAAAAACACAAAACACCTCTCCACCCTTGGCATGATTTTTAGTATTATAATGAGGGAAAATGTTGGTGAAACTTCGGGACTGGGGGCCCCTGTTGGTACAGACTGGTTTGGTCTGGTCTTAGTAGTCAGCATCCCCTTTTCAGTAAGCATCCTCCCTCCCCATTCCTGCAAGATATGCTAGTCAAGAAGCATAGAGTTTCAACTTTTTTTTTTCTTATGGAGGTAGCTGTAGGGGCATCTGGCCGGCTCAGTTGTTGGAGCATGCGACTCTTGATCTCGGGAGTTGTGAGTTCAAATCCCATGTTGGGCATAGAGATTACTTAAAAAATAAAATCTTAAAAAAAATGCTGGATTTTTGTGGTCAGGTTGAGGGGACCCAAGTCCAGTCTCTGCTCTGTCGACAAAAGACCATATGTTTCTGAGGAGACACACAGGTTTGTTTGTTGCCCAAATAAATTTGTTACCCAAAATAAATCAAGCCAGAGTTCCAAAAGAAGAAAAAACAACAAGTTAAAAGAAGTTAAATGTTCTCCAATATAATTCTACTAACTAGTACAGTGCCGAGTACTTACTAGTTGCAGGGTGATATTTTAAGTATTAACCATACCAATGGCAGGGCACTGACTAATGAGAATGAATAACGTTCTTGTCTTTTCCTTTCCTTTTTTTTTAAGATTTTATGTATTTATTTGAAATAGAGAATGAGCTAGAGAGACAGCGAGCACATGATCGGGGCAGAGGCAGAAGGAGAAGCAGCCTCTCTGCTGAGCAGGGAGCCAGAGGCAGAACTTGATCCCAGGACGCTGGGATCATGACCTGAGCCAAAGCAGCCGCTTAACCAACTGAGCCCCCCAGATGCCCCCTTGCGTTTTCCTTTTCTATGTGAGAAGCAGTGATTAAGATCATGGACACGGGGGCCCGGACAAATTGGGTTTTTAACTCCAGCCCTGTCTCTCCCTGGCTATGTGACCCTGGAAGTGATTCAGTCCCTCTGTGCCTCATTTCCCCAGTCTCCAAGGAGAGATGATATCTCAGGATCTAGTTCATGAGTCTCTTTTGGGACATAAATGAGTGAGTATATGTTTCAAGCGTTTAGAATCCTAGGGGCCAGGTGATTCGTTACGGGTAACAGGTTAGCTCTTATTCTCTTTCTCTTGTGTCCTTTTTTCGCTTTCTGTTTCTCGCTTTCCACGTGCCTTTCTCTGCCCATCCCTCTATTAGCCTCCTGTTCTCTCTCTGTCCAGAGTATCTTGTAGGTTTTTCCACCTTGGTTCTTCTTTCTCTGCCCTTCCTCTTTAGTCCTTCACAGTCCTTACCCCCAAGCCTGCCTCCAGGGACTCAGAGTCTACACTGTGGCTTCCCCGATGTGAGAGTTTCATCTCTGTGTTTATCCTCCTTGCAGCTAGAACCGGCAGAGGTGACCTCACTCTCTTTCGCCACAAACCATTGAACCATCCACCTCCCTTAAAGTCAGGCCGACTGTGTCGTGTTCATTTCCAAGATAACTTTCCTAAGAAACGAAACAAAAGCTCCAGAGAAAGGGGAGAGACACAGGCAAGTTTCAGGGTCTGTAAGTGGCTAAAACATAAGGCTTCTCCTCCTTGAGGTCTTTTGTTGCCTCCGGGTTGGTAGATAAGCGTGCGAGAGCGACAGAGCATGCAGAAGACTGATGGTAGGGAGAGTGGGAGGGTTTGATGGCAAGGATGATCCAGCCAAAAGAGTGTGACAACGAAGAGAAAGAGCAGCCCATGTGGGCGGGTGGGGGGAAAAACAAAACAAAACAAAACAAAACAAAACGGAACAAAACTCAACGCTTGCGCAGGCGCATTGGGACGAGCCTAGGCGGCCTTTTGCCGCCCGATTCAACTGGGGCCAAGTCAATGTCCTCGGGCGCCCCCAGCGGCTGCAGCGAGAAGCTCCGCAGGATGGCGGTGAGGTAGAGGAGGAGCTCCAGGCGAGCCTGCGACTCGCCCAGGGGACGTCCTGGAGATAGGACAAGGTGTGAGCTGAAATGACAGATGAGAAGAGAGGTTGTGATTTGCTCAAGGCCACACAGCTAACAGTGACAGAGCCGAGCCGCAGAAGGGGAGGCCTGGCTTCTGTGCCTTCTTCACCGTTCCTGTAGTCTTTCTCGCAAGTGCCGGATGCACACGGTTGGCAATATCCTAAGTGTTACCTCTTACAATTCTTCCATTTTTCTGCTACTATGTAAACATTAATATTTCCCCCCATTTTAGTGGTAGACTAAATATGAAAAACTAGAACTGCTTCTGTTGCACCAGATGACAATGTCGGTGTAAGCTCTACCTCAAAGGGTTTCATCGCTCTCTGCCTATAACTCCAGAACTGGATAGTCAGAGCTGGGGGTGTCTCTGAGCCCAGGAAGCAGACACTGTTTGAAGCTGCTTGTATTTCCATAACTGGAGAGGAGGCAGTGAGGATGGGGAGTGGGATCAGGGCTGGGGTGGACGTAGGAGAATGGGAATCTGGGCATTCCAAGGCTGTGATTCCCACCCTGTCCGTAGTCAACAGCTGAGAAGGGCATGAAGGTAGGGATCTTCTTGAAGGACTGACCGGCATCCAGAAAGGGCTCACAGTTGAACTCCCAGGGCATCAAGAATTGGCTGGGGTTGTGGCAAACAGGGCTAAGGAGGGTGATGACATCTGTGCCCTGCTGTAGGGGAAGAGGAAATCAGTGGTATGCCCTAGAGACACGGATGGAAAGTTCAGGGAATGACATTGGCAAGCCCTGCACATCATGGATCTTGGGGCCCGTGTAAGGCAAGGCCTGGTGGTCCTCCAGCACCTATAGCCCTGCATGCCCCACCATGAGGTAGATCTCCTCCTGCACGTGGACTGTGAGTGGGGGCCTTAGAAGGGACAGGTGCTGTCATTGAGTCTGGGCCTCTCTGTGGGGACATGTGGGATGGCGAGGGGGAAGCCCAGAACACGTTGCAAGACCCAGTGGCACAGTACAAAATACACCGCTGAATATTAACAGGATGCAGCTAGAATATTCTGGAGCATCGTGCAAAACAAAATGACAAATTGTAATGTAATGACATCAAAATTTCATGCAACAACAAAATGTCATTTAACTGAAACCTGTAGAGTCACCTGATATATTTGTTTACCCACAAGTTATGAAGGATCAAAGATCAAGGAATAGAGCTTTAAATATCTTTATCTCTTTTTCTTCTTCAAAATGAGGCTAGAGGGGTGCCTGGGTGGCTCAGTCCATTGAGTGGCTGACTCTTGATTTCGGCTCAAGTCATGATCTCAAGGATCAGGTCCTCACCGGGCTTGCACTCAGCTCAGAGTTTGCTTGTCCCTCTCCCTCTGCTCCTCCCCTGCTCACATTCTCTCTCTCCCCTCTCTAATAAATAAATAAATAAAATCTTAAAAATAAATAAATAAAATGAGGCTAGGGGTGCTCGGCTGGTTCAATCAGTAGAGCATGCAACTCTTGATCTCAGGGTCATGAGTTTTAGCCCCACATTGGATGTGGAAACTCCTTTAAAAGTAAAATAAAATAAAATTAGGTTAAAGTAGAATTTACCTCATACATTATGGTGAGGATTCATTTTACAAATGTAAAACACTAAGGTTAATTCATTATACACGGTAGTGCTATTTCCTAGTTGCAAATCTGGTTTTCTAAGTGTTTGCTTTAGGTTTATATTGGGTATCTTGAACATATCACAGTCTATCTTCAAGTAATATGTACCACCTCACGCAATCTGTAAGAACCTAAGGATAGCATTGTGCAATTTTCTTCCTCCTGGCCTTTTGCATGTGTTAGAAATCCTACCATGTATCATCATTATTTTTGCATTAACACCCAAATACTTTCTAAAGAGTTTTTAAAAATAAGAAAGAAGTCGGGACACCTGGGTGGCTCAGTCGGTTGAGTGTCTGACTCTTGATCTCAGCTCAGGTCTTGATCTCAGTGTTGTGAGTTCAAGCTCCCATGCTGGGTTCCCTACCCTACTTAAGAAAAAAAAGTCCTTTATATTTACATACATATTTATCATTCTGCAGTTCTTAGGACCTTTGTAGACATCTCTGTTGGTACCATTCTCCTTCTGCCTGAAAGAGTTCCTTTGATATCTTTTGTAGTGCAGATCTGCTGATGATGATTTCATTCCAATTTCATAAACTTTAGAAAGTCTACTTTCCTTCATTTGTTGACATTTTTCATTGGGCATTAAATTCTAGATAGATAGCCTTGTTTTTCTGTTACATAATGTGTGGGATTTGGTGACTGGATTTGTAGAATTTAGATGGAGAATCGGTATTGGAGACCAGTCAAATTGGACAGTATTTGGGATCGAAGATGGAGCTAGAAGTTGGGAGAAAACCATGAATTCATTTTGACCAATAGGATTGGGATGGGATTGATTATAGAAATTTATAATGGGGATTTAGGTAGGTTTATGTAGAACATCAGAACTGGTTCTGGATAATTTGACTTGTCACTGAGATGGAAGTTGATAATGAGATTGATGTCAAAATAAAGATTGGGATGAGAATGGTTGGGATGAGCTTGAAATGGAAAGGGGGATTGGGATAAAATACACGTTAAGATAGTTATTGTATCTGGGGAAGGTGAAGTTTGGACAACTTTATCCCTGGTCCTGGACTCTGCAGTTTCCATGTCTTCTCATGTCGCTAGCAAGATCAGTGACCCTGAAGGACACCAAGATGGAAGAACTATCTCCCTCTTTCATGCTGCCATAATGAGGAAAGTGTTTTTTGGGATGCAGGAGAGCAGGAACAGGCTTACCATTTTCCTTGTTGAACTTGGAAAATAAGAGGAAGTCATTCTGGTCAATGAAGTCCTTATCATGGTCCACAAGGGCCTCCTTCACTGCTTGGTATCCCCTGAGGACAACCAGTAGCCTGGATCCCAGATACAAGGTGTATACAGAGCCGTACTCCTTACTCAGCTATGGGCAGCAAGACCGAGCTTACATTTGGCTCCCTTGTTTCCCCTCCCCAAGCTGAGGGGCCCACACCTCTCTGAGGGACATCAGCACTTTTGGGAAGCCAAGCTGCAGCATTTTTCCCAGTAGTGAGAGGGATCTGGGCCCTGGGGGAAGTTGGTCCTTGCATCTTGAGTTGAGGGTCAGGAATAGACGGGTAAGAATCAGGGGCAGGAGATGGCTGTACTCAAAATGTCCATGGTGAAGGCAGTTACAGGCAATACCTGAAAGGAAAAGTGGGAGAGATTGTGGCTGGGCAGGGGATCTTTGCCTCTCTCATCTCCATTTGGTACATGCCTTCCCTAGATCCCAGATACAGGGGAAGAGGAGGAGAGGAAAAGAAGCAGAGAGGAATAGAGACAGGGAATCTGTCTAGAGAGAGAAAGGGTGGGAAGGTGAACAGGAAGGAGAGAGAGAAAGAGTAGCAGAGGCATAAAGAGGCAGTGACAGAGAGAGAAACATGAAGAAAGAGGTAGTCAGAGAGACAAAGAGGAAACCAGACAGACATCAAGGAAGACAGAGAAACAGGGAAAAGGACAGAAAGAGCTTGGCAGTGAGTGACGTACACAGGGATAGAGAGACAGAGGCAGAGATAGAGCAAGAAAGAGACAGAACTTACACCCAGAGAGACATTGGAGAGAGGGAGAAACTGAGAGAGAGAGAGAGAGAGAGAGAGAGAGGTCACCTCTCTCCCTTCTCCTCCTCTCTTTTTCCCTCCATCTCTCTGTCTCCTCTTCCCTGTGTCTGTCTCCATCTTTCCACATTTCTACATCTTTTTCATAGTTCCCAGTTGACATGGTTCCCATTTGACGTTGTTCAACAGGTGCCTCAGGGGTTTTGTGCAGGGAAGAGGGTAGGGCAGTGGGAGAAAGTTCCAGAGCAGTTCTGACCATCCCCCTGGTCATTGTCTGGGCAATAAGGAATTCCCCATGGTGCCCAAATGGCTGAGCTGGGAGATGTAGGATGAGGAGATCCAGGGGTTGTCCCTCTCTTCCTCATAGTCCCTGGAATCCTATGTGGTAGACATTGTGAGTGAGAAAGTTGGCAACCCTCAGAATAGTACATTGTGACTGTTTTTTGGGGTAACAGAAAAATCCTGAAAACATTTATCCTTGGATCCAACCAGTCTTAGAACCATGAAACTTTAGAATCATAGACACCTCAATCCTCTGGAACATAAGTCCATGAAGACAGGGATTTTGTCTATTTTGGGGGCTGTGAATATCCACACAAAGCTTCAGTGGCAGAGGTGGGCTAAGATCCACATCTCTAAAACATACCCATTGTACCTTCACGCTCTCATCTCCTATCTGAAACCAGAACTCCCATTCCTGAGTTCCTCATCCACTCCCCCCCACTCCTGCCCTGCTCTGCTGACTGTCAGCTTGGAGAAAGGGGGAGAAGAGCAGGTGCCCACATTCTCCTCCCTCATCCCTGCCTTCCCCATCACCTCTTTCAGGGATTTCAACAGGTTCTCCACATGCACACCCAGGACATTTCTTACAAAGTGTTTGCCTGCAGAACTGATGAACTATGGCCCCAAGCTACTGAGGAGGAAGCCTGAGAACCACACAGCACTGACCAGGTCCTTTATGTTCTTGAATCACCACTGTCAGCAGCTCCCAGATATTATCAGGGCCTTTTGCATCAAGCCCAAAGGAGATGATGGGGAGGGAGGTGCTGGGTGCCTCCCACTGAGTCATTGTTCCTGGCCCTGCTAGACATATTAGCTTGCCAGGGCTGCAGGAACTAAGTACCGCACCCGAGTGGCATAAATGTCAGAAATCCATTGGCTCAGTTCTAGTATCTGTCTCTCAGCACCCCTCAGGCTCTGTGTTGTTGGACTCTGCCTTTCTTCCTTCTTAGCTACTCCTTTCCCCAAATTCTGCTGTTACTTATTTCTCTCTCCATCACATCCCATTCAGCTGCCACATCTCGATAATTGGAGTGTGTTGTCTCCTCCATGGATTTGCATGGATACATGGGGGAATCCCCATTCCAGGTGCTGGGGGGGGGCCTCCACACCTGCAGCATTTTCTGAGTCACTCTCTTTCAAATCCACTGCTCTCTGGCCCAGTTCTTCTCTTGCCTAACCAGCTCCATTCCCAGATTCAGCTGTTCAGAAAACAAACCGCACACTGGATGTGGTCATGACCCTTTGACAGAATGCTATAGGAACAGGAGGTGTGAAATCACACAGCCTTCAGGAGAAGACTCTGGAGGAGTGGGAGTTGATTTTCTTTCCCCCAAGACACACTCTGTGCCTAGAAATAGAGGGGAAAGTTCTAGTAGTATGTGGGAGAGAAGTTGGACTCAGAAAAGGAGTCGGTGGATGTGGTGCCTTTTCAGCTCCAGTCTTCTGCAGGCATCCAGGTACTTTTGGGTGTGAGTTAATTGGGGGTTGCAAGTTCATAGAAGGGAATTCTGCTTCTTTCTCATACTTGCCAAGGTGGGATTGGGTATTCTAGGAGCTGGACCGGTTTGGGGCCGACTGAAGTTCTGCTTTCCTCCCTCTCCTTGCCCTTCTATCTTGCCAATCACTAAATCAGAAGACAGGCTAAGGACTTGCACACAAACTAGCTTCCCCAACTAGGTAAGGTGATGGTGAGTAGAGCTGTGCTGCCTTGTGGTGCACTGCTGAGTACTATTGAACCTCTCATTTAGCCGACCTTAAATTGAAAGTTCCACTAACGAGTAGGCATTTTGGGACAGGACTATGGTAACAGGGACTCCTTAATGTGGCCATGGACCATGTGTCTTTGTCTGGGCTTATTTGTGTGTCTCAGAATGAAGCTGTGACTCATGCTAGACTCAGGGGAAAGATTATACCTTGTAGCTGATAAGTCATCTGTCCCAACCAGGCTTTGACCCCAGATACAGAGCACTCAGAGGAAGGACTATACCCTGTGATGCATGAATCCATTGGGTGGCCACTCATGAAAGAGCCATCTCTAGGGAGCTGAAAAAGAGAGGGAGAGAAGAGGAAATAAGCCACTGTAGGTGGCATGCTGAGGTCCACACTCTACGAGTGGACTGCTCACCAGAACCCTCCGATTCCTATGCTGCTGCTGCCCGAGCCTCTGTTACAGCAAGGGTCCTGATCCTTAGGGGTATAGGGAAAAACATCCAGTGCACCCCTTGGCACATTAAAGAGATTAATTCAAACCTGACTAAAGCATTATAGAGTAACCACTGCCATGGTTCCTGACTTTTTCATCCGTCAACGGACATTTAGGTTGTTTCCATATTTTGGCTACTATGAATTATGCTGCCACGGACTTAAGAATGCAGCTATCTCTTGGAGATAGTGTTTTCACTTCCTTTTTACATATACCCAGAAGTGGATTTCTGGATTGCGTGGTAGTTCTATTTTTAATATTTTGAGGAACAGCCATTCCGATTTCCATCGTGGTAGTAAATTGGTAGTCTACCAAATTACATTCACACCAGTGCTGCACAAAGGTTCCAATCCACTAAATCAGCAGTATTTGTTATCTCTTATCTCATGATAGCCAAAAGATGTGAAGTAATATCTCATTGTGGGTTTGGTTTGCATTTCTCTTATGAATAGTGATACTGAGCTCCTTTTCATATATCTGTTGGCCATATGTATGTCATTATTTTTAAGGTTGGCTCCACGCCAGCATGGAGCCCAACACAGGACTTGAACTCACAACCTGAGATCAAGACCTAAGCTGAGATCAAGAGTCAGATGCTTAACTGACTGAGCCACCCAGGTGCCCTTGTTTGTCTTTTCTTGAATGATGTCTTTTCATGTCCTCTGTCCAATTTTTAATCTGGTGGGTTTTTTTTTTTTCATTTGGGGGTTCTTTTTTTATTTTGAGGTGTTTTTTTGCTATTGAGGTATGAGAGAGGCTGAATGACATTCCACGGTGTGTGTGTGTATCACATTTTCTTTATCCAGTCACTGAATTGTAAAGCAAAAATAAGCAAGTGGGAGTACGTCACTGAGAAGTTTCTGCACCGCAAATGAATAATAACAAAATGAAAAGGCAACCTCCAGAATGGGAGAAAATATGTGCAAAACACTTACTTGATAAGCATAAATACTTCCCCCACTTCAGGATCTGTGAGCACACATTATATTTAGTTGTAATGTCTTTGGTCTTCTTTAATCTGGAATAGATTCTCAGCTTTTGTCTTTCTGGACCTGGATATTTTGAATAGCAGAGAATAATTGTTTGGGAAACTGTCCAGACTTCAATTTGGAGTTGCTCGATGTTTTCCTATGCATTTCTTCCAGCACAGTTTTTAATCCTTTGGAAGGCAAAACTTTTTTCAATAGACACTTAATGTGGCATCGCACCAAAGCCTAACTTTGGGCTTCCATAAACTCCACAGAAATGAACTTTGAAGAAAGTCCTTTCAGTTTCTAGTGTCTGTTGTCTCACAGTTTCACGAGGCACTATATTCAAGCCTTTACAGATAGGATTATTAAATGCCACATGATGGGACGCCTGGAGGATGGGGGGCACAGTCAGTTAAGGGTCTGATTCTTGGTTTCAGGGTCATGATCCAAGGGTCATGAGATCAAGCCCCGTGTTGGGCTCTATGCTCAGCAGTCTGCTTAAGGCTCTCTCCCTCTCCCCCTCCCCCTGTGTGCTCTCTCTCCTTCTCTCTCAAATAAATATATAAATAAATCTTTTTTAAAAAGCCGCATGACTGTTCACAGTGACCTCAAGCTAACAGGACATTTTAGATCATCTGAAGATAAGATTTTTGTCCCGTAATCTGCCTACAGATTTGGCTCACCTTAAAAAAAAAATCCTAGTTACTCTTTTTAAAAAACCTGTTTTTACATACAATAAAATTTGCTTTTTACAAGGAGATTTTACAAAGGCATAGATTCTTATCACCACCACTGCAGATAGGATACTGAATAATTTCAACAGCCCAAAGAGTTATCTTGTGCTATACTTTGTATTCATATCCTTACCCCACCTCTACCTTCTGGCAACCATGGATGTGTTCTCTGTTTCAAGATTTTTGCCTCTTCCAGAATTTCACATAAATGAAATAAGGCAGTATACAACCTCCTGAGACTGGCTTCTTTGACCTAGCACAATGCCTTTGCAGGTCATCCAAGCTGTGTGTATCCACGGTTGTTAGTTCCATTGCCGAGTAGTATTGTTGGATGAATCTGACAGTGTGTTCATGCATTCAACTCTGAAAAACATTTGGGCTGTTTGTAGCTTGTGGAGATTATCAATAAAGCTCCTGCAAGTATTCATGTGCAGGTTTTGTGTGAACGTGAATTCTCAGTTCTTGAGAATAAATACCTGGAAATGGGATTTTGGGTCATCTGATTAAATGTGTATTTAGCTTTTAAGGAAACCACCAAATTGTTATCTAGAGTAACTGCACTATTTTGCATTTCCATCAGCAATATAGAAGAATTCCAGGCGCTCCACATCTTTGCCAATGCTAGGTACTGTTATTATTCTTTATTTTAGTCATTCTAATAGGTGTGTGGGGTATCTCATTAGGTTTTATTTTGCATTTCCCTAATGACTATGATGTTACACATTGATTCATGAGCTTGCTTGTCATTCACATATCTTTTTTAGTGAAGTGCATGTCCAAAAATTTAGCCCATTTTTAAATTGGGTTGTTTGTTTTCTTATGCTGAGGTTCGAAAGTTTTTTTACATACTCTGTATATAAGTCCTTTGTTTTATATATGAGTGCTGGTTACCTGAATCTACAGATGTGATAAAATTGCACTGAAACACACACACACACACACACACACACACACACACATACACACACACATGGATGTAAAACTTGTAAAATCTGAACAAGTTCTGTAGATTGTACTAACACCAATTTCCTGGCTTTTAGTATTGTACTATAGTTATGCAGAATGTTACCATTAGGGGAAAGTGGAGAAAGAACACACAGAACTTCTCTGTACTTTTTTTTTTTTTACAACTTCTTGTGAATCTATAACTATATCAAAATTTAAAAAAAAGAGGAAGTGTAGCCAAGTTGACAATAGGTATTGAATCCGTAGTCTTCAAAACAACTTAAAAGTTTTTTTCCATTAATTTCTGCATTAATATTTGTTTCCTTCCTTATGCTATCTTTGGATTTTCCTTCTTTTTTTCTTTTTTTAAGATTTTATTTATTTATGTGACAGGAAGAGAGCACAAGCAGGGGGAGGGGCAGGCAGGGGGAGAGAGAGAAGCAGGGTCCCCACCCAGCCGGGAGCCCAACGCAGGGCTCTATCCCACATTCTTTTTTTTTCTTTCTTATAATAATATTTTTTTATTTTATTATGTTAGTCACCATACAGTACATCCCTGGTTTTTGATGTAAAGTTCGATGATTCATTAGTTGTGTATAACACCCAGTACACCATACAATACGTGCCCTCCTTACTACCCATCACCAGCCTATCCCATTCCCCTACCCCCTCCCCTCTCTATCCCAGGACCCTGGGATCAATACCTGAACTGAAGGCTTAACCAAATGAGCCACCCCGGCACCTCTATCTATGAATTTTCTATGTTGTTCTTTTTCCAACTTTAAAAGATGGACACTTAATTTTTATGTTAATTTTTAGACTTCCTTCCTCTCCAGTATGAAAATGTAAGGCTACAAACTCATCTTTAAACAGAGCTTTTGCTGAATCCCAAGGGAACATTGGAAAGTGTGATTCTTCATTCTTTATCCTTCTTCAAAATTGTTTTAGCTCTTTCTTTGCCTTTCCATAATTTTTCAAATTAATGTCTAAATCCATACCAAAAAAAATCTTGTTGTCGTTTCTATAATAATTGCGTTAGACCTATATATCAATTTGGGGAGAGCTGGCTTTTTTACTATACTGATCTTCCAATCTATGAACATGGTATGTCTCTCTATTTAAAAAATATGTAATTTCAGGGGATGCCTGGGTGGTTCAGCCAGTTAAGCATCTGCCTCCGGCTCAGGTCCTGATATCAAGCCCCTCATAGGGCTCCCTGCTCAGTGGGGAGTCTGCTTCTTCCTCTCCCTCTGACCCTTCCCCTTGCTTGTGCTCCTTCTTTCTCTCTCAAATAAATAAATAAAATATTTTAAAAATACAAGTTCTTTCTTTCATCAGTATTTTGTAGTTTTCACCCTACAGGATCTGTACATGTGTTGTCAGATTTATACTTAAGTATTTTGTTTTT
This sequence comes from Ursus maritimus, assembly GCF_017311325.1. Classification (NCBI taxonomy): domain Eukaryota; kingdom Metazoa; phylum Chordata; class Mammalia; order Carnivora; family Ursidae; genus Ursus; species Ursus maritimus. Next base: position 51,676,516 of record NW_024424341.1, on the reverse strand, counting down.
TTCAGTGACTGAAGTGTTATTGTGTTTTTAATTTTGATTTCCTAAAATATATACAAAAAAAAAGAAAAAAGGCTTTTGTATGTTTAGTGACCTTACGAAACTCATTTTTTAAGAGGATTTTTTTTTCTTCTTGTAGATTCCTTGGGAATCAGTTAAGCTTTGTCACATGTAAAATGGGCATGAACACCGTTCCCTGACACATAGGTTTGTGAGCATTAAGTGATGTAAGTGTGTAATGTTTTTAGCACAGAACTGACGCAGAGTTTGATACAATAAATAATAGGCATTATTATTATTAACAGTATAGTGAGAGGTTCTCCCTCTTACCCCACCTCTTAAAGATCTATCTCTAGCAAGGTCAACAGACAGGGTCCGTTCCTTTCACTTTCCTCTCCTATTCACCTTGCTCCTTCCTTCCCCCTAAGCCACCTCCCTCCGGCTAGCCCCGCCCCTCCCTTAACCCCACCCTTATCAGTAGTCCCACCCCTAATCCCTCCCTCCACCTTGCTCTTCCCCCCCAGCCCTGCCCTCCCATAGCCCCTCCTTCAGCGAGGCTGGAAGCTCATGGTGTAATTTCGTGGGATGGTACCAAAGCCCACGAGCTTGGGGGACACGTCGATGTCTTTGGGCAGCTGCGGGGACTTGAAGCGGAAGTTCTGCAAGATGTTGGTGAGGAAGAGAAAGAGCTCCATTCTAGCCAGGCCTTCTCCGAAACAGTACCGCTTTCCTGAAGGCACAGAATGGGAGGGCTGGAGGTGAGGCCTGCTCTCACTGCCCCCTTGCCCCACTACCCACCCCCAAATACTTTCTCCCAGGGAGAAATGGTGGCTTGGAATATGGTGGCTGGAGAGATTTTCAGAGACATCTCTAATCTTCTCTGAGCATCATTTTCCCTTGTGCATGGGATGGGGGTAAGGTAGCTGTAGCAATGGGAAATTTAGTTGCCCTTTCCCTCCAAGTACACACTCAGATATGCCTACTGGGTTCTCATCTCCAAGCGAGGAATCTAAACAATTTAAGTGACTTGGACAAATCTCTGACTCACTAAGGACTTTGATTTGCCCCATCTCTGAAACAGGTGTGATCATCCTTATCCTTTAGCTTAAGCTCAAGTAGTTATGGGGGTTGCAGCTGATGGGTTCCAAGGTAGATCATGAGAGGGACTTCCATGCTGTAGAAAGACACCAGGCTACACCTTGAAGAGAGAGCTGGGATGAAGGAGGCCTTGTTGGTGGGAGCGGTGGCTTGGCACAGACTGGTCTCTTACCAATGGAGAAGGGCACAAAAGCATCACTCTTCTTAAACTGCCCATTCTCATCCAGGAAGTGCTGGGGGTGGAAGTCTCGGGGGTTGGAGAAGAACTTGGGGTCTCTCAGCACGGAGCCCAGCATAGGGAACACTTCGGTGCCCTGGTGAGGAGGAGAGGGGGTATTTGATAAGCCAGAGTCGGGGTAGAATATGCTGCAAGTGTATGGAGGTTGGAAGGAGAATTGTGGTGCCCTAGGTGATGAGATATGGGACGTGTGGGTGTGTGGGTCCTCTTAGGGAGGAGCTTCGGGTGAAGGGAAATTCATGTCTTTGAGACAGGAAGCTATGCAGACATGGGGTTTATGTCTCCCGAAAAGGACAGTTTGAAGAACACAGGTTCTGTGTGTCTTAGGACAGAAGGTGTGGGGCATGTGCAGTTCATGTCTCCCAAGGCGGGAGGTTGAGAGGACATGGGGGTTCATGTTTCCAGAGACAGGAAGTTTTAAAGACATTGGGTTTGTGTCTCTCTAGGTGGGATGTTTGGGGGGTATGAGACTCGTGTCCTTGAGGGAGGAGGTCTAGAGATGAAGTTCATGTCTTTTGAGAGAGGACATTTAGGGACATGGGGTTCATAATCCCTGCAGCAAGAGCTCTGGGGGAGATACAGGATTCAAGAATCTCTGATGTTGGTGGTTGAGGAAGTGTTTGATTGAGGCAGTGGGACAGGGGCTGGGAAGCTTCTAAGGGGATTGGGGTGCTGGGTCACAGGGAACAGGTTGGAGGTCCCTCTAGGCAGGACAGGAAAGTACCTTGGGGAGGAAGAACTCTCGAAACTTGGTGTCTTTGGTGACTCTGCGGGCCACGCCCATGGGGATTATGTCTCCAAATCTTTGGATCTCATGGATCACTGCCTCTGTGTAGGGCATCTTGGCCCGATCCTCAAACTTGGGCTGACGGTTCTTGCCAATTACCTGGTCAATCTCCTCATGGACCTTGGCTGTGGGAAGAGGGGGAAAGTGTTTAGGTATCTAGGGATCTCAGGGCAGGGACTACAGTCCAAATATGCACATCCATGTGTGATGTGGACATAGATAATTCGAAACAGACCTTGGCCATAAACATGTTGGTGCAGCGTCCTATTCACCTGGTCTCAACTCTATGTGGTCTCACATACATCTGACTCAGCACAGGAGCTATTTACCCATCAGTTCAGATATTTTCAGTATTTTAACAGCCAGTGAAACTCAGCTGGTGCTTATCAGAGAGTATCACCTAGCATCTGGATAACAGGGTATGGCTGAGGTTCCAGGGATCTAGGAAAGGTGGGGACATTGCAGTGGGCTCAGAGGAAGTGTGAGGGTCTGTGGCCCCCACCTCACTGCCCCACCCCCACAGCCTTACCCTCCACATCTGGGTGCTTCATGAGCAGCAGGAACCCGTACCGCAGGGTTGTGCTGACCGTCTCGGTGCCCGCAAAGAAGAGGTTCAGTGTGGTCAGCACCAGGTTCTTCAAGAAGAACTCCGTGTTGGGGTTGTTCTGCTCCTGCAGGGAGACAGGGCTTCAGGCCAGGCCCACTGCCCTCAGGGCTCTCAGAGGCCTTCCGGACTCTTCCATTTGGACCCAGCTCTCTTAGGTCCAGACCAGAGGTGGGAAGAGAGACCCTACTTCTGCCAGGGCTTTGTTCAGGCGGATGGCTCTGGCCAAATGCCCTCCCCACACTCTTTCACCGACTGCCTACCTGTCCTTTACTCATCAGCCCTGGGTCACTTTTTACAGTAGGAATATGAGCAGAGGGGTACAGAGAGCAAGTGGGCAGTGTGGAAGTGTTGCTTTATGGTTCCCACACAGGTCCCTCCATGGCAAGTGCTGGCAGATGGATCAGCCACCGTTAATGTTCTTGAGATTGTGAGGATGTTATGAGGGGCTGCCTGGCTTTGCAGCTCTCCGCACTGGCTGCTGGGCTGTACCTCCTGCATGCGGATGAGGAAGGAGTCGATGAAGTCCCTCGGGGAGTTGGGGTCCAGGGTGCGTTGGTTCTGCTCCACCTTCTTGGCTATGAAGTCCTCCAGACCCTGCAGCTCCTTAAATGCCTGTTGCTGTGGCCCTGGCAGGTGTTTCATCACTGAATAGAACATCTCATAGAGCTGAGGATGGGGAGAGACGAAAGGCAGGAAGGATAGTTGTTAGCGGGCTGGTTCTGATGGGAGCCGGACCTTTCTTGGAACAAGGAAGGCACTGGGTTAAAGGCATCTGTCCAGGTGTTTAGGATTTATATGGAGCTTGATGAGAGGAGATAGCTAAGTTTTCAGGTGAGTTACGTGTGAGGGCCCCTGTCCCAGAATGTAGGTGAGATGGATTGGGACACATATCCAGGTTTCAGGTATTTGGGTGTGGCTGGATTGGACAACGCATCTAGGTGTTCAGATATTCAGTTGCTGTTGAATTGGGAGACTCTTGTTCAGGTGTTTACCTATTTTTTTCTGACTGATATGGCGAGTCACCTGTTTAGATCTCTAGGTGTGGAGTAGGCTAGTTGGAGACAACTATCCAGATATTTAAAGGATATAGAATGGTGGCTTCTGTGTAGGGGTTGAGGTATTAGAGGGGGGCAGGTATCAATTGTTGAGGTGGGGGAGATACCTGTTCATGTGTTTCAGATATTCACAGAGGTGATGGGGGACACTTCTGTAAGAGAGTCAGCTGGGTTGGGGGACACTATATGGGTGTTTGGGGAAACATCTATCCAAGTGTTTACATGTGTACGGGTCTTCTCCGTTGGGGCACCTGTTCTGATGATCAGGTGTTTCAGTGGGCTCTGTAGGGGCACTTACCTAGGTCCAGTAGGCTGGTTTGGCACACCTGTGTACATACCAAATGATTTTGGTGGGCTGTATTTTATAGTACCAGGTGTTCATGTATTCAGGAGGTGGGCTGAGGTGGTCACTTGTGAAGGGGTTAAGATATAAGAGATGGACTGTCTTAATAGGGACCAGCAGGTGAGTTGGGATGAGGACACATGCCCCAGGCAGCAAGGCTGGGTGGATAACATGCCTCTTGCCTGCAGGCTCTATTCTTTGTTTGTTTGGTTTGGTTTGGTTTTTGTTTGTGTTTTTGTTTTGTTTTGTTTTGTTTTGTTTTTGGTGGAGGGAGCATCTGTTGAGAATCCAGGTGTCCTTGGAAAGTGGGTATTCTGGTGTAACTGTTCACTGTCCAAGAGCAGTTTTGATGGAACCTGGTCTGGAGGAGGATGGGAGTTCGGGGCACCTGTCTCCGTGTGGGAGAGCAGTCTGTGGGTTGTGGTAGGGGTGTTGTAGAGCCAGACTGGGACGGGTTACCTGCCCCATAGAGGTAGCTGTGAACTGGAAGCTTCCCAGCATCATACTCAGCAGTGACAGGAACTCTTTGTCCTCATAGTCAAAGCGGTCCCCAAAGACAATGGAGCTGATGACATTGGACACTGTTCGGCTCAGGAAGAAGGTGGGATCGATGAAGGCACCTGGGGAACGGGATGGGGTTGGGGAGAGACAGGGATTTGGGGGAGCAACAACTGGGCAGTCTTATGCCTGCCTGAGAATTGGAGGAAGGCACTGGAGTGAGGAGCCAAACTTCCAGCACAAGACCCCTGAGCCTAGAGCCCAGATGTCTTCCCCCAATCCAGTCCCCTTCCAGAGGAGAAAGCTCGCGTTTGCGCGCAACCGTGTGGATGTACTCCTCCTCCTTGCTCACTCCCGCCCCGCTCACCGCGCGTGTCGCGAAGGGCCTGGATGAGGAAGCCTGCCTCCTCCTGGATGCGCTCCTCAATGCCACGCTTGCCCACTCCAAAGTCCCGCAGGGTAGTGATGGAGAAGCGCCTGAGCTGCTTGGCGCGCTCCCCGTTGCTGAAGGCCACGCCTGGGGAGGGAGCATAAAGGTGCGGTGAGGCAGGGAGGGGCTGGGACAGAGGTGGGCAGAGGTGAGCCCAGAGCAGGAGAGGGAGGATGGGTTGGGGGCGGGGAGACAGGGCGAAACACAACTCAGGGTCAGAGAAATACTAAAAGTGATAGAGACCGGGTTGGAAGAAAAGAATCAGGAAAAAGGTAAGTCAGATGCCCATGGAAACCGAGATACATAAACACAGAGAAAGAGGGGCGCCTGGGTGGCTCAGTCGTTGGGGGTCTGCCTTAGGCTCAGGGCGTGATCCAGGCATTCTGGGATAGAGCCGGGCATCAGGCTCTTCCGCTAGGAGCCTGCTTCTTCCTCTCCCATTCCCCTCCTTGTGTTCCCTCTCTGGCTGGCTGTCTCTATCACTGTCGGGTAAATAAATAAAATCTCAAAACACACACACACACACACACACACACACACAGAGAGAGAGAGAGAGAGAGAGAGAGAGAGAGAAAGAGGGAGGGAAGGGGACGAGGAGTCTGACCTTTGTGGAGATCTGGAAAGTGACAATAAAAATCATGAAGGATCCTAACGCTGAGCTGGAGAAAGAGGAAAATGTGGAGAGAACAGAAAGGGTCTGGAGAGAGGAGAAGATGTTTCCAGAGATGGAGGCATGGGGTGTGAAACAGAAACAAGGTGAGATTCTCACACAGGGGAGGAAGAGGCAGACAGAGGGAGGCAGAGGCATGGGGAAGCTCAGAAGCTGAGAGGGAGGAAGAGGCAAGGACACCAGGATGGAGGACCGGGGTTCCAAGACAGAAATCCCAAGAGCTCCTCCCAGACCCAGAGGAAGAAGAGGCATCCGTGAGAGAGAACAAGGAGATGGGACGAGAAGCAGGGGGAATAGAGACACAGACACCCTGAGTCAAGCTAGAGAAGACCAGGTGAGAGGCCACAATAACCAGGGACAAGACAGAGGGAAGCAGGGGTAGAACTCAGCCACAGCCTTGGGCCGGTGAGTCAGGAGAAGAACAGTGGGGAAACTGAGGCCATCAAGTGTGCCTGGCCACATGCCCCCACCCAGAGCTCCTCACCATAGCCTTTGAAGAGCCAGTCGAAGGTGGCCTGTTCGCCTCGCCCACTGAATTCCTCAGCCTGGTCCACCAGAGCCTCCTTCACCGCCTCGTGTCCACACAGCACCACAATGCGCCGGGGCCCCACGTGGACTGTGAACACCGGGCCATAGCGCTCACTGATCTGGAGGAGGTAGGAGTGCTTAGAGGCTGTGGCCCCCACTGGGAACTGGCCCTGTGCCCAGCCCTCACCTATGCGTGTATTTCCCCCAGGTTCTGACACTCAAGGAGCTGGACATCCCAAGACCTGCTCTTTCTCGTCTAGGACCCTGCTGCCCAACCTGCAAATTTCCACTTTCTTAAGACTCTGGTCCAACCCTGCCCCATCCCCTGCCACCAAGTCCCAGCTCAGTGAGGCAGGCTCCTAGCCCCACCCCATTCCACCCGTTCCGTCCCGTGTCCTGACACCTTCATGAGAGAGTTGGACATCTGCTCTGTGTTCAGCTGCAGGTAGTTCCCGATGAAGGGCAACGGGGTGGGTCCTGGAGGGAGCTTCCCCCCGAGTTTCTTCTGCCTCCAGACAGACATCAAGACCATTAGGGTCAGGCAGGCCAGCAAAGCCACCAGAAGCAGCCCTGAGGCCAGCATGGTGGCACCGGGAGACAAGGTCAGATGGTGCTGGCTGGGGTGGTTTGCCTTTATACCACCCGGGAGAGAAAGGCGGAGTTTGGTGCTGATTATATAATTGTACCATTTCACTTCCCAGCTATACCCCCCCCACCCTGGACTCATCGCTGAGCTTGGCACACAGCCAGATGGCAGGAGGAGGGGACCCCAGGAGGATTAACAGGGAGTAGGCCCCAAGACAGAGTGTGCTGCCCCTTCAGGAGGGACGACCCCAGGGCTATAGAATTGAGTGAAGCAGTAGACAAATTCCTGAACTGAAGAGTTTAGAATACTTGTATGTGGAGCCCCCTGAGCTTTGGATTTTCGGTCTCAGAGTGAGAAGGGACCCTAACATTGTAGATGTTGAGGTCTCCAGAGAAAAGAATCCAGAGATCCGGGTTTAAGTTGGTTGGAATGGGGAGCACTCGGGTGGCTCAATTAAGCCGCTGGAGGTCTCCAGAGAAAAGAATCCAGAGATCCGGGTTTAAGAGTGTTGGAATGGGGAGCACTCGGGTGGCTCAATCTGTTAAGCCGCTGACTCTGGATTTTGGCTCGGTCATGATCTCGGGGTTGTGAGATAAGCTCAAGATCAGGCTCCAAGCTGGGCTGGATGGGGAGCCTCCTTAAGATTCTCTCTCTCCCTCTCCTCCCTCTGCCCCTCCCTCTCCTTCTGCCCCTCCCCCTCGCTTTGCCCTCTGCCCACAGATCCCTCTGCCCCTTTTTGTCTCCTCCCTTGCCCCCCTGCCAAGCATTCCTTCGCTCTCTCTCAAAGGAAGAAAGAAAGAAAGAAAGAAAGAAGAAAGAAAGAAAGAAAGAAAGAAAGAAAGAAAGAAAAGAGTGTTGAAACGGGACAGCATGTGTGGCTGTGGATTTGGATTTGGGGTTTTTGATGAGGAGGGATGTACATTTAAAGGTCTCAGGAGGGGAGTGGGTGCCTGGGTGCCTCAGTCATTTAAGCATTGGACTCTTGATCTCCGCGCAGGTCTTGATCTCATGATTGTGAATTCAAACCCAGCGTTGGGCTCCAGACTGAGTGTGGAGCATACTTTAATAATAAAAAAAGGTCTTGGGAGGGGAGATCCCAGGGAGTGGATTTGAGGGTCTCGGGGGGAGGGAGGACCCCTGCCTGTCATGGGCGATTCCCAGAAGAAGTATACGGGAGTCCAGCAGGATCCAAGAGTCCGCACCTGCCCCAGGCTTTGACCCGCCACTGCTTTGAACTCTGGTGCCCAGAATCCCCACTGGGACCTCAACGCAAGGTCAGGATCAGTGTCACTGACCCTCTGTGGTTGGGAAAGGGGTAGAAGTCCAGAGGCACGTTTAAGTGGAACCTTTCTTAGTAAAGAAGAGTAACTTGTGGTCTCTGTGGCAGAGGGCCTGGGCAGGACTTGGAAATGGTAATGACAAGCATCCATATGGTGCCAAATAGTCCCAACTGTCTCAAGGGGTGTCATTGACAGAAAGCCTCACCGTTCCTACCCAGATCCTTGGGGGAGCTCACTAGGTTCATCATTTCCATTGTTGCTGTTAGTAGTAGTGCTACTAATGTTCCCCACTTGGTATGTGAGAATACTGAGGACAGACAACAGAGGGAGGGAGGGGCTCCTGTGTCTCCCGCTCTGCATGCTTACTCCCCCTTTCTGGGGCTGGGTTTCCCCGAGTGGAAAGGGAGAACTTGAGGGCAGGAGGTGGAGTGCGAGGGTGCGGAAGGTCCCTTTGGGGTGATTCTGGGTTCAGCAGGGCTGCTGGCAGCACACAGAGGGAGCGACGGTGGGAGACGGTTGGGAAAAGTCCCAAGTGGGGAGAGAGCCAGGCCCTGGAGGCTGAAAATGGGAATAGGGAAAGATGGTGTCCTTCCTGCTGTCCTTCCCTCAGTGACCTTCTTCCTTAATAATAGGGCGCTGGCCTTTGGTGAGCACTAATTGTGAAGAGCCAGTGTGTGGACATGTGATCTCATGGGATCCTTCTAGCCGGGGGGCTCCGTTCATAGCATCTTCCATCTGCTGTCCAGAAGAGCAAGCCTCCCTACTGCTCGAGGTCACCCAGGTAGCAGGTAGGGAGCTGCAATTTGAACCCTGTCCTCCCCTTCCTCCACTGACTGGCCTAGCCCATACTGACAGCCAAGTGGAGACCAAGTTTAGCAAGTGGTGTGGGATTGGCATTGTCAGAGGTACGCTAGCAACTTCTGCCATTGGCATCAGCTCGCCCCTGCTCGACACTGGGGCTGACAGTAAGTTGAGACTGAACTTGATGCCAGGAGAACACTCACAGAGCCACCTCTGCTGCCAGGAGGGTCTGAGAGGAGGCTGCGGTGGCGACTGGGGCTGGCTTCAGGGGGTCATAAGGGTGGCACCCTGTAGCTCTAAGGTGGTCCCAGCCAGCTCTGACATGAGCACCATGTGGGTGCTGGATTGGTCTTCCATGGTCCTGATAGGGGCCCCGATGGGCAGAGGCAGCATCTGACAGTTGGAAACCTCCCCCCATTTGCTCAGATGCCAGCTCTAACTTTGGACAAGTGCAGTGGGTGAGGTTAGCACTCTCAGGACTGGCACGTTGCTCAAAGTGTTCTAGTCCTCTGAGCTGGAATTCTGTGGGGAGGGAACAAACAGCAGAGAACAAAGCAGAGAGGAAAGTTGTTTATTGGTTTTAAAGGGAGCAGAGGAGGGAAATATTAGCACAGGCTTGGCAGGTATCAGTCCCCTTAATCCCAAACACCAGCCTACACCTGGGCTGGCTGCAAGCCTGGGCCCCCCCTTCCCCTTGCTGTTCCATGGCAAGGAGGGAGGTAGAATTTCAAGAGTTTGTTTGTCAGCGAAGTTGGCACCAGCCAGGGCACTGAGTGTTCAAACAGCCTGTCGTGACCTGGGGAGGAGCAGGGAATATGGCCAACAAAAGTGCTTGGCAACAGAGAGGTCAAGTGTGCTTGGCCTCGCTGGTAACCCTGGAACGTGGAGTGAGGCCAACTTCTGTCATCACATGCCTTCTCCCCCAAGGGCTGGAGAGTGCAAGGCCAGTGTGCAAGTGCCTGGGCAACAGCTTCCAGGATGAGTTAGGGGCATGCCCAGGAAAATCTCTTTCCCGCCCTGGGACTCAGTTTCCCTTTCCAGACAATGGTACAGCAGTTAAGAGCACAGTTAAGGCATGGATTGGAATACCTTATTGCTTCTTTGTTGTGGGACCTTGAACAGGTCATCTCACTTCTCTGATCCTCCTGGGGCCAATGACAGGTTGTATCTCTTAGCCTATTATGGGAGAAGTCATCGATTAATGGGTTTGAAGTGCACGGCAGTAAGTGCCAAAAAAATAGTAGCTGTTCCTATTAATCTGCAGGATGCAGGATATGAGTAAGGGATTCTCTAAATTCCCCTTTCAGATATTATATTCTCTGGTCTAAAGTACCAAATACGTTTTCTTCGGGAAAGGAGATAGGGAGAGGAAGCCTGTGGGAACCTGACTGCCCTTCCTTCTTTGGCACAGCTGAGCCTTCCCCCTGGAGCTGCGAATGGAACATTGACTTGGAGGTGGCCTTCTGGAGGGACGGTGCAGTAGGCACTGTGTGAGGAGGGTGGATCAGGGGTAAACCCTCAGGTTGTTTTGGGGTGGGGAGGCATGGCCCCGCACAGCACCTTGCCCAACATCTGTTTCTCCCCTTGTGTCTGTCTGTCTTATTTTTGTCTTCCCTGCAAGTCAGCCTGTCCTTCAACCCTCTTGTGTGTTTCTGGATCTTTCTGTTCATGCCAGTGTGTGCAGTGGGTTCTCCTAGATGCCTCTGTTGCACATCTTCTTATTTATACATCTGTATACGTGTGTCATTCCGGGCAGGTGCATGGGGTCTCTGCATGTCTGAGCTCATGTGTGTATCAGTGTGTCCGTGTTGGTACATGTATTTATGAACACACCTGTCTGTGGAGTGTCTGTGTGTGCAGAAGTTGGTGTCCGTACCTGTTTGTGTCTAGACATGTACGTCTGTGGGAGCACATGACAGGGGGTGTGTGTGCAGGCCAGTGTGCCCGAATGCACACCAGCCTCTTTGTGTTGGCGGGCAGCTGAGTACATGCTTTGGAGCATGCCTGTTGGAGGACGTCTACATGAGTGTCTGTGTGTCCACCCTGACGTCTGACTGTATATTCACACGTATGTGACCATGTACGGGTGTGTGGATGGACATTTTGTGAGTGCATTCTGGCATTGTGTGTAGGCATGTGGGCCACTCTGTGTACACGTGGCTGAGATCTGCTTGTGCCTGTTTGCTTTCAAACACAACCCTGGCCCAGCTCCACTTCCCTTCTTAAAAACACAAGTATTTCCCTTATTTTTCAGGGTATTGCATCCCTCAGTTTTCAAGGGTCACACGAGGCCAAAAACCCCGCATGGGATAGGTGTGTCCTGAGAGCATTCGGAGGTGGGTCAACTCCTACTGGATCAACTCAAACATCCACTCAGAAAATTCTCTCCCATAGTGTCCCCCAGCCCCCTAACCCACTCAGCACCTTTAAGACAGTCATCCAGCCAGTGCTCAGTCAACCTGCCAGTCCGTCCCAGCCTGTGCTGACGGATGCTGAGGACGCAGTGGTGACCCTGGGCGCTGCCCTCATGAAGCTCTCAGTCCACAGGGCAGACGGAGCAGCCACAAGTCAGTGAAGCTCAGAATGCACAGGGCTGGTATGAGAAGGCACAGGCAGAGGGGTGGGCGGGGGGGGATAGGAGGCACAGGTGTCTGTAGGGGCCCAGAGATAGCCCTGCTTCAACCTTGTAAGTTCAGGCTGAGCCACTAGAGGGCTAAGGAGGGATTTTTCCAAGGCAGGATGGGGACAGCAGGGAGGGAGAAATCTGGGCAGAGAAATCCCAGTGCCAAGGCAATGGAGCATAGTCGGGTGCTGTTAGAGTGAAAGGAACTGGGCCATGGGCACTGATGAGGCTGTAGCCATCAGCAGGAGTCAGACCTGCTGGACCTGGTGGGACTGGGTGGGGAGTGTGGACTCTGTCCTAAGATGATGGGGAGCCCCAGAAAGATCTTAAGCAGGGGAACCAAATGGCCAAATTTGTGTTTCAGAGAGATCGTTCAGATTTTTGGAGAAGATGAGACTAGAGGTCCAGAGACAGGGAAGTGGCTTCTGTAGGCTTAAGGGGACAGAGGACAGGGCCATGAGCATGGAGAGGAGGCATGTGTTGGAGGAAGATATAGAAAGAAGAACCAGTTCTTACTTGGGTATGTGTTGACTGTGTGGGGTAAGGTGAGGAGGAGCCCAGTGTGGGGGTAGATGGCAGTGTCATGTATTGGTTTGGGGACACAGATCAGGAGCAGGTCTGAGGAAGGAGATAATGAATTCCACTTTGGACACGTTGGGAACCAGGCACAATCCCTGCTTAAGGGATTTCTTAGACTAGAGGGAGAGCAGAGCCGGATAAACTAAAGTCCTCAATGATCCCGTTAGTATTCATTGATAATTATGGGCAATAATTTGGTACTTGAAGCTGAGGATTGGGAGGGCTTCCTAGAAACTGTCGTTTGAACTGGGTCTTGCAGGATAAGCTCACAGGTTGGGGAGGAGAGGAGGGCAGGGCAGAGAGCCTCACAAGCCAGGTTTGGACATGTGAGATGAGGGGACACAGCAGACATGTGACTGCTACACCCCCTGCTCCCTCTGCCAACCTCATCAATCAACTTGCTGTCCTCTACCCCCTAGCCTGACCCAAAACTCTCTAAAAAAACTGGCTCATGCCCACAAGTGTGGCTGAAATCTATGACCCTCTCCCAAATGAGAATGTTTTTTTTAATTGAAGTGAAGGGGCACCTGGCTGGCTCAGTCAGTAGAGCATGCAACTCTTGATCTTGGGGTTGTGAGTTCAAGCCCCACATTGGGCGTACAGCTTAAATAAATAAATACATAAATTTCAAAAAATAAATCAAGAAACTGAGAGCTTCAGAGGGGAGGGGGTGGGGGATTGGAATAGGCCGGTGATGGGTATTAAGGAGGGCACATAATGCATGGAGCCCTGGGTGTTATACGCAAACAATGAATCATGGAACATTACATCAAAAACAAAGGATGTACTATATAGTGACTAACATAACTTAATAAAAATTTTTTTAAAAAATCAAGAAATACTTATTAAAAAATTACCCTTTTTTACACAAACAGTTCAGTGGCATTTAGTACATTCACAGACTTGAGAAACCAACCACCTCTAACTACTTTCAGAACATTCCCAAGTGACAATCTTAGGTAAGCCTTCTTGGTTCAAATTTAAATGCTAATACTGCTGGTAATGCTAGCATTCAGTGAGCTTATGATCTTACTGTGTGAAGCTTTTTATGGGCATGTACTTACCAAAGTCCTCACAGCAAGCCTGTGAGGCTGGGTTTACCATCCCCAGTTGCAGATGAGTTAAGCAAGGCCCAGAGAGGTGGAAGAGAGTTGTTTTGGGCTCCATGGCTGATCGGGGCAGAACCTGGGCATGGCCTTGTGTTGTTGATTCTAGATTTCATGCTCTTAACCACCACGCTGGAGTGCCAAGCCCCACCTGTTCTCTTTATGAGCCACCAGAAAATTGTTCCTGATAATCCTGTGGTTCTTGAAAAACTTCCCTGTAAACCTAACACAGCAGATTCCAAATGTGAAAAAAGAAATAAAAATAAAACATGCCTCTCAATAGGAGGGATATTTGACTTTCTGTTGTGTTTGCGTTCTTTGGAACAATGACCAAAGACCTGGCCAAGCAGTGTCACCTCAGTGAAGTGGAGAGTGAGTAGAACAAGGGGTTTGGCCAGAGAGTGAAGTGTTTGTATTCGGGTTTCAGATGGCAGCAGGGATCAGGGTGAGCGGCACGAGTGTGGCTGAGATGGGTCAGGGGAAAGCCAAGGAGCGGAAGAAAGTCAAGGTTCTTTCTGTCTGGTTGTTGGGACAGCTCATGCTCATGCCCAGTGGTGTGCCTTCTTGCAGGAGCAGGGCAGGTCTTGGAGGAGAGAGAGGGAGGAAGTTTGACAGAAGACAGAGACGAAGGAGAGACTCCAAAAAGGAAGGGTTTTCTTAAGAAGGTGTGGGGGGTCATACTCTAGTACTTTGGGGCGTTTCTGTCTCTGGTAATGGTTGAGTAGCTCCTACTGGATCAAGCATCTTGAAAATAACAGCTCTCGACTCAGAATAAAATCTTTTAAAGAAAGGGGTGCCTGGGTGGCAAAGTTGGTTAAGTGTCTGCCTGAGGTTCAGGTCATGATCCCAGGGTCCTTGGATCGAGCCGTGTGTCCAACTCCTTGCTCAGCAGGGAGCCTGATTCTCCCTTTCCCCCTGCTTCCGCCTGTTCTTCCCTCTCCACCCTCTCCTCCCTCTCCTCTCTGCTCATACTCTCTCTCTCTCTCTCTCATACAAATAAATAAAATATTTTTTTAAATATTTTATTTATTTATGTGACAGAGAGACAGCCAGCGAGAGAGGGAACACAGCAGGGGAGAGGGAGAGGAAGAAGCAGGCTCCCAGCCCAGGAGCCTGATGTGGGACTCGATCCCGGAATGCCAGGATCACGCCCTGAGCCGAAGGCAGACGCTTAACGACTGCCCTACCCAGGCGCCCCAATAAATAAAATATTTAAAAAAAAAAAAAGAAGTTTCATACTTTGCTGTTGGGGATGCATAGTCATACAATCCCTTCAGGAAACTGGCAGTTTACTAAAACTGAATATATGCTTAACTAATGAGGAAGCAAAATCTTGGTATATATGCAGGAGTGATGAGTGCATGTCCCACAAAAGGTAAGTACTAGAATGTTCACAACAGAGTTGGTCAAAATAGCCAAACACTGGAAACAACCCAAATGTCCATCAGCTGTAGAGAAGGTAAGTAAATAATAGCCTATTCATACAATGACAGTCTGCATAGCAATTTATTTATTTATTTATTTATTTATTTATTTATTTATTTATTTTAAAGATTTTATTTTATTTATTTGACAGAGACAGCCAGCAAGAGAGGGAACACAAGCAGGGGGAGTGGGAGAGGAAGAAGCAGGCTCCTAGTGGAGGAGCCCGATGTGGGGCTCGATCCCAGAACGCTGGGATCACGCCCTGAGCCGAAGGCAGACTTAACGACTGCGCCACCCAGGCACCCCTGCATAGCAATTTAAAAAGGAACAAGTTACAGGTACCTGCAAGGTGAGTGATTATCATAGATGTGAAAAAAAGCCAAACACAGAAGAAAACATACTCTGTGACTCCATTTATGTGAATTTCAAAAACGGGCAAAACGCATTTGTGAAGGTCAGGACAGTCGTTGAGTGCGGAGTGAAAACGACTGGATGGGACCCGGAAGAGTCTTCCAAAGTATCAGAAACATTCTGAGTAGTATCTACATGGTCTCATACAAATGTAGAAATTCTTCAAGTCCATTCATTCAATATCCGTGCTCATTACTGCATGTAATTTATAGTTGCCAAAGGAAGAAAAAAGCAAAAAATTGAACAGGAAACAGCAAAATATATACAAGAATGATAGTTTGCTTAAAGTAGATTTCTTTGGGGGCACCTGGCTGGCTCAGTCAGTAGAACATGGGACTTTGATCTCAGGGTGGTGGGTCGGGCATGAAGCCTACTTAAAATAAATAAGTAAAAAAATTTTGAAGCGGTTTCCTTTGACCGAGGGGTGTTAAAGTTCAGAGGATACATTGGAGCAAGCCGATTTCACTTTATATCGATTTATAGCTTTTGGAATTTGGAACCAAGTGTGTTACTTGTTCAAACAGAGTAAGTTAACAAACCTGAGCAGAGGGTGTGTCTGTTTCCAAATGAAGGAAGGAGAAATGATTGGGCCAGCACCCCAAGAAAAACTGGGCAGGGCTTAGCAGGGTTGCTCTAATCACCAGTAATGGTCATGGTGTTCTAATAGTCTTTAGGTTCTATTTGAAGGGCTTCACGTTTAGTGACTCACTTAATCCTCTCAACAATCCTTTGAAGCAGATACAATTATTACACCCATCTTACAGATAATCAAACTACATCCCAGCTAAGCTGAGTCATTTGCCCAAGAGAGAGCAGAGAACAAGAGGCAGACGTGGGATTTGAGGCCAGACAGCTTGATCTCATATATATATATGAGATATATATATATAATATATATAATCCCAAAAATGAGCTTCTAGGATTATGGCTCTTCTGCTACATGTCACATGTTCAGATGTGGTTCCCCAGTTATGATGAGTGAAGTTGAAGGCTCTTCCAGCTTCTACCTTGCACTCTGCCTGGACCAGTTCCTTTTCCATCAACATGTATGCAAGGTGACCTACTACAGGTCACTTCTGCCCTCAAAGTAAGAGTCCCGCTAGGGTCCTCGGAGTCTTTTTGTGGCATCAGACTTAAACCAGACACATCCCAATCTATGAGAGGGGCTCTAAGAAAAGTGAGCTTCGGGGCACCTGGATGGCTCAGTCGGTTAGGCGTCTGCCTTCAGCTCAGGACATGATCCTGGAGTCCTGGGATGGATCCCTGTGTCAGGCTCCTTGCTCAGCGGGGAGCCTGCTTCTCCCTCTTCCTGCCACTCCCTACTTGTGCGCTCACTCTCTCTCTCTGACAAATAAATAAATAAAATCTTTTTTAAAAAGAAAAAAAGAAAGAAAAATGAGCTTTGAAAGAGGAAATGTTAGAATGTCCTAGCAGGCTCCTTGACCCCTAGACAAATTTATCTCACTCTAACCCAGAGACCAGCTCTCCACTGAAGAAGAGATTTGCCCTGGACACATTTTATCCCTTATCAATATCCCTTCCTTTGAGAACAGTGCCTCCTCCATTGCATTGGAAACTTGCTCAAGTTCATGTGTGGTTTGGGGTGGAGAAGGTAGCGGTGGGATCATGATGCAGGCACGACCAATCACAGAACACCACTCCTTGCCACCACCATGATTTCATAAGATATGGCCACATGACCACTTGGATTTCTTCCTGAAACTTCTACTCAAGCTACTGGAGAAAGAGTTGTCCCTTCTCTAAAAATTAGAACTATAAATATAACTTATCAGTCAGCTTAGACTAAGTTATACGGCACTAAGGAATGATTCAGCAAGGATACAGTACTCACGAAAAATCATGCTTGTTGCTAATTAGCTATGGATTTACTTCATGTGTTCTTCGTTGCTGGACCAATGCTGAAGAGGGAGCATCTACCTGGGATAGGCCAGTACCATGCGAAGGAAGAAAAGTAGCAAAGCAATTAGATGATCCTTAAATTTTATGCTTACCAGCTCATTTTCAATCACAGTTTATTCCCCAAAGCAAGTTAAATGGGCAAACCTGAAGTAGAAGGGTGAGAGAGTGAGTGACTATGGGGTAAGGCCCAGTAGGGAAGGAATATAATCTTCCAAAGACAAGGTAGGCCTAAGACTGTCAAAGACCATCTTACAACCACTTGGGGGAAATCCTAAAAGAGAACAAAGTCATACATAGACCAGTAGATACAAAAGATGCAGTTATGAGAAGACTCATCTGAGCACCTGAATCCAAACTCAGGGTGAGTTAACAAATTACCATTTTTGCTAAAGTTGGGCTCAACTGAGTCTCTACTACTTGGGACAGAAGAGTCCTGACCCAAGGCTATTGGAGAGGCTTTTGTTTATCCCAGTCCTACACCTCTTCCAGGGATTTGAGGGATAATGCAACTCAAACTGGAATCTGTTCTAACATGAACAGGTATGACCACGAAGATACCTAGAAGCAAACAATTTCTCTTCTTCATTCTCCCTAACGAGCCACGCCTTGATGCACGGATCCAAAGCTGTAGAGTAAGAACTTGAGAATCACTCACTCTCTAAATCTTAGCATCACTCATATTGAGAGACTACATCTGAAGATCCCCTAGAATGGCAGATGTCTATTTGAAGAAGTTGGTATTTCTTCCCAACACCCATCAAAAATCCCTCCCACCATTGCACAACGAAGAAGGTGGCTATATTTGGCTTGGTTCTGTAAACGGAGGGCTCATCCCAGAGAAGGACGTGGGACTGGCTGATTAGTAGGCAAGTGAGGATGGATGAGAAGAGGGAAGAACAATTAATCCTATAATCGCAGAGCTAACAGAGAAGGTAGGTGTGACCATATGTCAGCAGAGGTGCTGAGCTGAATCATCGTCGAGCCAACAATTCCCCCCTGCTCTCCCTTGACCAAACTGTTGCCGTGCCCAGCTCAAGAATTTCGAAAGGTGACTCCCCATTTAGTGAAAATCTCAATTCATGACATTAGTTGGAAGGTTAAACAGCTCTAAGAGGTCTAGAAGTGGGGGAGGCGGAAGAGATGGCTTCTAGCCCAGGACCTGTCACCTCACCCTGTACTATCCTAGCTCCCACAGTTGGCCACTGTTTTCCCCTTCTATGAAATGGGGATGGTGATGACCTCTGCCTCCTCACTCAAAAGTCTCACTTTTAGGTCAAAATGGAAACCAGATGGTAAAGGGCTTGGAAAACTGCCAGTGGCTGCAGGGATAGGAGCAATTAACAAGTGCTGAGAGCCTTCCATCAAGCACTGCCTTTTCTATGTGCTTAATCCTTACAGCCCCCAAAGGGAGATATGGTGATTACTCCCATTTTACAATAACATGAATAACATGAAGCAGGAGGTGCCTGGGTGACTCAGTCCGTTAAGCATCTGCTTCGGCTCAGGCCATGATCCCAGTGTCCTGGGATTGAGTCTGCATTGGTCTCCCTGCTCAGGGGGAGTCTGCTTTTGCCCCTCCCCCCTGCTCATACTCTCTCTCTCTTTCTCTCTGTCTTAAATAAGTAAATAAAATCTTAAAAAAAGAGAAAATCTTAAAAACATTAAAAAAAAAAAAACAATAACATGTAGCAAAAAGAGATTAAGTAACTTGCCCGTGTCATACAAGACAGTCTGGATTCAGGGTGCTTGCTCTTGTACACCATACTATCTTAGGGATTCAGACTCAACACCGGTTATCTGTTGGGTCATATATGTCTCAGCAACCCAGCTTCCTTCATCCAGAGCCCTTTGACCTGATAATCAAATATCGTCTACACCTGTCCTAAAAAATAGCAATCAGATAATAATAAACAACAATTGTTGAGTGACTGTTTTGTTTAGCCATATAATAATAATGATAAGGGTTAACATTTATTGAGCCTGTCAGTAGACATGATAACCATTTCTCTTGGGTGGTGTCACGCATTTTCACAACAAATTCGAGAGGAAGGGATGGTATCAGTGGTATACTGGGAAGTGTCTAACAGCTGGCTCTCTGCAGTTGGGGTGGGGGGATGCTCTGAATTCTAGCTGATTTCAAGCTATCAACTCAACATAAAGTCACTAAGCAGCAGAATTGTGAAGAGATGCGCAGTGGCTCTCCTGAGTTGGTACTGGCCTATTCCAGCACACCACTAGTTTATGTTCGTTTTACAAAAAGAAAAAGTAAGATTTCAGTAGGTGAAATGATTTGCTTAAACTCACAGAACAAGTAAATGGTGAATTGGGTATTTGAACCAAAGCAGTTTAGATGCAAAGCCAAGACTCTTAATCGCTGTCCTGTACTGTCTTTCTGGGCTGGGTTCCTCCTTGGACCACAGAAAATTCATAAAGATTATCCACTAGGAGGAATTAGCAGATTTATTCCCTGGAGAAACAGTTCCTCACTTGCTAGTGTCCCCTAGCAGAGACTAAAGTCCTGATTATAGAATATTAAATGGGCACATAATCTTTACTATCATGAGCTGATTAAAGATTTATTTATTTATTTTAGAGAGAGAGCGTGTGCGAGAAGGGGGAGGGGCAGAGGGAGAGGGAGACAAGCAGACTCCCTGCTGAGTGGGTAGCCCAATGTGGGGCTAAATCCTAGGACCATGAGATCATGCCCTGAGCCAAAATCAAGAGTCGGACACTTAACCAACTGTGCCACCCAGGTGCCCCGAGCAGAGTATTTTATCTTACCTACCAAACTACAAAGTTGGATGTATGCAGCAATCATCTATTGTCAAGTGGAAATGGTATATGGATATATGAACAAGGTAGTTGTATGAGCAGTTGGCTCAGATTTGGTTGACACCAACTCCTGGTGCATTGTCTTCTCTTTCCATTTACAACTTTGGCTTCATGGGGAGGTTTCTTATGATCAGTTGATCAAAGACAAAACAAAAACAAAAAACCCTCAGGCTTGGTTTACATATGTTTCTAAATGTTATGCTGACACCAACTGGAAATGGACTGCTTGCTGAAGCATTAAAATTCAGTTAGGGCCACTCCTGAAAGGAAGTGAAGAAGTGAGAACTCCCAGCAGTATATTTGACCCGACTGGGAGATATCCAGACATAGGAATATATAGTAACTTGTGAGAAGCCATGGATCATTTAGCCAAGTGCTCAGGGACTTTGAACAAAAAAGATTGATGAAAAGCAGATCTGGGGAAGAGGCATTTGGACAGACCTCTCAGAATGGCCTTAGAAGTTTTGGGTGTTGTTGTTGTTGTTGTTGTTGTTGTTGTTGTTTCTGATATGAATACTCAGTAAGGCACATCCAATATGGAGTTTGTGCTCAGTAATCACATGTACAGGGTGATCCATACTGTGGATTTCACTCATTCTCCACCTCCAGCCACCTAAGTGCTTCCTCAGTTGGCCCATATATAAAACAGTGTCAAGAGTGAGGACTGTGGGGGCGCCTGGGTAGCGCAGTCGTTAAGCATCTGCCTTCGGCTCAGGGCGTGATCCCGGCGTTCCGGGATCGAGTCCCACATCGATCGAGTCCCACATCGGGCTCCTCGGCTGGGAGCCTGCTTCTTTCTCTCCCACTCCTCCTGCTTGTCTTCCCTCTCTCGCTGGCTGTCTCTCTGTCACATAAATAAAATAAAATCTTAAAAAAAAAAAAAGAGTGAGGACTGTGCATGAGCTGAACAACACAGACTTAAGTTCAGCAAGGCTAACTTCCTTACCTCCAATGCTAAGAGCCTAGCCTGCCACCAGCAGAGACCAAAGTAGCTACTTTGAGTAAGTGACTGATACATGATCCTATTTCTCCTACAGGATTCAAGAATCAGTGGTGGAATGGGGCATGGCACATTTCATTAATAACTCACTTGCAGGATTTTTTCCCCCTGCAATTTTAAGCTCTGCAATTTGGGAGGTCTTACTTCCCAAAAGAAAAAAGCTTTCAACAGAGCACCCGGCACTGATTCAATTGAAAGGGAAGTGAAGATTGCATCTCAACATTTTGGGCTTCTTATCCTACTGTACCAATGGGCAAAGAAACACTATTAGATGGGATGGGTGATCTCGATTAGGAAGGAAAGATTGGGTTGCTGATACACAAGTGGGGCATAAAGAAACATATCTGGCACTTAGATGAGTCTCTGGGTACTTCTCAAGACTTCTATGTCCAATAAGAAAGGTTCGTGGAAAATTACAACAACTGCAAAAAAATCAAGCTATTGAAGATTTAGATAATTCAGATACAACGTTTTGGGTCACATCACCCGTAAATGACCCAAACCGGCTAATGTCCTCGTTAAGAGGAAAAGAACATGCAATTTGGTAGTGGTAGAAGAAAATATAAATATCAGGGCCAGGAGGATATGGTGGTGAGGATAAGGTGCCAAGGCACCATGGTTTCCATGCATGGGGAAAATGTTGAATTTTACCAGACTTGGGTGGGATGTTTCTGAGATGGCAGGAGTTCCATGCTGGGGAGACCTAGTTGGGATAGCAAAATGGATCATGGTGGGACAGGCAAACTGATGACTTTGGGGCCCTTGATTCCTTACGACTATTATTCTCATTTTGCTGGTGAGGAAATGGAGTCTCAGAGCCTTTGAATGACATGGCCACGATTACACAGCTAAAAGGTAGCCATACCCAGACTTGAATCAGATCTTTTTGGCTCTTTCTTGCCCTTTCTTGTTCTACACACAGGCTAAAGAAAAGTCAAGTATGAAGTAACTTAACCTTCAGAGCCCTGTGTGTTTCATAATACCATAGTTATCCAGTTCCGAATGTTTTCAGATTTGTGTGAACAGCTCAGGTTCCAGTTTGGGATGCTTTCCATGGGGGAGGGATGGGAGGGTACGAGGAAACCCCGAATCCACGTGTCTTGTTTCATAACGAGCACATTAATAACAAGTGCCTGTTCAGACTGTAACCATCCACGTGCACTGTCTCTTGGCAAGAAGCTGAAAACTTTTGACTCACACACTCTTCGACGTATGGCATAAAGATTCATGAAATCTGGAAACAACACTCTGAGTACCAAAGACTTGAAATATTATAATCATCGTACACAGAATCATAGTCCGTTAAAAATAAAAATGTTCTAATATGAACCTTCAAAAATTTCTCTTAACTACTGTGATCAGAGATTCCAAGATGAAAAACAAACACATTCACACACCTCATTTATTCAATTTATTATTCCAGATACCTGCCTATCATTAACCAGAAATCTGGTATCCCTATCTTGAGAATTCTTAGTAGCCTCCAGGACAGTTCTCCAAACATTTCGGATTATGAATTTAGTCTAAACCAGCAACTGTGGAGCTGTGGATTGGTACAACCCCTGAGCACGGTTTAACTATATCAGCCAAAATTATAAAGATATATGTATTATTTGACTCAGCAATTCCTCATCTAATAGTTACCCTATAGATATACCCAAATGTGTGCAAAGTGACCTATGTGCATCTATGTGTTGCAGCTTTGTGTCATAGTGAAAGATTGGAAATAACTGTAGTCCAATGACCAACCACACAAAACAGCCATACAATGGAATGCTGTGTCAGGATCCCAGCAGGAAAGGTGAGTCACACACAAATGGAATCATTTGGAGTTTAATGAAAGGACTATTTACAAAACTGAGGGAAATCCAGCAAGGGGCACTGGAATACCTGTAAACTAGCCACCATGAGGCTGCCCTGCATCCTTGAAGGTGCAAAGGCAGGGAGCAGTTGCTGGAACCCGACGAGACCTATAGGTACAAAGAAGGCCAACAGGAGGCATGGCCAAAGCAAGTTACATGACCAAGCATGTCAGCGGGGACAGGAAAGTGTAATCTTCTCCTAAGGAAAGGACCAGTGGGAGGGAAGAAGGCATTTTGAAAATAAAACAATCCACCACTGACAAGGTAAGCCTTAGACTTCCAGCAGCTCTCCTCCCATCGCAGGGATAATGCCTGTCAGATGGTAAAGTCAGAAAGAAGTGGGGCACCTGGGTGGCTTAGTCAGGTAACCATCTGATTATTGATCTCGGCTCAGGTCTCTATCTCAGGGTTGTGAGTTCAAGCCCCACATTGGGCTCCATGCTGGGTGTGGAGCCCACTTAATAAAAGTAGATGGATAGATATATAGATGATAGATAAGGCAAGCAAGGAGTGCAAAGAAGGTGATTCTTCTCTTTGCTTCTGGTACTATTTGCAGGCACACCCATGTTCTCTGTTAACTTTGGGATTTTGGAGATTAACCTTCATTCCTTCCTCTCTGTTGTCTCTCCCTGTGTGTGGCAGTCAGCCGACCTCAAATGCTTCTCCTGAAGGGGCTCTGAGTTAGCAAACAGCTGGTTCCAGCCTCCCCTTCTTCACAAGTGGTGAGTAGGAAGGATTTATGATGACTGGTGGAAAGAAACCTTATTTTCTTAGAAGAGATTTGCTACCAAGGAGAAGCTATGGATGTCATCTGCAAAGATGAATGCAGAAGAATCTTGGAATCTAAATTTTTGGGTGTCCCTGATTCTAAGATTTGGGGAGTCTGAGAGTCTCAGATGCTTATTCTGGTACTAAAATTTGTTTCTAAGTGTCAAGGGATGACTCATCTTGAAGAATTAAAAAATAATGACAAAATAAGTGGCAGACATCAGCGCACTTCCCTTCACAAATTGTATTATCCCAGGATGGCGTGGTGAATGAGAGTGTGGGCTCAAGAGGCAGGCTACACTGAATTTCGCTGTGTCTCAGTTTACTCATCTGTACAATGAAGATAACAGCAGCAACTAACTCTTGGGATTGTTGTAAGGATTCAATCAATTGAAGATTTAAAAGCACTTGGAACAATGCTTTACATGTAGGGAATACTGAGCACATGCTTAATGGTTACTGGAGCCATTGACAGTTTCCAAGCTCCTGGCCATCTGGCTACACTTTGGCTTTTATGGAAGACTTTCAAGGAAGGGAGCAATGGCCATCATCATATCCGAGATTACATAGGGACTTGTGGCAAATCCTGGGCAAGATCCCAACACCCCTGCCTTCCCTAATTCTTCCCTTTCCTACACCCCAGAGATGCCTGAGATTTCAGCTGAGAGCTGAGCTGGGTTTCGCTGTTATGTGGGGAGTGGCCCTTCCAAAGTGTGGAGTGGGGATGGGCTTGGTTTGGACAAGAAAGATCTGGAAAGTTGGTGGTACCTCTCATTCACCACGCCATCCTGGGATAATACTGAGCCAAAGAAATCAGGCATAAAGCACGTTCTGCACAATCCCCTTTATATAAAAAATAAAAGGGGCACCTGGGTGGCTCATTTGGTTAAGCATCCGACACTTGATTTCAGTTCAGGTCATGATCTCAGGATCCTAAGATTGAGCCCCAGGTCAGGGTCTGTGCTCAGAGGGGAGTCAGCTTGAGAGTCTCTCCCTCCCTCTTCCTCTGCCCCTCCCCCAGCTTGCACTATAAGTAAATAAATAAATAGCAAATAAATAAATAATAAAATCTTTAAATAAATAAAAGCTAGTATCTTTTAAAAAATAAAAAAGAAATCTCACAGGGCACAGAAAAGATAAATATCAATGAGTGGGAGAAGACATACCAACCTGATGTCCTCTGAAAGAAAGTGTGGCTAAGCATCTATAGTATAAAATTGACATTATGGCAAAAGGAAATGTCCGAAGTACAGAAATAAAAGAAGTAAAACCAATGAATTGTTTAAGTAGCAATTAGTAGAAGTTTATTGTGTACACACCAGAAAGAGTTTGCAAACCAGGAGCATCCAAAACATAGAATGAGGCTCAGGGGCATAGTGCTGCTATAAAACGCTTATACAGGGAGAAAGCAGTGACTATTTATTCTTCACAGTGATTGGTTATAATATTGGCATTTTCTTAAATGAAAGTTTTCTCTTCTTTTAAGATTTTATTTATTTATTTGAGAGAGAAAGAGCACAAGCAGGGGAGAGGCAGAGGGAAAGGGAGAAGCGGACTCCACGCCGAGCAGGGAGCCCTGACATGGGGCTCGATCCCAGGACCTGAAATCATGACCAGAGCCGAAATCAGATGCTCAACTGACTGAGCCACCCAGGCGCCCCTGAGGATTTTCTTATTCATTGATCCATGGTTACCTTATATCAACCTTGGGAAACAGGGCAAGATTTGCACATCATTTCCAGAAGCATAAGCAAGAAATGACCCAGGTCAAGTTAATCTTCCAAAATAAGCTACATGAAGCTTAGTTTTTAATAACTGCACTGGTTTTGTCTGGTCAGGGTGTTTTCAAGGCTGGTCTCTGTTTGTTTTTTATTTTAACAGAATTATTAGGAACAACAGGAACATTGTGATAAAAGGAACAGTGCACCAAGAAAATATACAAATCCTGACATATGACAATATAGCTCTAAATTACAAGATTTTAACTTACCCCAGCAGTAATTTTGATAAATCAAACAGATAAAAAATTAATAGAGGTGCAGAATATTTGAAAAAGATAATTAGGTTGATCCAATTAACAACTGTAGACCCCTAAACTCTTCATTTGTGAATCCTCATTCCTTTCAATCACATGTGAGGTTTTATAAATATTAGCGACAAACCAGGCCAAGACATAAATGTTTATAAGTGTTGAGGAAATAATATCACAGACAATACAGTCTGGTCACAATGGAAAGAAAGAAAGAAAAGAAAGAAAGAAAGAAAGAAAGAAAGAAAGAAAGAAAGAAAGAAAGAAAGAAAGAAAGAAAGAAAGAAAGGAAGAAAGAAAGAAAAAGGGGGAAGGAGGGAGGGAAGAAAAGAAAAGAAAAGAAAAAAGAAAAGAGGGAAAGAAAGGAAGAAAGAAAGAGACAGAGAGAAAGAGAAATCAACAGTAAAGATGAGATCAAATACCAAAATGCTTAGAAATGTTAAAGCATACTGCTCTATAACAGATGAACCAAGTAGAAATCATATTGGAAATTAAAAATATTTACAGCTGAATCTACATCTCAACACTTAGAGGAGGCAGGTAAAGCAGACTTTCAAGAGGAGTGCTTATATGTGAAAACAGGAAAACTGCAAATTAAGGAGTTTAGCATCCAATATAGGTAAATAAAAAAAAAAAATAACAGAGCAATCCGTTCTAAAAGGAAAAGGGAAAGAAATAATAAACATGATAGCAGCAATGAGTGAAGCACAAAACAACAGAAACAGTAGAGAGAATCTATGAAATCAAACACTACTCCTTTAAGAAGAAAAAAGTTGTTTAACTTCTTGTAATAAGTGTGGTAAACAGAATTCTAAAAATGATCCCCCAAGGACCAACACCTTCATATAATCTCCTTCCCTTGGGTGTGGGTGGGACGTGTGAATAGGATAGGATGTCACTCCCATGACTATGTTACATTATATGACAAAAGGGATTTTGCAGATGTAATTAGAGCACCAAATCCACTGACCTTGAGGTTAATCATAAAGTAAGATCATTCCAGGAGGGCCTGACCCAGCCAAGGGCTGAGCCCTCCAAAGGGGCTGGGGCCTTCCAACCAAGAGCTAGCGAGCAGACTAAATAGTAAACTCCTATAAACCAATCAGAAAAAAAAAAGAAAAGAAAAGAGAAAAGAAAGGAAAAGAAAAGAAAGGAAAGGAAAAGAAAGGAAAGGAAAGGAAAGGAAAGAAAAGAAAAAAGAAAAGAAAAGAAAAGAAAGAAAAGAAAAGAAAAGAAAGGAAAGGAAAGGAAAAGAAAAAAAAGAAAAGAAAAGAAAAGAAAAGAAAAAAAAGAAAAAAAGAAAAGAATACTCAGAGGCAGTCCACAGTGCAGGAAATTGAACGACCAACACACGTGCTCAACTCAGCAGCCAGCCAATCGGAGAAAAGTAAATGAAAGCAAGATAGAATTTCACCCTCATTGGATTAGCAAAATTTTATAACTGACAGGATGGAGGATTGAATGACAACACAGGAGTCTTTTTTTACATACTGTTGGTGGGAGTATAAATTAGCTCAGCTGCTTTGCAGAGCAATTTGGCAATGCCAAGTTCAAGCCAGCAACCACAGCTCTAGCGATCGACCCTAGAGAAACACTCACAGCTGTGCACAGGAGGTAACCCAGATAAAATGTCACCTCCGTGAGAGCAGGGCATTTTTGTCTGTTTTATTCTTTGCTCTATCTCCAGTGCTTATACTTAGTTGGTGTTCGATTAATATTTGGTGACTCGATTAATGAATGAACTAAAGATGTGGTGATATTGGGAAAGATTGCTCTGACTCCACTGAGGAGGTGAGGACTGACAAGAGGCAGGAAGAGGGATGTACAATGATACAGCTGGAAAGAGACAGTGTCTCCTCCAAGAGGACTCTCATGAAGGCCAGTTCAAACGGAGTGACTGTCCCAGTTGCACCACTCAGTTATTCCCTGGTAAACTCATCTCCTTCCTCCTCTGATCATGGACAGCCTGAGGGTCTCTGCCTCAGCTCTCACCCGAGAGGTCCTTACGCTCCTCTTTAGTAAACCGAGAGTCAAGCACTGTGTGCAATGGGACTCATCACTCAGCAACCGTGTTCCAAGACCTAGAAAACGAAGTCTGAGCTCCTCAGCCTGGCATTCCATGCCTTTTAATACGTACCGTCCCCGGGGCACCTGGGTGGCTCAGCTGTTCAGCATCTGCCTTCAGCTCAGGTCATGATCCCAGGGTCCTGGGATCAAGCCCCGCATCAGGCTCCCTGCTCGGCGGGAAGCCTGCTTCTCCCTCTCACACTCCCCTTGCTTGTGTTCCCTCTCTTGCTGCCTCTCTCTGTCAAATAAATAAATAAAATCTTAAAAAAAAAAAAAAAAGTACCGTCCCCTACACTCAAATGCCCCCAGGCCACCAGCAAGAGATTTGGACTGGGAGGGGTCTGGGGACTGAGAGCAGGTGCCCCATCTAAAGTGGGCAGCCACCACCAGCCCAGCAGACAATAGGACAGTCCTCCTGTCTGTTACTCTCACCTCTGGGATCTTCCACCCCTGGGAGTATGTCTTTGCCTGACACCCACACCCATCCCGTGTGAGAACTCCCCTCCCAGTGTCTTCTAGCTGTGCTTCTCTGATTCTTGCCCCTTCATCCTCGGTAGCTCTTCTCCAGAGCTCCCATGCTTGCAGTTTTCCCATGTTTTCTCCTTATAAAGCCAGCCCCTCCTCGAAGTCCTTCAAGTGTTCTCCCCCGAATGTTATCTGTCCCACTGATATGGAATAGCTGTGGTTGTTTGATTCTCCTGCAACTTTCTTCCACGTGTTTCTCCTTGGCTTATCCTCCAATCTCTTACTTACTCTCCACAAATTGCTCTATCTAGGGGAACTGGTTATAATGCTGTGTTCTCACCTGCAGTGATGTGTCTGCGGGAGGAGAGAGGGTTCATCCCCTTCTGCTCCACTCAAATCCCCAGTTCCTGTCTTTACTTCCTCAGTTCCCCCATCTTTGCTTCGAACCTGAGGTCAAGTCTTCACGTCTATGACTGAATAAGGAAGCCACATTGGCTTCATCAAGCCACTGCCCTTGACCCTTTGCATGCCAAAGGGAGACTGAAGGGATAGTGAGGGGGAGTGTCTGTGAGTCCCCAGGGTTGAAATGGAGAAGGCTCTGGAGGGATGTGACTGCTCTTTTCTGCAGGGATCTCCTTGTGCCCAGGAGCAGAGGAGGAGGAGAGAGTACCACCAAGCATTCCACCAGGCAGACAGATAGGAAGTAGTCTCAGCAAAGGATGTGGCGGAAGTGGGAGCAATTTCTTCTTTTTCTGCAGGAATCCAGGTGAATAGAGTGGGTTTGGGATTCTCAGGTTCTAGAATGCGACAGTTCAAACCCCTTCTTAACCTTTCCTGGGATGACAAGGGGCTCTCAGAGCTGGATTGGCCCTTGGTGGAGCAGGAGCATTCATTTTGCTCCCCTGCTGCCCCTGCCCTCCCCTGCCACTACCTCAGGAAAGGGTCACGACTGGGGCACAACCCAGCTGTAAGCCGACACTGCCACAAACCACCTCAGCCTCCTGTTTGGGATTCTCCCCTCCCCCTTTTCATCAGCTCCCCACCTGGGAAGAAGATCTGGGCGCCTTTACCTGGGCTTTGGGAGCTCCAGGAAGGACATTGAGAACGGTTAGTTCTCAGATGCCAGGCTTTTACACTGTCAGGGGCTCTGCCAAGCATGTGACCGGCTTGAGTTCACAGAGGTCTCTCAACAGCCAGATGGTGCAGAGACCAATACCCCCATTTGTCAGAGGAGGTCACGATGGCTCACTTATCCAGGACACACGGAAAGGACCAGGTAGAGCTGGGATTCATGCCACAGTCCACGCCTCTATAATACCTGCTGGTTCACTAAACATTCCTTGAGCACCTACTATGAGTCAAGCACTGTGGACACTTCCAGAAGGGCAAAGGCTGTAAACAGATAAACATTTATATTCTAACATCTGGGAGCAGTGAGTGCCTCCAGAAGATACAGCAATTCATGGCTGCAGAGGGATGGAGGTGCCTGTTTCCCATAAGGTGATCAGAAAGGCTTCTGTGAGGAGGAGAATTTGATTAGAGATCTGAATGAAGGAGTGAGCCACGCAGACGAGTTTGAAGAACAAGAGAAGGCAGCCTATAGAGCTACACGCAGAATGCAGATTTTTTTTAAAGATTTTATTTATTTATTCGACAGAGATCGAGACAGCCAGCGAGAGAGGGAACACAAGCAGGGGGAGTGGGAGAGGAAGAAGCAGGCTAATAGCGGAGGAGCCTGATGTGGGGCTCGATCCCATAATGCCGGGATCACGCCCTGAGCCGAAGGCAGACACTTAACCGCTGTGCCACCCAGGCGCCCCTATTTTTTTAATTGAAGTATAGTTGGCACATGATGGGACATTGGTTCAGGGGTACCACGTGATGATTGGACAACTTTATAGGTTATGCTATGTTCACGGTAAGTGGAGCTCCCATCTGTCACCAAACAATGCTATTATGCGATCGCAATACCATTGACTATATTCCTTATGCTGTACCTTTCATCCCCGTGACTTATAACTGGAAGGCTGTACCTCCCACTCCCGTTCACCCATTTAGCCCTTCCCCCTCCCTGATCTGGGAACCATCAGTTCTCTGTGCTTATGGGTCTGGTTTTTTTTTAAGTTTTATTTATGTAAGTAATCACTACACCCAACATGGGGCTCGAACTCACAACCCTGAGATGAAGAGTCACATGTTCTTCCAACTGAGCCAGTCAGGCCCCCCTCATTGTGGTTTCGATTTGCATTTCCCTGACGTTGAGTGATGTTGAGCATCCTTTCATGTGTCTATTGGCCATCTGGATGTCTTCTTTGGAGAAATGTCTGTTTGGGTCCTCTGCCCATTTTTTATCAGATTGTTTGCTTTTTTGGTGTTCAGTTGTATATGTACTTTATATATTTTGGATTTTAACCCTTTATCAGATATACCATTTGCAAATACCTTTTCATACACAGTAGGTTGCCTTTTTGTTCTGTTGATTTTCTTCGCTGTTTTGTTGGTTTTCTTCGCCGTGCAAAAGCTTTTTATTTTGGTATAGTCTCAATAGTTTATTTTTGCTTTTATTTCCCTTGTCTTAGGAGATTCATCTAGAAAATATTGCTAAGGCAGATATCAAAGAATTTACTGCCTATGCTTTCTTCTAGGAGTTTTATGATTTGGGGTCTTAAGTTGGGTCTTGATCCATTTTGAGTTTATTTTTGTGTATGATGTAAGAAAGTGGTCCAGTTTCATTATTTTGCCTGTAGCGGTCCAGCTGTCCACCATTTATTAAAGAGACTGTCTTTCACCATTGTATATTCTTAGAATGTAGATTTTTAAAAATCTTGTTTCACATGGTATTAGATGAAGCTTATCTCATAACCAAATCCTCCCAACTTCTGATCCCTTTGAAAATCCAGAGCTGTGTCCTTTGGTGTCCTCCATCCTCACTCCCCAACACACAGCATCCATAGCTCCTCACTCCCCAACACACCCACCCACAGCTTCTGCGCAGAGCAGCCCACTGGGTTTCCAACACTGAATGGTGCTGTCCAGGTGAGAGGTTCTGAAAAAAATTCTCCTCCACCGTGCAGAGGAGCTTGGGACCTGTAAGGAGTTCCTTCCACCACAGGATAATGGAGCCTGTGCCAGGACATATCTCCCCAAACTCTCCCTATTCCTTGACGTTCAAGCTAGAGGTACTTAGAAAACATATGACAGGAAACTCATTTCATTCATTTAATCAATCAGCAGCTCTAGGGATGCCTGGGTGGCTCAGTCGGTTAAGTGTCTGCCTTCGGCTCAGGGTGTGATCCCAGAGTCCTGGGATCAAGCACCACATCAGGCTCCCTGCTCAGCTGGGAGCCTGCTTCTTCCTCTCCCACTCCCCCTGCTTGTGTCCCCTCTCTTGCTGGCTGTCTCTCTCTCTGTCAAATAAATAAATAAAATCTTTAAAATAAATAAATAAGCAAAAATAAAAATGTGCATTCTAAGGGGCGCCTGTCTGGCTCGGTCAGGGGAAGGGAGGTGTAGCGTGTGACTCTTGATCTCGGGGTCATGAGTTCAAGAGCCCCACACTGGGTATAGAGATTACTTAAATAAATAAACTTCAAAAAAATCTGCATTCTAAGAATATACAATGGGGAGTTTATAAATATTCATAAATTGGAGGAGCCTCAGAAGACACAATGTGAGATTCTAGATGAGATCTTGGAATAGAAAAAGGACATTCATGGAAGAACTGATAAATCTAAATAAAGTGTAGTCAGTAGCGTTGTACCAATGCTAATTTCCTAGTTTTGCTCATTGTACCATGATTTTGCAAGATGTCCTCATGAGAGAAAGCTAGGTGAAGGGTAAGCAAAACCTCTCTGCACTCTGCAACTTCTCTGCACTTCTGAAAGGATTTCAAAATTTGTAATTTTTTAAAAGACTCTTCAAATACCTGCCATTTTTAATCTTCCTTGGTATCTTTCCACTGCATGAAAGCTTTTAATCAGATAATAAAAGGGACTCCTGAAACTCTTAACATCATTTCCCTCATTAATTACCCTAAACCACAGCTCTTTGGTGTTTTATCTATTGACCACTCCTGTGTGACATTCCCCCCAGCCCCCTTCACTGCAGAATGGCTTATAGGCAAAATGTGAGGTCACTTCTGGAACATCTTAGCTTGTATCTAGGTCAACTTCTAATTTCAGTTTCAGCATCAGAGAGATGGGTAGAGACCAGACATATGGCTAAACATCCTACCATGCACAGGATAGCCCCCATACACACACAAAGAGTTATCCAGCCCAAACGTCAATAGTATCGAGGTTGAGAAACCCTACAACACAGCCCTCCCTACCCCACGTTTTCTCTGTAGCAGGAGAGCAAGTCAGACTACAAGAAGAACTCAAAGCCCTTCAAAACCCCTTCTCGTGAATGCTAGGTTTCCCAGTGAGGCAGTCCCATCAGGACCCTCTCAACCCAGTTCTAGGGTCAGGGAAAAGTAACTTATAGGCTTCAGGTGGGTCCAGTCCTGCCCCCTCCCCCAGAAGTAGGAGTAGATGCCAAAGGAAACTGGAGATATATAATCCCATAATCAAGCCTTCACCCCTCTTGCAGGACCTGCCCTAACCAGCCTCTCTGGGACTTAAACAAGAGCATGGGCCCCACCTCCATCTTGCCACATGCCTGGGACCTGAGGTGTCAAGTTCCCCAGGACCTTCAAGCACTTCCTCCCTCACGTCCATGGGAAAGGCAAACACGGTGTCTACCCACGGAACTGTGGGGGCACCCGCACTTCCACCTAGCTTCCCAGACCCTTGACCTCAGGGGCTCTCTCCCCTACTCTAACTCCTAGGACTGGAGTCCTAGCCTAGATCCATGCTTTTGCAACCTGCCCTTCTGACCTGGCCAGTTTCTGGGGCAGGAACCTGAAGCAGACACAGCTGGTGGGGGCTAAGGAGAGCAGGGGGAAGACTGTGTAGGCAGAAGGTGGCAGGGGAGTCATTCAAATCTGAGGTCCAGGGGTGCTGGGTGGCTCGATCAGGAAAGCATTAGACTCTTGATTTCAGGGTTATGAGTTCGAGCCCCACATTGAGTATAGAGATTACTTAAAAATAAAATCTTTAGGGGTGTCCAGGTGGCTCAGTCAGTTAAGCGTCTGATTCTTGATTTTGGCTCAGGTCATGATCTCAGGGTCATGAGATCGAGCCCCACATTAGGCTCCATGCTGAGCGTGGAGCTTGCTTGGGATTCTTTTTCTCCCTCTCCCTCTGCCCCTCCCTGCCCCACTCACACTCTCTCTGATCTCTCTCTAAAACAAAAATAAAATCTTAAAAAAAAAAAACAGAAAACAAATCCAAATCTGAAGTCCATTCTCCTCCACTTCCCCCAAATTCTCCCTCAACCTCAGCTCACCTCAGTCCTGCCCACTGCAGTCTGACTCATGGAGGCATGAGAGACAGAAAGAGAGAGACTCCCAGAGAGTCAGGAAGAGATGGTGACTGAGAAGGACTTACAGGAAGAGGGAAGCAGAGAGAAAGAGAAAAAGCACAGAGAGAATTAGAGACAGAACAGAGATGAGAGACCCAGAGACACAGAGGGTGAGAGAACGAGAGAGGCAGAGATATAAAGAGAGACCAAAAGATTCAGAGGCAGAAGCAAAGTGAGACACACGGAATTTCAGAGACAAACCGCAAAGGACAGAGAATGGGAGAACTCTAGCCCAGAGCAGAAAGGAACTTGCCTGGGGTCACGTGACCAGTCAGGGGCAGAAATGAACGTGAACCCAGAGAAATAGAGCCGAGTGCCCAAAACACCAAAAAGACCCTGCCCCAATCCGCAGCTGGTTTTGCCGAGCCCCGAAACCCCAGATCAGACATAAAACCACCAGACCCAGGTCCCCAAATGGCCAAAAAAAAAAAAAAAAGGAAAATTTTGGGACACGTGGGTGACTCAATTGGTTAAGCCTGACTCTGATTTCAGCTCAGGTCATGATCTCAGGGTCGTGAGTTGGAGCCCAGCGTCAGGCTTACACTGGGCATGGAACCTGCTTCAGATACTCCATTTCCCTCCCCTTCTCCCCGCTCACGCCCTCTCTCTCTCAAATAATTTTTTTTTTTAAATGGGAAAAATCTTGCCCTCCTCCAGGACAAATGGCTGCTACTGACCACAGTAAGGAGAGCTCAGGTCAGCCTCAAAGAGGCCATTGGAGGGCTCCCAAGGGGTGGTACCCACCCGAGGCATCACTCCAGCTGGCGGCCAGCCCCGAGCCACTCGCAAGGTAAGGCAAGAAAATGGAAGGGATTATAAGTCATTGGGAAAACTAGGGGCGGGGGTGTGTACAGAGATGATTTAAGAGCAGCCCCCACCCCCGAGGCACACCCAGAGCTGCAGGGCACAGAACTGGAGCCGATCGCACCTCCGCTGCCCGAAAGCTCGCAGGTAAAGGACCAGGTGCAGGTCACAGAGGAGGGTGGCTCTCAAGAGAGGGGTCAGCAGCTTCACCTCCTTGTAGCTAAGACTGGCTGGGATCTCCCTCGTCACCTCCTCCAAGGGTTCTCTAGGTCTCTGGGCTTGTCTCTCTGGGGCTTTCTCTGGCTCTCTGTTGGTTCCTTGGACACGTTTTAGAGCCCGCAGCAGGGCTGGGCACCGGCAGCTCGGTACTGGTGCTTTACCCAGCAGGTGGCATCTCTGCGGACCGAGTCCCTGGCGTCAGAACCCCTGATTCTTTTCCCTCTGCTTCTGCTTCTGCCCCCTCCTCTGTTTCAGTCGGTCTTGATCTCTGTCTCTGCATGTCTCTGTCTAATGTTCCATGTGAGTGTCTGTGTGTCTGTCTTGGTGCATCTCTCCTTTCTGTGTCACTCTCTCTCCCTCAGTCGCTGTTTAGTTCTGTCTCTCTTTCCTGCCCTTTCTCTTTCAGTGTCTGTCTGTATGTCTCTCAGGAAGTATGTGTCTCTCTGTCTCTCCATCTCTCTCTTCTGTCTTTCTCTAGCTCTGTGTCTTCATTTGTCTGTCTCTGCCCCTGTGTATCTCTGTCTCTTACCACTGTCTCTGTGTGAGATTTGGTCTCATGATAGATGTAGATAGATAGATAGATAGATAGATAGATAGATAGATAGATAGATGATAGATAGACATCTATAGATACTCAGATATCTCGCTTGGTTTTTCAATATCCGACATTATCTCCATGTGTCTCTCTGTCTCTCTGTCTGTCTCTGTTCTGTTGCTGTCTCTCTTACTGTCAGTCTCTCTGTATTTTGACTGTCTCTGCCTCTACTGTCCACCTGTCCCTGTGTCCTCTCTCTCTTGCTCCCCTCCTTTCCACTTCTCTTCCCTTATCCCCAGGGCTTTCCCCATCCCTGCCTCTCTCTACCTCCTTTCTTCTCTTCGCCTGCCCTCACTCACTTCTAGGGCCTGGGGAAGTCAAGTCCCAGGAGAGGAGGAGTGAAGGGATCTCACTCCCCTCCCAGTCCTGCCCTGTCCCACTCTCCCCCACAGATGCCTGCAGCTGCTTTCACCATGGACAGTCTGAGCGTAGCCATCTTGCTCGGCCTCCTGGCTCTCACCTGGCTGTTCCTGATCCTCAGTTCAAGGGGCAAGGGTCAGCTGCCCCCAGGCCCCAGGCCCCTCCCATTCCTGGGAAACCTGCTGCAGCTTCGCTCCCAAGACATGCTGACCTCTCTCACCAAGGTGCAGGGACCTAGGCTTGGAGGAGGGGGCAGGAACGGGGGGAGGGGTCTCAGGGCTCCAGAACCCCTGTGACGTCTGTCTTCCTACTCCCAGCTGAGCAAGAAGTATGGCTCGATGTACACAGTGCACCTGGGCCCCAGGCGCGTGGTGGTCCTTAGCGGGTACCAAGCTGTGAAGGAGGCCCTTGTGGACCAAGGGGAGGATTTTAGTGGCCGTGGTGACTACCCTGTCTTTTTCAACTTCACTAAGGGCAATGGTAAGCCTGCCCCCTGTTTTCTCCACCCCAACTCATTCCACACTGAGGGAAGGGATAAGGGTAGGAGACTGTCCTCCCAATTTTTTTGATACTCAGGGCCACTGATCTCACCGATGACACCAGCTAGGATGCCAGACAGTGCTAGTCTAGGTAGAATCTGTTCCACCTTCATCCATCCCCACATCCCACCGCCATCTTGAAATGCACTTCCACACCAATCCCCACCTCCATCCAACTCCAACCCCATTCTCACCCCAATCCCTACCTCTAGCGTAACCACGTCAATAAATTTCCATCTCAGTCAAGTGGCCAAATTATCTGGCCCAGCCCACATTGCCCACCTCCACCCTGTCCTCATCAACCTTACCTCCATGTTCCCCATTCCAACCTCAACTTCATCTTTATCTGCAACACTGAGTCATCTCCCTCCCTCCATTCCCATTATGAACCTTCTCCCAGTCCCCGTGTTAAAATTTGTTATCAACCCCATCCTAACCCTTCATTCAAACTGAACTCCACCATATTTTTCTCCCCAGCCCTATCTTCTATCTCAATCACCTATTGAAGTTTTTGGTCCCCAGTTCCATTTCCAACCCTAAACAAACTACCATCACCAAAACCAACCCTGGCACATATCTACCCAAGCCCAAGCTCAATCTCAACCCCAATCTACCAATCCTTCCCATTCTACACAACTCCATTCCCATAAACAACCTCAAACCCAATTTTATCATGAGTCCCATAATCCTCCCTTACCCCGCCTTCTTTTCCCATCACAATCCAAGCCCAGATCCACCCATCCAGCCACTCGCATCAACTCCAAACCTCATCTATCTCAATATCCTGTCCTCCTTAGGTTTGAAATCACCTAGTCTTGTGGGTTTTCTTTTCTTTTCTTTTTTTTAACGTTAATCTTTATTCAAAGGAAGCCATATGACAGGGCCCAATAAATGACAAAGGAGAGAGAGAGAGAGAGAGTAAGTTGGCAGAAAGTTGCTCTGATTGAAAAGGACATCCTGGAGACTTGCATCTTGGACTATTTTTCTTCCCCTAAAGAAGCCCTGGGGCTCCCCCCCCCATCCCCCTCACTAGATGGGTCCCAGCTGCTCCAGAATTTGGAAGTAAAGAGCTCTGGTTAAAAGCAAAAATCCACCTATTGTGTATTGAATACACTTTCCACCTTCATGTCCCCTTCCTGGGCTTGATCTTATGACCTCACCTGTCCAGGGACACCAAATGCAAGGAGGTGGACACAGAGCAGTTGAGAAATCACCTTGCTACTTTTGCACAGAGAAAATCTGGATACGTACATTATCTGTTACTAAAGATAGCCACCATCTAATTCTTCAATACATAGTGCAGAGGGTAACAAACAACAGGGTTCTGTGGCTTACTGGCTGTGTACCTTTTGGACAAGTGGCTTCCTCTCTCTGACCCTGAGTTAGCTAGCATGAGAAAGTTGTTACAAGTCAATGAGATAATGCTGACAATGCAGGGGAAGCACTGAGATTTTTTTTCTTCTTTAGCATCTAGTTCTTTGCTTGTTCCAGGGAAATCAGAGATAAACACATAGGAGACCTTCTTCTACTATAGCCCCATCAACAGACTATGACCACCTACAGTGGTCAGGGCTGGGGTACGGGATGCCAGGGAAACTGTGGGAGCCCAGAGGAAGCACCTAAGCCAGGCAGGGAGGGAGGGCCAGCAAGGTCTTCCTGGAAGAAGGGACCTCTAAGTTGAGACCTAAAAGATGAAGATCACCAGTCAGGAGCAGACAGAGGGTGAGGAAGTTCTGGAAGAAGGACCAGCCTGTGCAAAGACCCCTGAGTCCAGGGAAAGAAGAGAACAGGGTCTGTCTTGTTCCTGGATGAGGTCCTAATGTCTCAGTGTTTATTTCTCTGGCTTTTCTCCCTTATTTGTCTTTTCATTAATTAATAAGCAATCACCAGCACGTCCTATGGGGTAAGCCCTGCACTGGACAATGCTAGGGACACAGTGGTGAACAAGACAGCCCCTCCCTCCCTCTACTCCCACCCCCACCATCACAGCTTAGAGAAGGAGATAGCCCGATGGCCAGGCTGTAATAATCCAGAGTGATCAGGTCTGGGTTGAGAGAAACAGAGACAGAGTGATCAGGACTATGGTGAGGAAGCCCAGGGCCCTATGGAAGCTCAGAGGTGGCCCCTGACCCAGCCTGGAGGGTTAGGAAGGACTTCCCGGGAGGGGG
The DNA here is from genome assembly GCF_017311325.1 of Ursus maritimus. Taxonomy (NCBI): domain Eukaryota; kingdom Metazoa; phylum Chordata; class Mammalia; order Carnivora; family Ursidae; genus Ursus; species Ursus maritimus. The sequence continues at coordinate 51,638,363 of NW_024424341.1, read as the reverse complement.
TAGATTCCAAATTCTCAGTCTCTCTCCCAGAAGACACCAGGAAAGGGGGCTCAGATGGCAGTGATCTTGGGGACAAGTCATCAGTTGAGCTGGCCCCTCCCCTCTCTCCAGGCATCGCCTTCTCCAACGGGGACCGGTGGAAGGTCCTGAGGAAGTTCTCTGTCCAGATTCTGCGCAACTTCGGGATGGGGAAGAGGAGCATTGAGGAGCGGATCCTGGAGGAAGGCAGCTTCCTGCTGGCAGAGCTAAGGAAAACCGAAGGTTGCGGTTCCCGAACGCAGTAGATACCCCTAACTCACACCCATCCTACTTAGTGGTCAGAACTGCCAGATAGCTTGGGCACCCACTCAAAACTCCGGGAGACCCCTCGCTTGGCCTGGCAGGAAGAGTGGTGTCCCCTGGAGGTGGATTGGCTTCAGGTGCCGTGTTCCTTGAGGTATGCGCTGTCTCTGTGTGGTATTTTATTTGTTTGTTTTTAAGATTTGTTTATCAGAGAGAGAGAGAGGGAGAGAGAGTGGGCAGGGAGGAGCAGAAGGAGAGGATCTTCACACCGACTCCCTCGTGAGTGTGGCAACCCACATGGGGCTCGATCTCCTGACCCTGAGATCATGACCTGAGTGAAAACCAAGAGTCCGCCACTTGACCAGCTGAGCCAACCAGGCGCCCCCTCTGTGTGGTATTTTTTCTTTAAACGAAAGGTTGTTGTGGTGGTGGTTGTTTTAAGATTTTATAAATTTATTTGAGAGCGAGAGAGAGAAAGCACGAGACAGGGGAGGGTCAGAGGGAGAAGCAGACTCCTGGCTGCGTGGGGATCCCCATGTGGGACTCGATGGGGGGGAGGGGGCGGAACTCCGGGATCATAACCTGAGCGGAAGGCAGACGCTTAACCTGAGCCAGCCAGGCGCCCCTCTGTGTGGTATTTTGAACGCAGTTTGTATAATTGGGGTGGATGACGATGACGATGATGATGCTGATGATGGCGACACTCTTGTGGGGCCCTGTGTTAAGCACATTTTCACGCATAAGCCCCTTAAGCCTCGGAACGATCCATTTTGCAGATGAGGAGACAGAGGCACAGAGAGGTTAACTGACTGGCTTGAAATGATAAAACTAGTCAGTGAAGGAGCCGAGATCTAAACCCGTGCGTGAGGTCCGCACTCAACACGCTGATGCACGTTTCCTGAGTGCTTTCTGGGGACCGGGCACCGGACTAAACTCTTCACGCAGATGAACACATCTCACTTCCCCTAAAACCCTGGGAAGTTATTACAAGCGATAAACCTGAGGCCCAGAAGGGTTAAGTCACGTGCCCAGGAAGTGGCAGAGTTGGGATGTGGACCCAGGTCAAGGCTGTGCACCCACGAAAAAAAATTAAAAATAACCAACACTTGGGGTACCTGAGTAGCTTGGTTAGGCATCTGACTCTTGATCTCAGCTCGGGTCTTGATCTCAGGGTCATGAGTTCAAGCCCCTCTTTTCGCTCCATGCTGCGTGTGGAGCCTACTTAAAAAAGAAAAATAAATATAAATAAAAATAACCAGCACTTACATGGTACCTACCATATGCCAGCACTGTTCCAAGAACTTCACGTATCTTACTGCCTTGAATAATCACTCAAACCTAAGAAGGAGACCCTATTACAAACCGCAATTTACAGGAGAAGAAACAAGCAAAGAGGTAAACAGCCCTCTACCCTGATCTCCAAATCTTGCTGGCTTTTGGGGGGGGGGGGGAAAGGGGTGGGAAATGTGGCCAGTGATGCCGCAAGGATTAAATAATAAGATGTAAATAAAGGAATAATGACTACCTGAGCTAGTTTTCTATGGCTGCTATTTTTTTTTTTAAAGCCACAAACTTAGTGACTTAAAGCAACACAAATTTATTGTTGTACCGTTCTGGAAGTCCATAAAACTAAAATGGGTCGGCCAGGCTGGCTCCTTCTGGAAGCTGTAGGGGAGAATCCATTTCCTTGCCTTTTCCAGCCTTGAGAGGCGCCCTGCATCCTTGCCTCGTGGCGCCTTCCCCTATCTTCAAAGCCAGCAACATAGCCACCTTCCAAAATCTCTCCCTCTCTTCTCTCTCTCTCTCTCTCTCTCCACCAACTCATCACCTTTCCTTACTGAGACCCGTCTGCCTCCCTAGTGATTACATTAGTCCCACGTGGATAACCCAGAATAATCTGCCCATCTCAAAATCCTTAATCACGTGTTCACGGGCTCTTAGAGATGAGGACATGGACATTTGAGGGGGACCATTATTCAGCCTACCTGGTTCATACAGGCTCAGGACCGGCCAGGCCCTTAGCCAGCCACACTTTCACCGGCTCCCTACAACAGCTCCATGAGAAGACTGTCATCAAGCCCATTTTGCAGACGAGAAAACCGAGGCTCAGAGAAGGGAAGTCGGTTCATCCGGCCACACCGAGACTGAGAGGACAAGCCAAGATCCAAACTATGTGGATCTAATGCCAGACTCAGTCTCCTGGGCCACGCGTTGCCGTAATAGCTAATGTGTTCTTTTCTGTGATTTGTTCAGTCGTCAGATCACTGGGTGTCAGGTGTCGTGTTGAAGGTGTTGTGCCATCGCTGGCTGAGGCTGTAGTATTGTCAGGCACTGATGTGATATTGTATTGTGTTGATATTGTATGTATGTTGTTTTGTCTGGTGCGTGCTGTGTGTCCTATCGTGAAGACTAGCCTGTTCCGTTGTTTGGTGGTGGTGTCGTTGTGCTGAAGGATGTTGTGAGTTCTGTCTGCCTGGCGTGTTGCCAAGGACTCGCGGGGTGTGGGATGTCACGCTGCAGGTCACGTGGCCAAGACCGTTTGTTCTGTGCTGCGAGGCTGGGTTGGATGCTGTGCCCTCTAGAGCTGTTGCCGCTGGGGGTCTGGTGTGTTGCACAGTGCGCCCCCTGACCCACTCCTCCCCTCGCTCTCAGGCAAGCCCTTCGACCCCACGTTTGTGCTCAGCCGCTCCGTGTCCAACATTATCTGCTCTGTGATCTTCGGCAGCCGCTTCGACTACGACGATGAGCGTCTGCTCACCATTATCCGCCTCATCAATGACAACTTCCAAATCATGAGCGGCCCCTGGGGAGAGGTCAGGAGGCCTAGTTCGGGCGGGACAGGGTTGGGGTTTATCCAGTCCTGGGAAAGGGGAAACAGAGGCCTCTGCCTGGCCACGCCCCCTTCCTGTCTGGCTCCGCCCCCGCGTCGCACCACCGGGTCAAGGTCAAGCTCCCCAAGTTGCTACAGATACCTAGACCCCCCGCCCCACCTCGGTTTCCCAGAACCCAGCTGACCTACAAGGTCCCGCCCATGCCTACCTGCTCCACCCTGACCTTACTGGCAACCCCCCCCCACACACGCACACGCACGCACACACGCTACCTGACCCTCCAAACCCCTCCGATTCCCCTTATCCCCAGTTGTACAACATCTTTCCGGGCCTCCTGGACTGGGTACCCGGGCCGCACCGACGCCTTTTCCGGAACTACGGGTGCATGAAGGACCTCATCGCCCGCAGCGTCCGCGACCACCAGGACTCCCTCGACCCCAGCTCTCCCCGGGACTTCATTGATTGCTTCCTCAACAAGATGGCACAAGTAAGCCTGGCCTGAAAGTCTCATCTCTGGTCTGACCTGCTGCCCCCGCCTCAAACCCACGAGGATCCCGGGCTGAGCGGGTTTGAGAATGGTGTCCCTACATCTGGGGAGTGAAGTTGGAACATCTGGCTCCGCTCTGCTGGAGCCCGGAGCCACTCGGGGCTCACCGCCAATTAACAGCTCATTAAGAAGTCCTTAAGGATCTGTTAATCGTGGGCCCTGTGGCTGAGGTTTTCTCTACCACCCCTTACGCGTGCTCCCCAGCTTCCCTGAGGAAAGAAAGTTAAGCAGAGGAGGGACTGAACGGACGCACCCAAAAGGAGTCCTGCAGATCTATGCGGAGCGGGTCGCACGGACTCTGAGCTTGTGGTCAGTGTCCGGGCCGGATCTCCCGGCCCGGGCTCATACCCCTACCCCCTCGACCCCCGCAGGAGAAGCAGGACCCGCACAGCCACTTCCACATGGACACCCTGCTGATGACCACACATAACCTGCTCTTTGGTGGCACCGAGACCGTGGGCACCACCCTGCGCCACGCCTTCCTTGTACTCATGAAGTACCCAAAAGTGCAAGGTGCGTGAGCCCCAAGTCTGGCCCGGAGATCCTGGACACAGCGCTCTGGGGCACACCTGCTCGTGCCCCACCAGCCTCAACTAGCCTACCTCTAAGCCCCGCCCACAACCAACGGGCGCCGCTCCGCCCAGCATGCCAGATAGCCCAGGCCTCCAGTTTATGCCTGAGAGCCCCAGGCAAACCCACACGGAGGCCGACCCCATCCACAGGGCTCCCGCGGTCCACAGTCCGCTGGAACCTGGACTTCGTGGTCTCTGGTCTTGTTTTGGGCCCACCTCTGACCCTGACCACACAGCACGCGTCCGGCCTCAGAGCCCCGATCTCACAGTCGGCTAGCTAGAGCCTGGCCCCGAGCCTCAGTCGCAGGGCCAGCCAGGAACCATCAGTCTGACCCTCACAGTCTCACCACGTGCCCACACAGAATGGTCTGGGACCCCACCACCCCAAACCTCGCCTCTGGGCGGATCCCGGAACCCTGGCCTCCAGCAGAGTCTATTAGGGTCCATACCGCCTGCCCCACCCTCCGATCTCTCCTAGCTTTCGCACAGTCCACCCACTCGACCCACACTCCATCCGGCCTGGTCCTCGAACCTCGCCCGCAGTCCCATCCCAGACCTGGATTCTGGGCAGCCCCTCAGCCCTGCCCGCACAACCCCGCCCCCACAGCCCCGCACAACCCCAAAATTTGGTTGGCCCTTACACCGACCAAATTTTCGCCCTCAACTACGTCTCCCAAACCAACCCTTCCCCTCGAGGCTCCCGCTAACCATCACAGGCATCTCTGCAGTGGCGTCCCTACTGAGAAGCGTTGGCTGGACCCCGCCCACACATGCATACGCTTCTGCCCCCCCAGTCGAGCCCACTGGGACCCTTGACTAAGCTCCGCCTCCACCTCCAGCCCGCGTACAGGAGGAGATCGACAGAGTGGTGGGTCGCGCGCGGCTGCCGGCGCTGGAGGACCGAGCGGCCATGCCTTACACAGACGCGGTGATCCACGAGGTGCAGCGCTTCGCAGACGTCATCCCCATGAACTTGCCGCACCGCGTTACTCGGGACACAGCCTTTCGCGGCTTCCTGATACCCAAGGTGTGCTGGGCACCTGGCAATGGACGTCTGGCACACTAGGAAGAGGCATCCAAGATTCGCCAATGGCATCTGGGTCTCTAGCAAGGAGGATCCCAGGCCCTAGCAATCAGTACCCAGGGCCTTAGTGACGGGCACCCCAAGTTCTAGCAACAAACATCTGAAACTCTTAAATCCAGAACCTCAGCCCCTTCCTAGGATCTATTCAGCACTATAATGGACACGATCCTGACCTGAACCCCAGTCCCCTTCCCCATAACAGCTCCCCTCCCTAGGACCCCTCTCCAGCATCCCCAGGGTAAAACACTTCATCCTGGGGACCCCCTATGCCTTAATACTGTTCTGAGAGAACTCTCCCTATTCCCAGAAACCCCAAATCTGTTCTGACAAGGGGAGGTATCCCTCATCCCTGTCAACACAGCTTCCAGAACCCATCACTTGGAACCCAAGACAGCGACACACATTTCCTAAATCCCTGTTGGAGTCCTAAGCTCCATGTCCCATTATCAAGTCCTCCCTCAAATTTCAGCTTGAGAATCTCCCAGATCTTCTACCCCCACTAATTCTGCCTCCCCACCCACACAGGGTACAGATATCATCACCCTTCTTAACACAGTCCATTATGACCCCAGCCAGTTCCTGACGCCCCAGGAATTCAACCCTGAGCATTTTCTGGATGCCAATCAGTCCTTCAAGAAGAACCCTGCCTTCATGCCTTTCTCAGCTGGTGAGAGCCTTGGAGACAAGAGTCAGGGTCTTTTGGGCCCCATATTCCTACGCACATTCCTCATTCCTAATTCCACTCTCCAAACCCTCTGGCTTCTTCATCCCACCGCATCCTCAGCTTTGGACGTGCAGAGACATTTGTTCTGCCTCCCAACTCTGCTCCTATAGGCAGATAATGGCTAAAATCCTTATGGAGGGAGGTGGGGAGACAGGATATTAATTCAACTTGGAAGTGGTCACCGTCAGTCTCTCCACTAGGTGGCGGAGGTGAGCAGTTCTAGTTTCCTTGGCTTTGGTCTTTATCCTGCGGGGGGGGGAAAAATCTTCCCCGTTTAACCCAGTAGCAGAAATAAAAAGGGGGAGGGAGGAATAATAATAATAAGCCACTTACCATATTGCCTACTGTGTGCCAAGCGCTACCTCTAAGAAGAGCTATTAGAGTGGTGGAGGGTTAGGTTTTCTAGCCAGACCCCAGCTCTGTCATCTCCTAGCTATAATGGCCTTGCATGTTACTTCACCTCTGTGTGCCTCAACGTCCACACCTATAAAATGGAGAATGATAAGGCCCACCTCTTGAAATTGTTATGAGGATTAAATTAATATCAGTATAGTGCCTAGAGTAACATACGACACGCAGTATGACATACATGGCATTATAGTCTCATTTCTTTACCTGAATTTACCATTCACAACAATCTAAAGAGGCACTACTATCATCCCTATTTTATTTTTTATCATCCCCATCTTAAATACCCAGAAACTGGCTTGCCCAAGATCACAGAACTAGTAACGTCAGAGCCCGAATTTGAACCCATGAACTTGTCTTTGTGTTGGCCAGATCCTTTTTGGTCCCGGATTTACTTAAAGCACCTTTCCCAGACCTTTAGACCGGTGGCTCTGTGACGTCTCCAATCATTAGCTTCGTATGTTTTTCTCCGAGCATTTGGGACTGCAGCGCCTCACCCCATCTTATGTCGCCGCTCCTCCGCACCCTCCCACTCCCGCAGGTCGCCGACTGTGCCTGGGCGAGTCGCTGGCGCGCATGGAGCTCTTCCTCTACCTCACCGCCATCCTGCAGAGCTTCTCGCTGCAGCCGCTGGGGGCGACCGAGGACATCGACCTGACGCCGCTCAGCTCCGGGCTCGGCAATTTACCGCGGCCTTTCCAGCTGTGCGTGCGCACGCGCTGACGCCGCGGCCCTTCCAGACTCGCCCGCGAGCTGGGAGGGGGCAGCGGGGAGGAGCTCGGTCCCCTTGTTCGTTCCCCTGTGCCCCCATCCCTCTCGCTCTCACGCTCGCTTCCCCGCACCTGTGCCTGCCGCCTGCCCACCCTCCAGTCCCCAACTTGACCTGGTCTGAGCCCCCAGGGGCAGAGAAACGCAAGGGGAGGGGGAAGAGCTTGCCTCATTCCGTTGCGCGTCCTTTGGGGGACTGTTTTTATCATTTTCTAATAAAGTATCTTTATGAAAGATTCAAATCTGCCCGGGCTGAATTACAGGGAGGAGGGCAGCCTCCTAGGATGGGGAGAAGGAACGTCTGGCTCAAAGGAGACCCCGAACTGACTAGTTCTACCCTCACGCTTAGAGGGGCTAGAAATTGGGAGAAATTGTTTCCTGGGGTAAGGGCTGGACGACAGACTGACGACAGAGAGTTAGAGAAACCAAGGCAGAGAAAAAGCCGCCCAGAGATACACAGACCGGGTCTGCAAGAGATGCAGGGTGCCCTACAAAGATGAGATGATCGAGATGGAAGCAGGGAGAACGTGACAGAGCGGGAGACAGACACAGAGACGGAGAAAGAACACTGATATTTACACAGTGCTTCCTATACACTCTAAACCTGCCCATTTAAATCTCCCTATAAGATAAAGAGGCATTATACACTTTTAAAAAGATTTTATTTAAGAAAGAGACAGTGAGAGAGAACATGAGCAGGGAGGAGAGGGAGAAGCAGACTCCCCACGGCTGGGAACAAAACTCAGACTCCAACCCTGCTCCCTTCCACGTCACAAGTCAGATGCAGAGGGATACAGGGACGGAGAAATGGGGAGACGGAAGAGAGACAAAAAAAGAAAGAAGTGGCCAGGGAAGGCCAGAGAGGAAGAGCACTGAAGGGGAGAAGTAAGGCACTGGAAGACCATTCAGACTATTCCTTTGTCTTGCAATTCCGGGACAGCACGGGGCCTCCCAACCTGGGACTGGATTTGTCAGCCTGACATCCTGCTGACAGAAGCTTTTCTCAAGAAAAGGTGCGTCTTCAGATCCATGGAGCCACAGTCAGGCAGAGCAGTGGTGGCCCCCCAGCCATGGGTGGAGGTGGCCCGGCGACCCTACCCTAAATGGGGCTCCCCAAGGCCATCGAGAAGCTGGGACATGCTCTGCTGAGACTTATAGGCAGTCCCCACACCAGGCGTTGGCTCCTTAATCCCTATGTTGTTCCCACCATGGGCCAACCAGAGAGTCTGCCCCAAGGCCCCAGACAGGGACAGGGAGGTGGAGAGAGAGAGGGAAAGACTCCGAGGTCCTGATGAAGAAAGGAGGTAGCCCCAGGAAGAGGCAGCAAAGAGAAACACATGGAAATACTAATAAAGAGCTGGAGAGAGATAGGAGAGACAGAGAGATGCAGACAGACAGACAGGAAAGATCCTGAAAATCAAGACGGGGAGTGAGAGATACAGGGAGGCACTGACAGGAAGGAAGAGACAGATGCCTGGAGAGAAGGGAGACAGGAGATTCTAAAGCAGAGCTAGAAATTGAGAGGAACAGAGATGAAGACAGACAGAAATCTGAGAGCAGAAAGAAAAGGGAGCTAGAGAGACAGGAGCCTTAAAAGATGAGACATAGAGACAGCAAGGAGAGAGACAGTCACAAGGATTCAGCAAAAGAGACAGAGGAAAATAGAGTCCGAGTTAAAGACAGAAACAGACAGAAATCGCGGTAAAGAGAGTTAGGCATTCGCTCTACATTTACTGAGCACCCACTGTGTGCTGAGTACTGTTTTAGTGCTGGGGATGCAGAAGCGGACAGGACAAACGCCAGCTCTTGAAGAGACCCAGAGAGAGCAGCTCATGGAGGAGAGCCTGACGCAGTGGGATGGGGTGGGATCCGGCGAGGGCACACCCCACCGCGCCCCCCTGCTGTCTGTGGAGTCCGCACCCTGGAGCAGGGGCCCTGCCGGAGACCCGCTGCTAGTCCCCAGGGTTCCTGGACGGAGAGAGCCTGACAGGTCGGGAGCCCCAGGGCAGAGACAGAGGAAAGAGAAACTGAGAGGGATACAGACAGGAACAAAAGCAGACAGAGTAAAACAGAGGCGGAAAGAGAGAGCGAGATGAACAAAGAAACACAGAGGAAGAAGCTGAGAGATGAAACAAAGATAAACAGAGAGAGACAGAGACCCTGAGAGACACTCCCAGAGACAAGGCCAGTCCCAGACGCTGTGCCGCCCCGTCCTCTCCCCAGGTCTGGGCCCTGGGCCAGGCACCTGGCGGAAGGCTGGATCCGGCCAGGCAGGGGCCTGCGGGAGGGTGGGCCGCCTTCCTGAACAGTGTACCGGTACAGCATTCGCGGTTCCAAGAGCAAGGGCAGGGAAGTGACAAGGGTTCAGGCGCCGGTCCCCAGCCATCACCAGCACAGGGCACAGGAGCGCCAGGCTAATGGGTATGTCACCAGAGGTGTTTTGGGAAGTGTATTTGGAAGTCAGGAATGTATTTAGGAATCAACATAGGGTACAGCATTCAGGGGGTCACGGGCCCAAAGGTGGCCAGGGGACTCAGAAGTGCACACCTATGGGCCAAGAAGATGGATCCAAAAGACCCAAAGGCTCAGTGGGGTGCTCCTGTTGCTCAGGTGTATTGACACAGAGAAACTTGTGCAATAAAGCAGCCAAATAGGGCAGGTCGTGCCTGGCACAACGGTGACAGAGCTGGGGGGCTGGGTGGAGACCTCAGTTTGGGGAAGCTGCAAAATGAGCAGCCTGGAGACGCCCACCTCTCCCACTCCCGGTATCCACCCCGACTCCACCCAAGACCCAAAGGGAATCAAATAAAGGCCAAGGGGGCAGGCATGGAGGATAAGAGGGCATGATGTTCACAGGCCTCACAGCACTGCTGCTGCTGCTGCTCCTGCTGCTGGCCCTAGCCAGGAGGGGTTGGGGTGCCTGGGGCACTCAGACTCAGGGGGCCCTACCCCCCGGGCCTACACCACTCCCACTGCTGGGGAACCTGCTGCAGCTGGAGTCCGGACGCCTGGACCGTGCGCTCATGGAGGTAGCCCCGACGGTGGGTTGGGGGGCTGGAAGTCCTGGTTCTCTGAATGAAGACAGCTGAGGGCTCTGACCCCATGAGTCCTGGGGAGGGTTGAGGGGCCCAGAGTCCTGTGTTCCAACAAAGAAGGAGACTACGGGTGGAAGCTGGGAGCCTGGACATCTGCTTGAGAGAGGAAAGGGACAGTGGGCCTGAGTTCCTGGTTCCTGGCAGAGTCGTCCTGGGATCCCTTCCTCCCCGCCCCCAACTCCTGGGTCCTGAGGGAGGAGGAGCCTGGAGTGAGAAGTCAGGCGGAGGGGCGGGGGTGTCTGCTCTCCTGGTTCAAGGTGAGGAGAGTACCGAGGGCCCAGACACCTAGTTCTGAGGGTGCAGGGGGCTCGGGCTCTGGTCTTGTAGATCCAAAGGGAAAACAGAGCTGGGGGCCTGGACTCCTGCGGAAGGAGGAGGAAGGAGGTGGGGATCTGACCTCCTCCGCCAGTAATGAGGGGATGAGATGGGGACTCCTGGGTCGGAAGGAAGAGGGAGCTGGGGGAGGAAGTTCAGGGATGGAGGAGGTGGTCAGAAGCCCCAACCAGGACCCGCTGAGCACCCGCTCCGCGTAGCTGTCTGGCCGCTGGGGCCCAGTGTTCACAGTGCGGCTGGGCCCGCGCCCTGCAGTGGTGCTGTGCGGCTACTCGGCGCTGCGGGACACATTAGTGCTGCAAGCGGATGCCTTCTCCGGCCGCGGGGCCATGCCTGTTTTCGAACGCTTCACTCGCGGAAACGGTAAGTCCCAGGCGGCGGAAGCGCTGGCCTGGACCACCCAGTTTGAGCGATCGGGGGCGGGGCCAGGGCGATGGGGCGGGGCCGAACGAGAAGGCCAATGACGGCCAACGGTGAGAGGGTGGGGCGGAGCTAAAGTATAGGGGCCGAACTGGAGGGGCTGGTTCCTGATGCAGCCAATAGAAGAAAGAGAAGAGCCCAAGCGTCAAAACCGAAGACAGCAAGCACTGGTTAGGGATCGAGACCATCGGCGGTGGGACTAACGTGTGGATAGGGCCGAGAAGGCTGAGGTTGCAACCAAGAGGTCTGGAAACCAGCAGAATTGAAGGGTTGCTAGGAAGCCGGCTCCAAAACTGGACGCTTCCAGGATGGGGCGTGGCCAACTCCCCGGCACGCCCCTTCTCTGCCCACCCCCAGGCATCGTGTTTTCTAACGGGCGGCGCTGGCGGACGCTGCGCAATTTTGCGATGGGAGCACTAAAGGAATTCGGGCTGGGAACGCGGACCATAGAGGAGCGCATCCTGGAGGAGGCGGCTTATGTGCTTGGCGAATTTCAAGCCACCATTGGTGCGGCCTGGTCGGGAAAGGAGAGTGGGGCCTTTTGTGGATGTGGCCAATGATCAAGAAGGGGCAGGGCGGGGCGACTGGCTAGCTCTGTCCCTAGAGCCAGCGACTCCCCATCTGGGTTGTAGGTTCCGGCCCCAGGTTTGGTGTACAAGTTACTTAAAAATAAAATCCTTAAAAAGCAAGGGGGGGTGGGGGCGGAAAGGCATCTGTAGTGGAACGAAGTCAGTAAGCCGAGCCACAGAGGAAAGACCCCCGTCCTGTTCCCACTCCCAGGAGCGCCGTTCGACCCCCGACGGCTACTAGATAATGCTGTCTCTAACGTTATCTGTTCGGTGGTCTTCCGGAACCGCTACGGCTATGAGGACCCAGAGTTCCTGAGGCTCCTGGATCTCTTCCATGACAACTTCCGAATCATGAGTTCCAGATGGGGCGAGGTGAGAGGGCCAGCCTCAGCCCCTCCCTCCTGTGCCTAACCTATGCCAAACCCGGGGTACATAGACCTACCGACCTCGGATGTATAGATCGAGTCTTAGAATCTTGGAACGGAAGAGTTCTGGAACTTAGAACATCAAAGTCCTGGTGCAAGCTCCCCGCAGGAGAACTAGTGGTCTTGTTCAAGGTCCTGTTGCGGTCTGCCCCCCTACCCCCAGATGTACAACATCTTCCCCTCCCTCCTTGACTGGCTCCCGGGCCCACACCACGGAATCTTTCAAAACTTCACGGAACTTCGGTTCTTTATCTCTGAGCAAATCCAGCGGCACCAGCAGACGCGGCAGCCTGGGGAGCCCCGCGATTTCATCGATTGCTTCCTGGATCAAATGGATAAGGTGCAGGCCCCTGCTACCGTAAACTCTCCCCATGCCGCCCACCAGGAGGTGCCAAGCACGCCGCAGCACCCATCTCTGTCCGCAGGAACAAGACCCAGAGAGCCATTTCCAGGAGGAGACATTGGTGATGACGACGCATAACCTTTTCTTCGGGGGCACGGAGACTACGAGCACCACTCTGCGCTATGGGCTCCTCATTCTGCTTAAGTACCCAGAGGTGGCAGGTCCAGGAGCTGGAAAGCCTGGGGTGAGGGGGCTAGGGTTTGGGGATGGCTGGGGGACAGGGCGTGCGCAGCTCACACTCTCTGCCCACCCCAGCCAAAGTGCAGGCCGAGCTAGATGCTGTGGTAGAGCGGATGCGCACCCCGAGGCTGGAGGACCGTGAGCGCCTGCCCTACACCAACGCCGTGCTGCACGAGATCCAGCGCCTCATCAGCGTGCTGCCGTTGGGGCTGCCACGTGCCCTCACCCGTGACACCCACTTGCGTGGCTACTTTCTGCCCAAGGTGCCCACCAAGCATGGGGATTCTGTGCGGGCCTGGGAGCACCTATACCTGGAATCATCAGCCCTGAGCATGTGCAATGCCAATTCACAAAGCCCCGGTAGCAGGAAAGAAGGCCCGCCTTCCCACTGGCTTTACAATGGGGTCTTGGATGGAGGAAAGGCAGTGACTAACCAAGTCCCCCGGGGTTACCCCTGTGTACCCCCCCACCAGGGTACCTTTGTGATTCCTCTGCTCGTGTCTTCACACCGGGACCCCACCCAGTTCAAAGACCCAAACTGCTTCAACCCCACCAACTTCCTGGACGACAAGGGCAACTTCCAGAGCAACGATGCCTTCATGCCCTTTGCCCCAGGTCTGGGCCAGGAAGGGAGGGGACAAGGCTGGGCAGGCCCCCAGAGGCATGGTGCCCACCCTGCATCCCTGTGTCCTCAGGAAAGCGGATGTGCCTGGGTGCAGGCCTGGCGCGATGGGAGATCTTCCTCTTCTTCACCACCATCCTGCAGCGCTTCTGCCTGCTCCCTTTGGGGAGTCCCAGCAACATCGACCTCACCTCGCAGTGCACTGGCCTGGGCAACATCCCCCCAGCCTTCCAGCTCTGCCTAGTGGCCCGCTGAGTCAGGCTCAGCCGCCCTCTGCTCTGGCTCCCAGACCTCCTTACCCACTTTGGTCAATAAAGGCCCTGAACTACAGCTGGATGGGTCTCCTTACCAGTAAGAGGGAGCAGGAGAAGCAGATGTTTGCAGCTCTGAGGTAAACTTTTACTTCTTTCTTGGCTGACAGGACTCTTCACGCCCATGCTCCTCCCAGCACCTTTTCTCCTGCCCACACAGTGGCAGCCTAGTCCAGAAGGTGCCATGGCCACAGGGCTTGGGGAGTCCCCTCACATTCCAGGCTGGAGGCATGGGGGCCTTAGGGAAACCGTCCCCCCAACAAACCTTTGCCAGCAAGAGGCCATGACATCCCCAACCCCTCATCCTGCATCCTGGTGGGAGGTGGCAATGCCTCCTTCCAACTCTCCACGTCTGAGAGGAGCACAACCAGACAGGGCAAGCCGCAGGGCCCCAGCTCCAGTGATGTCAGCTCCCGGCAATGGCCCCTGCCCAGATCGCAACCCCAGCCCCCATCACAGGGCAGCAGAGGTCTCTCCTCCTCCTTGGTCCTCAGCGTCAGACGGAGCCCTCCACACCAGGCAGGACAGAGGCAAAGCTGGAAGCAGCAGCGGTGGCAGAAAAGGAGCAGGCACCGAGACTGGTGGGCTGCTGCGCCAGCAGCACGGGGCCAAAGGCTCTGCCGAAGTCAGGGCAAGCTGTCTGTCCATGCAGCTCTGGGGCTGGCCACTAGGTGGGCGTAGTCGGCTGTGACACAGGTACTTGGACACCTTTCTGTCCGGATGCTAGGGGTGAGACAAGAGGAGACAGGGAGTCATCAGGGAAGGGACACAGAAGCCAAGAAAAACATGGGAAGATGGAGGAGAGGACCGCATGCTGGGGCTACCAGGAGAGAGGGCCGTCGAGGGAAGATGGCCAGAGGAGAGAAAAAAGGAGTCGCAAAATTTAGGAAGAGATTGACAAGGTGGATAAGGGGACTTGAGGCCTTGTGAGGTACATGGAATAGGAAGGGTTTGAGAGGGGTGATGTTTGGGAAGCAGGTACCTAGCTGATACTTGTCTTTGGCTGCTGCCCGCTCCTTAGCATCAAAATACCAGACAGTGATGGCGTACCTGGGGATCAGAGCAGCCCCGAAGGGCAGTTAGACATCACTTTTCTTCAATTCCAGCCACCACATCCACAATGACACTGCAGTCCACCCTTCCGAGCCTGGTTCTGTTCCCACCTAGTCCCCTCTAAGCTCTTCACATCCTAGCCCTTCCTGGGGTCTGACACGACTTTGTTGGCACAGTGCAGGACACCTGAGCCCACCCCCACAAATATCGGTCATACCTGGTGGCATAAGCTGGTTTCACCTCGTGGGGGTTCCGCCGATCAGACCAGAAAATAAGCAACCGATCAAAGAGGGGCTCGATGTTGGCAACCACAGGGCGGCCCTCAGGGAAGATCTGCAGCAGGCCGCCATGCACCTGAGGGCAGGCCAGAGGGTGAGGCAAGAGGCTGGCGGGTCCAGCCTGAAGCCTCTGCCTTGCATCACCCCACCCTCCGGAGCCTGCGCTCTGATATGGCGGCTGCACATATCCCTCCCTCCCACCACTCAGCCTCTTAGAGTGAATGAATGACAGCCCAGAGTGGGGGGGGACGGGGCGGGGGACGGGACGGGACACAGACGGAAAGGACTGCACTGCCCTGCTGTGGGCTGAGAAGAGGAACCGAAGGATGTTAGAAGCTGAGCTGGGAATGTAAAATGGCGTGGATGCAGCCGCCTCACCCCCACCCTCACCGTCACCCCCTACCTTGACATCCCAGTTCTGATTCAGGTAATAGATACAGGTGATGCAGCGCCCATCACCGTGGGGATTGTCGACATGCCTCACGTACCCCAGCCCGTTGCCTGGGTAACACGCCACCATGGCCTGGCAGAGACAGATGGAGTGGGCTTAGGGGGCGAGGCAGGGATATTTGGGGAAGCAACCATTACCTCCTCTTTCTCACCCCTCCTGGCCCCTCGTCTCTCCCCGGACTTCTCCAAGGGCTCCAGCCCCCAGACCTCCTTGTCAGCCAAGCCACCAACTGTCAGAAGCCTCAGCCCTTGGGCCCTGATAGCCCACTCCCCATACACACATGCCCAGAGCCTGGTACCCATATGGGGCTCAATGAATAACTAAGAGTTTTGTTTTTTTAAGGATAACCTGACCCTCACCCCCACCCCCACCAGACCTTTCAGAATAAAACCAATTTACATGTTTTCTGGTATGGAGGGATGTGGCCTCACAGCACTGCACGAGGGGTTCTTGACCTTGGCTTCAGCATGGAATCACCTGGGATGCTGATGCCCAGGCCCATCTCAGAGGTTCCAAAATACTTGGTCTAAGGTGGAGCCTGGCATTTGTAAAGGTTCCCCCAAATAATTCTAATGTGCAGCAATGTTGAGAACTGATGTTCTTGACTACAAAGAACCCCCACTAAACAAATGCTGTGTTTCCTACACATATGAACAAGTACCAAAGCCCTGAGTGTGACTAGATCCTGAGCTCCAGCCCCTACTCCAAGGATAGCCTGCTGGGTAGCCCTTGACAGTCCCATCACCTGAATGGGCCTCAACGGCCTCATCCGTTAAACAGGCTAATAAACACCTCCTGTTTACAGACCTGGTGATTCCTGGCCCCCAAAGACCTTGGCTTCTGTCTATACAGCTCTAGCCAAGGGTTCTGACCTCCTCTCCCTGGTGGCTGCTGTCCCCCTTGACCATGTGGAGGTCTCGGCCCCAGCTGCTCCGGGACCTGTTTCACATCAGGGAGCTGACAGAAAAGTGGATGTGGAGCGAGGGAAAGGGCCCATGCGTTCCTTCAGACCTAACTCCCAGGTTCAAGGCCCAGTGCTACCACACCAGCTGTAACATCGGGCAGGAGACTTCACTTCCTGTCTCAGGTTCCTCATCTGTGAAATGGAGCTGATAAACTACTTCACAGGCAGTGTGGGAATTGAAGAAGACAAATGGAGGGCACCAAGCATAATGCCTGCCACGTGATGGAAAGCCGAGGCACAGGCTGAAATGACATTAAAAAACAAAGTCCCTGTCCTACTCTTTGCCCAGAGCCACTTGGGAGGGCTGCATAAGGCAAACAGGGGAGTACTGGCATGCAGACCCTCCAGCTCCTTGGACCACGTGTCTTGATACCTTGACCCACACTCATTCCAGGCCAGAGACGGCCACCTGCTGCTCCCCACTAACGCTCAGCTACACCTGTGGGCCAGAGCCCCAAAACACAGCCGGGGATAAACATTCCTGATCAAAAAGATGGGCATCTGCTGCCAAACAGGAGGCCGGCCTAGCACTCCCAGGCCAGCCAGCTTGACTCAATCTTCAGCCTGCTTCCAACACGTTACTCCCCGGTCCCACCCCCACCACGAGCGGTGGGCAGCTCTGCATTAAACCTGTGTACCCGAAGCACCACAGCACCCGCCCCGGGAACGAGGCCAGGAGGGCTGCAGCCGGGAGAGGCCACCCAGCAGTGGAGAGCCATGCTTCTCTGGCTGCACTGGGGCAAGACCTTGGCCCCCACCCGCCCCCCCAGGTTCAGGAGAACCTTCTTTGCACTGTTCACTCACTACAAACGGGTCAGTGCTTTGAGCAACCACCTCACTGGGAGAAAAGAACGTGGCTAAGCCCAGGTGGCTGCAATCCGTGAATCACTGATGAAGGACGGGCAACCCCTCCCCAGATAGAATCCAAGCAAAGATTCTGCTGGTTCTGCACAAAGATGGGGTGGGGACAGGGGTCCAGTGCTGCAGCCTCTTTCCCACAATCCATCTCCACACAGCGGCCAGAGACCCTCTCCTCCAGCTCTTCATTGCTCAAATCCCTTCAAGACCCCCACCACACCCCGAGAAAATACAAAACATCAATTTCGTATTTTCACAGCCTCAGCCCCCAAGGTCACCAATCTCAACTACTATTGCCTTCACTCTGCCCCAGCCTCTCAGGCCTCCTGACTGCCCTCTGACCAGTCCAGGCTCATGCACAAGGCCTCTGCCCCTGCCTGGAACACACCTCCCCTGGTCCTCCTTGTTATTCACATCTCAGATCAAAGGGCACCTTGAGTACTCCAGCTGAAGGCATCTAGGCTGATTTTCCATTCCACCCCTCTCAAGGTGAGATCAGTCCAGGTACTTGTTTACCTAGTACTAGTCCAACGGGCAGTCCCGTGGAAGCCCCTGGGGCCAGGCGTGTCTCCCTAGCACCCAAGCAGTAGCTGCTTACGGAAAGCACTCCTCTGGGTCTCAGGGCCTCCGCTGCGTCCTGCCCTGCACATCCTCACACACGGTCTCCCACTATGCAGGCAGGGACAGCGTCTGTGTTCTGGCGCAGAATGGGAGTCATGCATGAAGGCTAGGCACAGAAACAAGCCCTTTAAACTCCCATCAATCCCCCACATACACACCTTGGTGCGGAGGGGGGCATCCTCTGGCCCCAGAGAAGCACCTACTTCCTGCCCCCACAAAGGAAAGGGACTACAAGCAGAATGACATGGAAGCCCACTCTTCACCCTGCCATCTCAGGGAAGGGGCAGCTAGTATCAGAGCCAGGAGACTAAAGAATTAAAGACTATTGGTGACAATGTGCCAAAAGCCCCAACACCCACACCACACACACACACACACACACACACACACACACACACACACAGAGTATGTTTGAATCTGGGGACTGAGCCAATGACAGCAGGCCCCACCTCCAAGCTGCTCTTAAAGGGGCAACCAAGCAAGCCAGGCCCCCCCTGTGGTCCCCTATGGTTGTCCTTGATGCCAATGGG